>NC_092628.1:32003984-32325753 GCF_039555335.1 Amphiura filiformis
ATTAGTAAAACCTGTTGCATGGGCATGAAACTTAATGGGTATACGGTCACCATCAGCCAGATAATCGTGCCCGGCCGATAACCACCAAATTCATTTACCTCTACCAAAAGTAATCGCGAAAGCAGGCGAGACTCGTGGTTCGAGAACCGCCTTGTTAGTAATTTGACCTCAATTTGCCCCGGGGTCAGATGACTTAACGAACATAAACTTCTTGCCAGGACAGAACTTCACCTACCCACCGAGTTTGGGCCCCGTACGACCTAGAACGGCTTCACACGACAGTTTTTAGTCATTTGACCTTAGATGACCCCTGGGATGGGGCCCCGGGATCAGATGACTTAACGAACATAAACTTCTTGCCAGGACAGAACTTCACCTACCCACCGAGTTTGGGCCCTGTACAACCTACGACAGCCTCACATTAGCAGTCACAGACAGACAGAGACAGACAAAACTAGAGAATAGCGTATTACAGGGGTGTGAGAGTCTCACTCACACCCCTGGTATTATAATCAGTGGCGGCGCGGGGGGGGGGGGGCACGGGGAGCATTTGCCTCCCAAAAAATAATTTCTTGCCCCCCCAGTTTTGAGGCAAACCCCCAAATTACGTAAATTTCCGCTTTTGCAGCAATTTTGCACAACATTTATCGATTCCCCCGAAATTCACTTTGCCAATTATTGAAATGTATTTTCCAATATATTATTACTAGGCGGTTACCCATATTTGGCGGTTCTCGGCTGGGCGCGATTACCGGGCTGATGGTGACTGTACCCACCAAGTTTAATGCCCATATGACAGTTTTTACTAATTTGACCTCAGATGACCCTGATGACCCCAAAATGACTTTCCAAAAATTTGGCTCTAAATGTTGACTGTACCCACCAAGTTTCATGCCCATATGACAGTTTTTACTAATTTGACCTCAGATGACCCGTGGGTGACCTCAGATGACCCCAAAATGACCTTCCAAAATTTTGACTCTAAATGTTGTCTGTACCCACCAAGTTTCATGCCCGTACGACAGTTTTTAGTAATTTGACCTCAGATGACCCCTGGGTGACCTTGGGTGACCCCTAAATGACATTCCAAAATTTTAGCTCTAAATGTTGACTGTACCTACCAAGTTTCATGCCCATACGACAGTTTTAGTAATTTGACCTCAGATGACCCCTGGGAGGGGCCCTGGGGTAAGATGACTTAACGAACCTAAACTTCTTCTTGCCAGGACAGAACTACACCCACCCACCGAGTTTGGGCCCCGTACGACCTACTACAGCCTCACACAACAGTTTTTAGTAATTTGACCTCAAATGACCCCTGGAGGGGGCCCTGGGGTCAGATGACTTAACAAACATAAACTTCTTCTTGCCAGGACAGAACTACACCCACCCACCGAGTTTGAGCCCCGTACGACCTACGACGGCCTCACATTAGCAGTCACAGACAAACAGACAAATAGACAAACAGACAAACAGAGAATAGCGTATTATAATATAGATTCTTGATTAATATACTGATTGCTCAACTTAAAAATTGTAACATCCCTTAGGAAAATGAATAATTTGTAGAAAACTTCCCTAAAACCTCTTTCCGGGCCGCGGGACCTTTCTGCCCCTCCCTCCCTCCAGAATGCTCCCAGTCAGGACTCTTGGCCCCTCTCTAGTCTCTAGTAAAAATCCAAATTTACCAAAATTTTTTTACAATTTTTGCGTCAATTTTTGGCAAAATTGGTTGACTTTGCCTCTCAGTTAACGTTAACCGACCCCTACCCCTCTCTCACTTTACGGTCCCACTACCCCCTCGCTCTCTCTTAACTGTCCCCTACCCCTCGCTCTCACTTTACTGTCCCCCTACCCCTCGCTCTCATTTTTACTGTCCCCCTACCCCCCATCGCTTTCACATAATTCTGACTGCACCCGGTCCCCACACGTTTTTAGGAGCCGTTGTGTACAGCCGGTAAATCCCCAGGGTCAAACGTGTAAACAAGTGGGAATATCTTGGTCCCAGCCGGTTTGTGTTCCTCCGTCACTACACAAACCGTCTGGCGACAACCCCGAAATGACGATCCGCTGATTGGTTAATGAATTTCCAAACTTCCAAATAAAACTGTTTTCAATTGGCTATAGGACGTAACTTGTGTAAGTGACACTAAACAGCGTAAGCCCCTCACTGTTTGTAGATACCGCAAACGTAAAATATACGCTAGCTCAATGGCCACTGAGGCGCCAATCGTCTGATATCGCCTTTCATGTCAGCGACTCACAGCGCGTACTCCCGCGCGTACTCACGTACGTTGTGTGGATTTATGTAACCGCATAGCTGTCACTCAACCGTTGCGTGCATTGAAGCCCGGCACTGATTGACAGCAATTCGTACATGCAAGCCTATTGCGCATGGGCAGTATTTTAGGGACGCACCATTATTATGGGGAATGGGGGCTAGGGAGTTTTTTGAAAAAAAAATTGCCTCACTGACGAGTAAAAAAAATCACCTTACTGATGACTAAAAAATTGCCTCACTGATGCGTAAAAAAATGGAATACATTAATAAAATAAAAAATTTCGCCAACAATTTTATTCTGCCTGACCCAACTCCCTAGACTCTCCATAAATATCTAATGGTGCGTCCCTTAATAAAAGTTATTTATAAAATTTCAGGCCCGTTTTTAAAATCTTGGTATTTTAAAAACAATCACACGTACACACCCAAACAGTAATACTAAGCCACGCCCTCACCCAGGAACATTAATTAAACCAAGGGTTCACTCAGTGGTCAAATTGTGTTATTTATTTATTCACTTTCCCAGGTCCCTAACTCTATTACGACAGTCATGATCATGCATGTTAGAGCTGGGGATTTCCTGCGTGTCGCAACAATAATTTTATATATCACGTTGATTTCTAGACGGAACTTTCTGCCACCCCTTCCCTCATTCAAAATAATTCTTATTCTTAGTAAACAAAAATTAAATGACTCCCGAGATCGCGGTGTAAAAATAAAAGACTCGGAGATTTGGCAGTACATTAACATTCTTTGTTATCTTCTTGGCTTCCTGCCGATCTGTTCAAAATAATCGGGTTTCGTTGATTCTTTTAATGGAAAATAGTTATTATTGTTATGAAAACAACAGAATCACCTAGTTTTAAAAAGTTTGTCAAAAAAAACCTTTTGTAGATTGCAGATGAGACGAAGTGTATATTCATCTCGGATTGCAGCATTAATTTGAATAGTTGAAATTGTCATAAAAGTGAATGCAGAGAATCTTCTCTGGTGAATGTCATGACATCAAAAATTTGGGGAGTGACTTTCTTTAATTTATTGTTTACATCATGCGTGATACCACGGGGCCCGGGTGATACCATGTGCATGCGATGTGCATCATCGGTGATGTTCACATTCCAGAGATCGCGGGACTGCAGTTGTACTTACTTACTTGGCCAATTTGAATAATTCAGATATTGGAATTGGTCATTCGGTATAAATCAAATTATGACAATGACATTTAATATTCAGTACAGTCGGAGGCTGAGCAGCAAGAACTGGTGTCTTGTATTGACATTACGAGTTTAAAGTCGTGTCAGGATGATCTTTTCGGGTGCGATCTTGCAAGCCTTCGGAATTAAATAAATCTCATGGCATGATGCATGAGTTGTTTGGTCCGGCTACCGCATGCAGGGCTGAGATCCCGGGGCTGAGATGGGTCATTGAAGACCGCAGGGTATCGGCTTCTTTCAGTTCTGGGTCTCGGGGCTTCGGTGCACTTGGCAAATAGATGATTGGATGTAAATCTACGTGCTCTTTTAGTTCTGCAACGAAAAGGAAATAGAACAATAATACTGATAAATGATATCAGAAGTACTAAGATCATAAATATGTGTAAGGTAAGAACAAACAAGAACAGCATGAAAACCTGGGTATGTCGGCGATTTAATAGGTAGGCCTAGGCCTACACGAAAATGTTGAATGATATAGGCCTACAAAATTGTTAATGGCAAGATATTAATATTAGTATTAATATTATGTTTTGGGTGCAGAATATTTGCGACTCGTCGGACTCGCACATGTAGGCCTATGTGTTGTTTCCCATACAAAATGATACAAGGATGTGTGAGGAAATTTGATGTCACCAGCGCGGGATGAGTTTGCGCTTGCTAAAACACGGCCAAAACGTCGGGTTCTTGCCAATATCGCTGGTGGAGTTCTCTCGAACGTTCCGTGGCGCATGGTGGTCTGAACTTTTCGATTTCTTGTCAGGAACATGATTGCATTGCTCACCTGGAAGAGAAATAACATTAAATGATGAATATCGGGATGCATAACGAACCGGGATAACGAATTATAATTAGTATAATAAGATCGTAATTCAGAGGTCAGAGAAGATGTTTCTTGTCAAGTTCTATGGGCGGTAGATAAAGCGATTTGCTACGATGAAGAATACAAAACCGTATGATTGATACGGGAGACTCCGAAAAACATTACAAATCGCCGTTTTCACAATATTATTAAGCTTATGCCTTACTGTCATGCAAAAACCGAAGTGAATGTAAAATATGAATCTAACAAAATAATACTAACCTGATTATCGTCTTAACTTTTGAGGTTATTGATCGACTCAAGAATGTCAATCTTGCTGGCTCATAACCAATCCAGATTGTAAAATGCGTGGTTTTCTCGTTGAGGTGTCATCCGACTTTTGTATTCGAGAATCAGCTACGAATTGTCAACGGGTTTTCCACGCGCGCACAACGCGTTGTGTATGCCATTTGCCACGGGTGGTTTTTGCGTGGTCAACGAAAACCCACGTTTTTGCCACAGGAACCCGTCGCGATATCATCGCGTGTAGGGCGGTTAGTTTCTTGCGACCTGTACTGTACATTCTTAACTCACTCAATTTCAACAATTGTGCTTAGAAAGCATGTCTCCCCACCTCGCAGTATGTTTTATGGAAAAACTATGTTTAGATTCTTTTCTAATATTGTATTATATTGTTTTCAGTTGAAAATATAGTTGTACATGTATCTGCAAGTCAAATAACTAACAATTTTAAATATAAGAGTATATTTCACCCTGGAAAAGAGGCAACAACTGATTGGCAAAACTACAAATTACTTTTGTCACAGGTCGATCTGTCCTATGTCATGCAGGATCAATATTATCCACCCTGTACATGTAATCCCTGGCCTCCTTATCAGCTAAATGACGACAGAGAGAAACATTTTAAAACAAACAAATAAAAAACACATTTAACATCAAAATCAGAAAGAATGCCATGAGATGAGTACACTTCCATGTTTCAAATTGACAAAACTAAAGAAAATATTAACGAGGCGTCCTCCTTTTTGGGCTGCATTTCAACATCAATATTGCTTACATCCATCCAACTCATTAAGCCTATGGTAAAATGTGTTCAGGAATGATTAAATATATGATATAGTGTTAGTGATATTTGTAGGGCAACTCACACATTTATGTTGTATTAGGTGTGCTCATCACCAAGCAACATATGAGGTCATGCACACAGAAATGTTCAATCTAGCCTAATCCAATTCACTTTTACTACAATTGTGTTATTTTTAGGAACAAAGTTTCAATTGATACACCAACATTCTGGCAGAAATGGACAAAAGTATATCCTGTTTTTGTTATAGCCAGAGTTGGCACTTGCGTTTGGGGACCATTAATCCAGGACTCCCAAGTACACAATCTGGACACCCAAATTTTAGCTCTGTATGTTATGTTAGTCCGACGAGTATGACTCAAAATACTAGACTATACTCAGACTATGGGTCACTTAAATAGTTTCTCTCATGGTGCAAGTATGACGAATCGCGAAAGTCCATTGATCATGGAGTTAGTGGACTTTCGTGGTTAATCTTTCTTCAGCGATCTGAGTCTGTGCAAAGAAGGTCTTTGGTCTAAGTAGATAACTAAGACTAGATAGCTAAGATAACTATTAGTCTGGTATGTGATAACTAAGAAATAAAGCAGGCCCTACTACCCAACATTCTTTTGTCTGTGGACCCCTTCTCAAACCCCCAAGCAGCAGAGGCTTGTTGTGCTAACCCCACCCTCAAGTCACAGTTGGTCAAGCCTAACCAGATTTTCATCTGCTCTTACTATCATTCTTGTGAACACATTGTAAAAATTTTAGAATTTTTTGCATCCATTTCAATGTGAATTACAGGATTTCTTGAATCCTCTTCAATGTTAATCCAAACTTGTGCATGGCCCTACTGATGCTAAGGTGTAGCTGCTTATGGGCAACTGCACTCTTGGGATGTCCATAAATGCACATCAATGGGAACTTCTCTCGTTCACAGAGACGACATCGCAACATGAGAGTCTACACACACATGCACTGTGACACATTTACAAGGAACATATTCACTACGTGATCATATCCATATATGACTTAATTGCGGATCCGAATGCAGCGTATACAGTTGCTAATGTTGATGCGAATCCTGGGAGTGCACAATGATGCGCATTGATTCAGATATTGCTCACGTGTGCCCATTATCTCACAAAATATATGAATGATACTAGGTACCAGTTCATTAAGATATATGTCACTTCTTCATTAAGTTAAAGGCGGATTTCGTGATCCTAGCATCCTCTTTTTATGACATTTTTCAGTAGATATCCACGAAAAAAGCTTATTTCCAAAATTTCAGTTGATTCCGATTTTGCGTTTGCGAGTTATGTGTTATTTGTGAAAGTACCATGTAGCAGGTAACTTTTGATATAATTTTCATTCTTGAGTCACAACCAGAATACCAGTATTGTACAAAACATCCAGGCTATAGCTATAATAATCTATACATGTAACATAGAATTAAAAAAATGTAAAAAAAAATGAAATAATTTATGTTCTCTCCCATGCTTCATTGCATCATTTTGTGCCCTATTTTGGTGTTTGAATACTAATTGGCATGATTCCACAGACCAAATCCAGCTTGGTGGATTATTGTCACATTTTGGAATAAACTAGACATTTGTGTTCATTTTATTACATTACCACAATGCACTTTGAATTGAAGCTGGAATACTGCAATAACCTGTATTTTTTAACCAATGCCGAAAAATATTCCTGGTGCCGTCACCGTCACCAAAACCTATCTGTTCATTCACAAACTGACTGTCAAAATTGCAGTCTACAAAACAATCATTGGCACCCAAAATGTCCTATTTATAGTTTCAGTAATAAACAACATTGTACAATTCTGAATCAATACCCTCATCCAGGGAAGCGACAGTAGAACTTCAACTTTCAGAGTAAGACAATTAACAAAAGCAATGAATTCTGGGATACGTCTGTCTAGTTTAAATCACTTTTTGTGAGAACAATATTTCCTATTACAGATGGAGTAAACATAACAATCAACCCCTCACAGAAAAAAATAAGCTGCACGTCAGAAAAATCAATTTCTGGATCATGACCCGAAATAATGGCAATTTCTTTTGCATATTTCTAAACATTTTTGGCAGCACAAACTTTTAGCCCCTCTCAGAGCATTTAAGCATACATCCCATGTTGATTGGGTTTTCAAGGAAATTACATTCTAAAAGTAAATAATTGATCAGATCAAGGAGAAAAATTAATATTCCCGACTCATTTTTCATTATTGCATCATTATCGCATAATATATTTGGCATGATACCAAGTTTAACAGCAGGCTAGTCGGCCCAGACCCAGCCACATTCTCACTTCCCTGGTATAAATGCAGCGACCAAATTATGCACGCAACTTTGGGTACGAAGTACTCGTTAGATAAGCCTCACTAAATCATTATGAAAGGTGAGAAAATATGATGGAAAAAGGGTGAGACGGAGCGAAAACAAGACTGAAACTGAGCGAGAAAAACACTGATAAAGCGAGAATAAACTGCAATGAAAAACCTCTGGGTGACGGGATATCATGATGAATCATACTTCATAGGAGACAAATTAAATTACAATTGCATAAAAAGATTATCTTTTTACTCAAAAATTAAAGAGGTATGAGATTTGCGAGATTGCAATAAATTCATTAATGCAAATTACTGCATCAGAGAATGGCAATTTAATTTTTATAATCCAATTTGTTCAATCAAAATATTCCAAAATAATGACATTATTTAATTTCAGATGCATTTTTTTGCACCAATGATTAGTCTCCCCCCCCAATTATCAATTCATATTAAGAGTGCTTTTCCAGTAAACAAAATATTAAACAGATCAAAAGAAAGATGAAGTGAAAGTTATAATTTATTAAAAAGACTTTTTTACCAGACAAATTACATTCATTTTGAATTTAATCACAATAATAAAAAAAAAACCTCAAAAGGACTCATGTGCTGGTACTGAAAGGTTTTTCTAATCAGCAGAAACTTTCTACTGCTGAAATAAATATCAACATATTGATACAAATTCTTCAGAAACAAAGACTTTTGAACAAGCTACATTGTAGCATGTAGAACAATCTGACAACATTCTGAAATACATGTAAGTCTTGTCTACAGCTGAAAAGGATACGCCAATAATCCCTCTATTCCCTAAAACACATAATATATTACGACATTAAAGCCATAATGCACGATTTCTATCCAATTGTAATTTTATTAATTTTTACTCAAAATGTTGAAATAATATTACTTTATATTAATAACTGTCAGGAAAAGTTTCTGTTAATCAAATATCAAGGTAAACTGAAAGAAAGCACACTAGCTATTTTGGCTGTTTCACATGGAGTTCTATGTTGAATTAGGATATTAATATTATGTCAAAATTGCTCTGTTGACCTGGCAAAGACAACAAATTTGAATGATTCCGTTTAGGTGAAAGTTTGGACATATGCAAACATTACAAATATGCAACAACAACAAAATCAGATTTGAAAAGAAATTAACCAAAATCATATCACAAGATCATATATTATGGCTTTAATTCAGCATACATGTCATTGTCACTCCATTTTACATTGTCATCACCATCCTGACCAAAAAAATAATGGATGCACTCAAACCAGAGAAGACATCTTACACTTCCCACAATGCATTTCTTCCATTTCTTTTTTCTGTAAGGTACTGATTTGCTCTCTAGTGCAACATGGGTTGACAATAGTGACAAAAAAGTACCTGAATAACTAAGCCCATCCAGATCTTGCAAAAGATGTTTATTTCTTAACTATGGAGTCCTGTTTAGCCAGTTTATTCAATATGAAAAATAAGGGAACCTGTACAAAGTAATAGGAGTGCAATTTGCTGTAATGAGGTGATGCGTCATGTTGCAAAGGATTCTGGGAAGGGTAAGATATCTTCTCTGCACTCAAACAAATTGAGTGGGATATCAGCCATATTGAATTGAAAGCATTAGTCCCAAACTAAAATGTTTGGTAGACTCATAACCGGTGCGATCTTACCTTTCCGATGTTGATTAAGATACTTCTTGCATCGATCCCGAGATGCGGAAAAACCAATAGTCATTTTGTCCCACATAAATGAATAAATAACAAAAACCCCGATCCCCGAGTGGACTCACCCATTCGGTGACGTCACACACGATAATCACCCCTTATCCGACTTGGGCAGCCCCTACTCGCCAAACTTGTAGGGGCGGTCGGGGTCGGGATAATCAACATCGGAAAGGTAAGATCGCACGGTTATGAGTCTACCAAACATTTTAGTTTGGGACTAGACTCAGTACACCGGTCGATCTTACCGCTTCCGATGTTGATTAAGATACTTCTTGCATCAACATCTGAAAGATCGATCTAGCAAGTAACCGACGGATGGAGGTACAAGATTGGCCAGCATCTGATAAGGATCGGGAGAGTGGGTAGCATGGTAATCGCGAGGTCAAACTATTTCCCCCCTCACGGCCGGAAACAGAAAGACTACGTGAACAGACAAAAACCCTGAACTGAAAGTTCAGTGGTTAAGAATAGAAACACTGGTTCTTACCATGTTGGAATTCTGATTGTCCATAAAACACCTGATACCCAACCACCATATTATCTCCGCAGAATAGCCCTGGAGAACTTATCGCCTGGTCGTTGGTTTACGTTTTTGTAGTAAACCGTGGAAAAGGACGACGGGTTCTTCCAAGACACAGCCTGACAAATCTCTTCTATGGGGACCCCCCTATGGTAGGCCCACGAAGATGAGATAGCTCTGGTTGAGTGGGCCTTGGGGCGAGCGTCTTTAGCCGCCCCCGAGTCCACCAACACCTGGACCAGCCACCGTGCCAGAGTCTGTTTAGCGGCTGGACCGTGCGGTTCTGCGTGAGTGATAAATAAGCGGTCATGAGCCCCTCTTAAGGTTTGTGTTCGGCCAAGGTAGTGCTGTAGCGGCCTCACCGGGCACCACAACCTGTCTTCGGCTATTGATTGAACCCTGCCCAATACTGGGGAGGAAGAGGGCGAGTGTCGGAATGTACTTCGCTCATTTTTGCAAGGAAATCCGGGCGAAGAAACAGCGTCGCCCGTTGTTAGTAACACGGAGGCTGACTTCGAGACTGCGTGCAACTCTGAGCAGCGCCGTCCCGACGCCAACGCCAGAAGAAAGGCCGCTTAAGAGTGCGTATTTAAGGGTCGCTTTTGACAGGGGCTCAAAAGGGGACCCTTAATATACTCCAAGACTGTGTTGAGGTCCCATGGAGGACCACCTTCCTTTCGGGCGGGCGCTCGTGGAACATACCGTCGAGAAGAAGACTTAGGGACCCGTCTGAAGTGATAGTCGACCCGTCTTCGAATCCTCGATGAATCGAGAGAATGGCTGACTTATAGTTGGCTATCGTTGCCTGCTGAAGTCCTGACCTGAACTTTTCTGTCAGAAAATCTGCCACTAGAGGCACAGAGGCTCTAGTGGGAGATGTATTTCTCTCATCGCACCATGCGTAGTAGGGAGCCAAACGCTGACTATACGTGACGGAGGGTAGACTCGTCTACCCCGGCGATGAGAGAAGCAGCTTCTGATGAAAAGCCTCCTCCGCCAAGACGTTCCTGATAAGGGCCATGCAGCTAACTGCAGGTGCTCTAGTGGTAGACTTGGTACCTCTCCTCCGGGCATCCGGAGTAGATTTGGTAACTCGGGGAGTACTCGCGGCTGTGCCGCTAGTAGATCCACCATCGGTCGAAACCACAGGTGTTTCGCCAGAACGGTGCTATCAGAATGGCGTTGCAATCCTCCCTCCCGATCTTGGTCACCACCCTTGCGAGTAGCGAGATCGGGGAAAGCGTAAGCAGTCATTCCTCCCCAGTCTCACGGACAGAGCGCCCACGGCGAATGCCTGTGGGTCTGCGACCCTCGAGCAGTACACCGGCAGCTGATGATTGCGATGAGATGCGAACAATCCTATCGAGGGGTGGTACATCACCTCGAAGATCGTCTGGGCGACCTGCGGAGCAAGGGACCATTCTGTAGGTCCCGACACCTTTCCTCGTGACAGATCGTCCGCGAGGATGGTGGTGACTCCCGCTATGTGCATCGCTCTCAACGTAATCTGCCTGGCCTTGCACCACCCTATCAGGCGTAGTGCGTGCAGGCACAACCGTGGTGACCTTTGCCCCCTTGTCTGTTGAGGTAGGCCACCACGGTTGTGTTGTCCGCTTGGACAACGATATGAGATCCACGATCACCTTCTCGAAATGCTGGAGAGTTCTCTCCACTGCCCAAAGTTCGAGAAGGTTGATATGGAACTCCGTCTCCGTGGCCGACCATAGGCCCGAGACTGAGTCCCGTGGATGTGGCCCCCAGCCCAGTTTTGACGCGTCGGTCGTCACCACGTGGACGCACCGCTGGTGCAGGAACCTGACACCTTGAGTCAAATTGGGCTGATGGGTCCACCACCAGAGTTCTCTCGCGCGATCTCCGACATCGGAACCGCGAGGGATATTGGGTGACGACTGGGCCTGTAAAAGGCTAGAAGGTGTAGTTGTATAGGCCTCATGTGAAAGCGGCAGTACGGCACGAGGTCTACCATACTGGCCATAAGGCCCAAAACCTTCATCCATGCCACAGCGGGTGCTCCCTCTGACTCGCCAAGAGTCGGGCACACCTCGCCATGTTCGTCACCCTCTCGGGTGAGGCGCGCGATCCCCTCCTTGAGGTTGATCTGGGCCCCTAAGAATAGTGGTGCCTGCGTCGGGACCAAATTGGATTTCTTGACGTTGATCAGAAATCCCAGGTCCCCCGCACCGCACGGACTACTAACTCCACGAGACACTGTGTCTCCAGTGGGGTGCGTCCGTAAATGAACCAATCGTCCAGGTAGCAACACATGTTGACTCCCCTGCGCTTCAGATGTACGCTGCCACCGCCCTGACCAGGAGTGTAAACACTCTGGGGAGGTGGACAAGCCGAATGGCAGGCATCGAAACTGGTAAGTTTGACCCTGTACCTTGAAGCGTAGAAACCTCTGATCTTGAGGTGCGATCGAACATGCAGATATGCGTCCGAGAGATCTAGCGATGCCGCCCACATACCCTTGATGGGGCAGGCTAGCACCGAAGCGAGAGTCTCCATTCTGAACCTCTTGGGCCTGATGAACTCGTTCAACGGCTTGAGGTTCAGAATGGGCCTCAGTCGCCGGTCTTCTTTGGAGCCAGAAAAAGCGTGCTCCAAAAACCCTTGGTGAAAGGGGGTAGACCGGGACAATCGCTTGCTTCGTGAGAAGCTGAGTGACCTCTGACAGTAGTGCCCGACGCTGGGGGCCGTCTGGCGGCACTACCGTGGACCTCTGAATCGTGCAGGCGCACGAGGGTGGCTGGTAAATTCCAGCCTGTAACCCCCACTGACCACTGACAATACCCAGGCGCCGGTGAGATGGCATGCCATCTCTGGGCGTAATGCACAGCGGCCGCCCACAGGGGAATCCTGTGGAAGTCCAAAACCTGCCGGCATGGACTGTCGACCGCCGTGCCCTCAGGACCGATCTGGTTTGCCACCCTTAGAAGAACGGCTCTTCTTAGGGGCTTGCCATACGGTCCAGCACTACTCTTGCGCTTCCCAGTCTTTTGGGAGGTGCTGGAGTAGCCTCGGCTCGGGTGTAGTCTGTGGTGCTGGCGTCCTGCTGAAGCGGAGCTGGCGCTGAAGAACGCTTAGAAGACTTCTTCTTCTTGTGCTTCTTCTTCGCCTTACTGCCCTTCCCTTGGTCAGGGCAGCCTCCGACTTCTTCAGAGTGCTCTCATTGGTGGCCTTCTTTGCCCGGTCCTCAACCGTAGCGCAAAAGGCCTGTCCAAAGAGTAGCCCCTGTCCCACCGAGTCTGACTTCTTCATTGCATCAGCAAAGTCGGAGCCGTAAGTTGACTGGAGGGACAGACAGGCATTCTCCCGGCGGTTAGATGACAACCTATGGTCTAGGCCATCAGAACTCTCTTTGAAGTTAGCTGTTAGCACCGCTAACAGATTAACCTCGCGGAAGAGTTCCGACGTTGCCCCGCGGTCGTTCGCTACCTGCCTACCGAGGTGCTCGGCAAGCGTGGTAGCGACGCTTAGAGACTCTGATAAGCGAGCGTGCTCGCTTATCGATGAGCTTTAGCTCCTCCTCCCACTGGGGGAGAACGACCCGCGCGCCTTTGGCCGCCAGCGGCAGGCGCTGGCAACGCGTCTGGATCCATGTCAGGGACCCTGAGGTAGGTTTCAGTAGTCCTCCTGCGAAACACGCAGTGGAAGCGTGCAAGCACGCAGCGGCGCCGAAGCTCCAGCGAGCCTGACAGCCCCACTGAAACCTACCCTTGAGGTCCGCCGGGAATGCAAGTGCAGGCGACCCTTGTGTGGACGCGCTAGCTGGGCATCCTACTGAAAAGATGCCCTGGTCCTCCTGAACGGACTCCTCCTGAGAGAAAGCCAGGCCCAAACCTTGGGCCACACGGCTCATCACCTCAGCGGTGTCCGCAGGCAGACCATTGCTAGCGAGTTCCTCACGGGGAAGCGGGGAAGGATACCTGAAGCTAGCTGCACAGTCTCAACAGACTGTGAGTCGCTACTGGTTTCATCTTCCGACTCCTTTCCCTCGCCTTCAGACTCTGACTCACTCTCTGATGAGGAAGAGGTCTGACGACGGGCATCTGAAGGTGGACAGGGAGGTGTCGCCACCGTGTGGCTAGCCAACTGAACACCAGCAGAAGAGGGAGTACTCCCGCTAGACCCCGAGATGCTAGCTATAGCACCCGGGATCCGTGACGCTCTCGCTGCTGTCGCCCTAGCCATAGCAGTGTGCGGCCTACCCTGAGCTGTATCAGGGTTAGCCACTCGCCGCCGGGTTGGGTAACAACTGGTGGTACTGCTTGCCCAACGCTAGGCGGCACTTGCCACGGTGGAAGACCGTGGAAGAAACCACCCTGCGGCGGATACCACGGGCATACCCTGTTGGTAGCTGACCCTGAAAGGATCCGCCACCAGGGAAACCCCATGGGAACGGTACCAGTACCGCCTCCCCCTGTTGCCACAGAGACTGTGGTAACCAGGACGCAGTACTGCGGTACCTGCGTGGTTGTAGCGTAGGTGCCCGGTAGGGCTCCCGGCTCCGTACCACTGTACCCATGCCTCACAGCGTTCCCCGCTAGAGGATCAAGCCGTGTGTATGGGTACCCGCTATACTGGCTGTCCCTTGGCTAAAAGGAGCTTGCCTAGTATCACGGGTAGCTGAGCGTGTATACCCTCGATCAGTCACCTCGCTACCTGAATAGGCAGTATCAATCAATGGAGCCATGCTCCGCTGAATAGATAGTGATCGATCATAAGAGGGTAATTGACCCATTGACTGTAATGGATCACCCACGCTCTGCTGGCTCTCGAGGACATAAGTGGGTTGTTGATCAGCCAGGCTGTTCAAACTACCTACCCTATCCTCTTGAGCCTCGCCCAAGGTCGCTGTGTGTGGCGGACCACTCACGGCAGCTATGGGGCGTGCATAGTGGCTACCACTGAAGTCAAGCCGTAGCTCGCCTCGGTAGCTGCCACTGTTTGCACTTGGGTCGCTGTCCCGTGAGAGACTGCGAGCCCAACCCCGGTATAGCCGCTAGCCAGTCCCGGAGGACAGCCGGCAGCCATTCCAAGGCCCAGGGAATCACTCGGCGGTCCCACCATGGAACGCTGCCGTGTGACAACCCCAGTTGGTTCTGCTAAGACTACCCCTGAAGCGTTAGCCCGGTATCGTCTCTGCTAAACCCATGCACGTTTTCATTCGACCCTTGCGGGGAACGACAGGCGTGCTGCGTGCCGTGGATCACCCCGGGCACGCCCGGGGTTCCCCTGGCGCGCTGCGTGCTACAGACCGGCCGAGGCAAGTCCGCTGCACGCTGTATGCTAGGATTCAACCCAGGCAAGCCGGGTACCCTTGGCATACTGTCCGTCGCCGGCTACTTCGCGGGTGCTAGACCCGCTCGTTCGCCAGCAATAGACGGGTGTCCACCTGCAAGAAGCTCGCTAGAGATCTCACTGGTAGACTGGTACTCGCCTGTTAGGGCAAGTACCGCCCTGCTGCCTGCTACTAGCTTAGACGTAAAGTCAGTGCTTTCGCTGGCTGCTAGGCCTTCGGGCTCGCTAGCAGTCCCCGGAGGGTCCGCCTGCTTGCCCGGGACCGGAGCCCCAGAGGTTACCTTAGCGTGGCCCTTGCCTGCCTCGCTAGTACCTACCATATCAATCTTACCTGTAGGCTTCTGTTTCTTAGTCTTCGTCTTCTGTCTGTGTCGAAGACCTAAACGAAGCGCTACTTTCTAAATCCTCAAGTGGATGTCCGATAAGCCTATGCAAAAGGAAGCACACTTATTTGATTTAGAGCAATCCCTGTGGGAGTAACAGAGTGGATGCGGGTCCCACTCTGGTACAAGGGAAGGGCATGATTGACAAGGCCTAGACATTGTAGTAATCGGGGAGCGTACAGCACTACCCCCGAACACAAGCTCAAGCCCAATAAACAGACCCACACGCACAGTGGCTGACGCTGATGTAGTGGTATGATATAAAAATATATATACAAAGGGATGAAAAACTGAAAACCTTTTGGGGAAGATTTGTCAGGCTGGTCCTTCGAAACCCACCGAACTCTTAGCAGTAACTCAAGGCGTCATCAGACGCAGCGTACTGAAAGATATAACGATAGAGCACACCATAAACATAGCGAAAATCACTCACCATACATGTATACACAGTACTGTACAAACATCTATTGTAACTTACTAGTCTGTTATAGTTGTTTTACGTGAGAACAAAAATAAAATGGCGCCCTAAGGGCGGCTATTTTGAAAACGTGTGTCCCGTGATATGAACGGAAACACACATACAAGCTAAGTTTTTGGATCGTTTTTGTCACTTTTCTAGCCGAAAACTGTCGTCAAAACTATCTCCCTAGCGACTATACTGGTTGGTTTTTACCTCAGTGTAACAAACAAAACTGTATATCTAGATCCTTTGGTTCGTAATGATACTTAGCGTTGGTAAAAAAAATCCACACGTCTATCTCATCTAGAAACCAAGGAGGATAAGGGGTGATTATCGTGTGTGACGTCACCGAATGGGTGAGTCCACTCGGGGATCGGGGGTTTTGTTATTTATTCATTTATGTGGGACAAAATGACTATTGGTTTTTCCGCATCTCGGGATCGATGCAAGAAGTATCTTAATCAACATCGGAAACGGTAAGATCGACCGGTGTACTGAGTCTATTCAATTATGCATTGTAAACCAATCTATCTCAAGAAACCACCATCAAAATTGAATCATTCGGTTCTCTCACATCTGGACATTTATAGCGTTACCATGGTTACTTAAACAACAGAAAATAAATGAAATTGCATAGTACTGCTTTCCTTTCTTCAAATCAATTTACACACCCAACACATTTGCTTGATCACAAGCATAGCTAGGATTATGCAACACAAGGTACATGTAGATGACTAATCATGCCTACAACATAATCTTCAAAACCAACTCCAAAATGTTCCCTAGCTTTGTGGTAACATTAGTGACGCTTCTTTGCCTAAAATCCTTTCATTAAAGCATAACTGTTCACTTTACAGATTTTGACAACTTTCTAGTGTCCACTGTATTAAGCTTATTCTATCACTTTCCTCAATCTGGGTCAGCTATGAGCAAATCTAGCCACTTAAAGCTTATTGTAAAGCTGGATTTATGGATTTACAATGTATAGTTCAATGGCTAGCAATGACCAATGAGATGGGTTGTCATTTCTTGTGCTGGAAGGTACAAGCCAGTCCATTGGCCAAACACAAGTGCTCCAATACTTAGTGGAATGAACTGTAAATTATGAGCTTGTGGTTGCACGGTGACTTGCTGCCAGTAATTTTAATCCTTGGAAGTTATAAAAAGAATAAGGTGCACTCACCTACTTTCCCATTTACTACCAACAGAAATACAATTTACACAAAATGAATATTTTATATGCCTCACACAACTAATTCACTGTTAGCTTTATACATAATGAATATCATCAATGAAGAGCTGAAGCTCAAATTACTAACAAGATTTCAAAATAAATTATCAATGTTAAAAAAGTGTTATCATATTTTTTTTAAATCTTGTGCAAATCTTTCAGTGTAAATATATGTGTGTGGGGGTGTATCTGCATGGGTATCTACATGTATGATGTATGTCAGGGGTGTGTGAGAGACCGGGTAGGGGTGTGCCTGCATGCCTGGGGGTGTGGAGACATGTGTCCACAGCATACCTATGCTTGTACTTCTATGTCCATGAGAAAGTCAATGTAACAACTTTATCAATTATCTCATCTTCTGAAGATAGCAACCCTATTTTTGGTCCAAAATGCATGCGATTATTTGATAGCCAAAGTTTCATTTCTTCTGTTTGTTGCATTAGTCACTGTCACAATATTGTCACAATATTATTCTAATGTAGCACATAAGTTTGAATGTGAATTGGTTAATTGAACTAGGTCATTGAATACACATATCTGATCAAGCATATCACATCGCTTCACACAATTATCAATTACCAAAATTACCAGAATTCCAAAGTTCTTTAAAAATTTCAAAAATTGCTCTTCATATTTTTTACACAAAACTATAAAACTGAGCCCAACTTCTTTTCAACTTGCTTAGTTAGATTCATCTATTGTTTCAAGCAACACCTGCAGCTTTGAATTTGAAATTATGTTTGAAAATCAAGAAAAAAATTACAGATGTGAGACCTGCAATTGGATATCCTCCTAGAGAGGTGTTAACATCAACAAAGACAAGGATTTAATCTGCCTTTTAAATCAGGGATGTTCTGCTTCAGGTAAAAAATTGTCATAATTTTATCTGCAAAATGTCGGAAGAACTGGGGCATTTCAGATTCACCTACTTTTCCAATAGTCTTAAATTACTAAGCATATTCACACTAGCTTTATTTCTGACAAGTCACACAATATTCATGCAACTGCAAATTTTGCAAAAAATAGGAAGCACCTTTGTTAGAAGGTAAATGACAGTGTATTGTATAACCATGAGAATGCCTCAAAAGGTGGTAATCTGCTGCTCACAGACCTGGTTCCATTGAAATTTGGTATCTGACTTGAAATTTTGAAATCCAAAATGCCAAAATTTTAGTATCTGCATTTTAAAGAAAAAAGAGATGAAATGGCAAAGTGCCTTCTGACTGTGGCAATCTCTAAAAACAATATACCCCAAGAACCGCTAAAACTAGTTTCTTTCTTTTAGCAGTGTTATTGCATGTTTAAAAGGCCCTATATTAGGGCTAATGGCAAACAGTTCCCCAAAAATGATATGAGTGTTGCCTACAAGTTGTATTGCCAAGGTGGTTATTTAGAAACCTTTTTTTTAAATTCACCTCTTTTGCAAATATTGTTTGAATTATCACTTATGTTTCCATTCTTGAAAACAAACCCAACAAAAATATTCTAGCAAATTAATAAAGTAACAAAAGTAAAGTTGTTTTTTAAATGGCATAAAATCAACTTCCCAGTGGCGGTGCCAGGAATTTATTCGGGGCATTGAGGGGGCTGAGTGAATGGCAAAATTACCACAAAAAGTGAAAATTTTGGTAACTTTTGAGTTTTTACTAGGGGGGACAACAGGGGGGGCAAGAGTTCTGACTGGGGGAATGTGTCTCCCCCCTGGCACCGCCACTGTAAGTTCCTCTTTCATCATGTTCATCTCTAAGATGAGTAATTCTATACATAAAGTGCGTGATAAAACATTCATAGTTCTTCTCCTTGAACATTATGTTATCTCCCGATCCATCCTTTTGTCACTACAAAAACTTCAGGATGTAAAAAAAGCTAGCGTTACGGATGATAATGTCAAAATGCTTCACATTATTGACTATGTTTCAGACCTGTCCACCTACATGGAAATGTCCAGTCCTGAACCATGCAAACACCTGCTGCTTATGTAGGGCATGTGGTCAGTACTAGTACTACATTTCTGTTGTTTAGACCTTATTGATTACAAATGTAGATGCTATTTTTTTCCAAGGGAATATTGAGCAGAATGGTTCTTTTA
Source organism: Amphiura filiformis (assembly GCF_039555335.1). Taxonomy (NCBI): domain Eukaryota; kingdom Metazoa; phylum Echinodermata; class Ophiuroidea; order Amphilepidida; family Amphiuridae; genus Amphiura; species Amphiura filiformis. The sequence continues at coordinate 32,023,448 of NC_092628.1, forward strand.
ATGTATTTTTACAGTAATTTTGGTGTAATTTGGTTTTTTACTAACGAACTGTTGATTTGTCAGCAATGACAGAAGTCAAACGATGTTGAACTGAATTGAACCAATAAAGTTCATGCACTGTGACTAGTCAAGTAGTCCGATATAAGTTTTGAATTTCAAGTTTATCATCACACTGAAATCCTGACTCTTGTCACGTAGCTAAAACAATGACTATGGCATTTAGCTTTGTATTAGCAAATAACAATAACATTGCACAATAACCAACAGCTTTTAACATATTCTGCTTAACAAATTTGAATAATAATCATAGATTGTTCAAATAGACATAAGCGTTATTAATTGTTCCTTCTACACGATATGTTTAAATCTACTTCAAGTGGGACCACTTGCAAAAATCAGAATCAAGGTTCCTTTTGTACACAAAAAACTTATTCGTGCAAAACGACCATAACATACATTTTAGCATCAAAGTAAGTGTGATGACAGTACTTAGAAATATGGCCAGCCCCTTACAAATCATAATATTGATGAGTTCTAAGCACCTCCACTCCTTGTAACTGTGTGGATAAGTCTACATGGATCCACATTGATCTAGTTTCGGAGGTCCCTGAAGGATAGCCCCATTACAAGTTTTGTTAATGATAAGAGCAAAACAAAAGTTTAGTGTACATATGAAATAACAGACACCTGTCACTTACCTGGTTCAGGTGAGTTTATTTGATTACAAGTACAAGATAGTCAGTGAATTCAAGGAATGCAGAAGGGTCAGTCCATATCAAAACAGATTGAGTGTACACCCACCCTCTTGGATTTTGCTCTCCTTTGGCTCAGGGGTACCTTTCATGGATCTCTAGGTGAGGTCACAAGAAAAAAAATTCAAATTCCATTTCGTTTGCGAATGGCGGGCAATCAAAGTTTGGCGACCTCGACCAAAATTGGGAATTTAAGGGGTCCAAATGACAAAGTGCTCTCTTTGAGGGGCACTTTCTTCTTAATTGAATCAGTTGTGATCCTCTTTTTGAATGTGGTCACTCACTGGCTGTGTCTGAAATACCTAATGCCAAAAAGATAGATTTGAATTTCGTTGGGATTTCAGAGGGGTCAAAATCAGCACTTTGTACTGTTCAATCAAATTATCTTAATTTTGAAGGACCCATGATAATGTCACGGTGCACTTATAGGTCCTAATTATGTTCAGAATGGATTAACCATATGCCAATGTCTATGAGCAATTCAAAAAAAGAGAAATTTCTAGACCCCTACAGAATTTTAGGCCACCCCTAAAGTGGTTCAGCCACAAATTGCGCTTAAAATCGGCAAATTTTGACCCCTAATAACTTTAGGTGTACACCAGATATGAATTTCTAGTCTTTTGCATCTGAAAGAGTGTAGTTTAATGTTACTAGGAACATAAGGTTTGGTTTGTATTTTTTGTGTTTTAGTATTAAGTTGACGCTTTCAAAAATAGTCATTTTTGCCTAACATACCATGCATACAGGATACGGTACAAAATGCCAATTTTAGTATGATATTTTTTTATATTTTTGATCACTTTATGGCCATTTGTATTATTTATCCTGATATTTCAAGTTGCTTTTGAGTCAAGTAATAAGAAAAAACTACTTTCTAATCCTCTGTATGGATTTTTAAGGGGGTCAAAAATGCACTTCCTGGCAACGATGCACATGCAAAGTACAGGTTATGGGGGTCAAATGTTCAGAATGCTCCCAATTATGTCAAGTAATATATCAAATTACTCGTATGGTCATGAGGATTCCAAAAATGTATAGTTTGTTATGTGTTAGACCTTTCAGGAGGGCGCTATGACGAAAAATGTTCATAGGTCAACGACCTTTTTGAATTCTGACCATAGTTAACAACGTCTGATTTTGGTAATTTTGGTGTCTAATTATATTATGTTTTCTTGCATGAGAAATACAACTAAGCAAATTAATAAACTATACAAGGAACCGATGACCCTCTTTTGCAACATAGCTGCCAAAAGCATCCATATTGTAATAAGGAGGTCATTGGTTCCTTGTACAGTTTTTTAAGTTGCGTAGTAGTATTTCTCATGCAAGAAAACATAATTACACACCAAAATCACCAAAATCGGACGTTGTTAACTATGTAATAACAGGATAAATAAGACAATTTGCTATAAAGTGATCAAAAATAGAAAAAAAGGGTATGTTGAAATTGACATTTTGTACCCATAACCTGTACATTATTAGTCAAAAACTGGGATTTTTGGGACCATCAACTTAGTATCAAAACACAAAAAATACAAAACAAATCTTATGTTCCTAGTAACATTAGACTACATTCTTTCAGATGCAAAAGACTAGAAATTCATATCTGGTGTACACCTAAAGTTATTAGGTGTCAAAATTTGCCGATTTTAAGCGCCATTTGTGGCTGAACCACTTTAGGGGGCCTAAAATTCTGTAGGGGGTCAAGAAATTTATCTTTTTTTGAATTGCTCATAGACATTGGCACATGGTTAATCCATTCTGAACATAATTAGGACCTATAAGTGCACTGTGACATTATCATGGGTCCTTCAAAATCAAAGATAATTTGATTGAACAGTACGAAGTGCTGAGTTTGACCCCTGTGAAATCCCAACAAACTTCCGCCATCAATCTTTTGTGAAATTAGGCATTTCAGACACAACCAGTAAGTGACCACATTCAAAAAGAGGGTCACAACTGATTTAATTTTAAAGAAGAAAATGCCTCTCAAAGAGTCATTTGGACACCTTAAATTCCCAATTTTGGTCAAGGTCGCCAAACTTAGATGGCCCGCCATTCGAAACGAAATTGAATTTGAATTTTTTCTTGTGACCTCACCTAGGGGTCCATGAAAGGTACCCCTGAGCCAAAGGAGAGCAAAATCCAAGAGGGTGGGTGTACACTCAATCTGTTTTGATATGGACTGACCCAGAAGTGCAATACACGTGTATTACAGCACGTAGGTTTAATATTGGGGAGACGACACATGAAAATAAAAGGACTGCCGTTCTCAATGAGATCTTCATCATTACATGTAATCATCCTTCTCATTCAACATCACCATTGTCTTCACCAGCATGCAGCATCATCATCTCTTTTTATTTTCACTGCCGCAAATCATACTTGTTCACACTTTGAACTTTTGATTTTATCTTCGTGTACATTTTTGGGGCGCCCGCTACGGCGGCGTCCCCCATTATTTGGCTTGACTTTGCAAGAAGCTTCTAATTTCAGTCTTGCTAGATTTACTTCGTCACTGTTTTGCTTAAAATTATGCCCAGCTTAAAAATAAAACCACAATATGCTTGGATTTTATTTTATTATTGTTTTCTGATGTGCACGGGATAAAATGTTGTGCGATATTCTTTGTTTAAAATACAAAATTAATGGACTTATAAAAACACCAAATACATCGTGACCTTTGTATGGTCAGGTATGGTTTAAACTGCAGTTTACCGCCTCTTAGAACCCGATAGATGGTGACATTTGACCATTCTAATTATGTATGTTTTGAACATGTTTGCACATGAACTAGTTGTTTACAGTGTGAAGAATCTACAACATGCTCATCTGTCAGGGCACAGTTCTTTAACCCCAATACATTTGTGCATTCATTGAATGACCTTTGAAAATGTGAGTACAAAAACTCATACACTGCAACTTAAGGTCAAATTTTGCACTTATTGTTTAATTGAGGTTATTGATAATATGCCACTGGAATGAGGCCATTGTGGTCCATAGTGACCTTTGCACACCTAATCCTTAAACCAAACAAAACAACCACTGACCAATCATGAAATCACTAATTGGTTTTATGTGCTTCACTGCTAACTGATTGTGACCAAATATTAGAACACAGCTCAGTATCTTTGTGGTGACTATCTCTGATAAAAAACATTAATTAACAAATTTCAATTCTGCTCAGCAGAGAAAGGAATCAATTCAAAAGACATGATTGTGTTGAAGGTCGGAAGTGTATTTGCAACCCGAGTTGCCAACCCCGCGATATGGTAGCCCAATTAGGCGACTTTTAACTCGTGGTTCACCGTTGTTGGGCAGTTTAAAGCAATAATGTACAATTTAGGCCTACATCATTTTGTTAGTGTTTACCCATAATGCTGAATGAAATAATATTTATTGTAATATGCCTAACTGCTGGGAAGGGTCTAGCAAGGTAAAGTGAAAGAAACCCCAATGGCTATTTTGTCCATTTAAAATAGAGTTCTATGGCCGATTTAAAGTCATAATTATGACGTAATTTTGTTATTTATCAATTACTATTTTTAGCAAAATTAATAACATAAAAATGGGCTGTGCCCGTCTCATGAAGAATAACGATCGATCTTACCCTTGATTTAACATGCCTGTCAATTTCTTGGAATTGTTTGATATGAAAGGAGGGTATGATTTTTTTGTATTAGTTTTAAGTATTTCCTAGCCTCTCTTAGCCACAGGGTTGGCTACAAAAGACACAAAGTATACCTTAGGATAAACTGGCATGAGTGCGCGGACCCCAGGTTTTCAACATTTCAGGATTGTTTGTGGACGGAGGTCGCGTGAAAAACAAAATTACGTTTACGTGACTTTGTCGAAATTCGTCGTGTGACAAGAATGAGTGTATAGATGACTAGGGGGGGGGAGCTTACTTATTTGTATCTTCTATACTATCCATCATATACCCTAGGCCCTGCATAACAAAATTCAACAATATTCAATATCCAAAGCAATATCCTCACTACAATAGGCCCCCAAAACAGAACTCCCACCCACATAATCAAAATTGACACGTAAAGCTTCATTCCATGAAGCATTTCTCTCGTATTTGATCATCATATCCCGTCCAGCTCACATTGGGCCAATTTGTGCCTATTTTTGCATTTTCTCAAAATTATAGCGCATTGGTGACAAGTAAGATATGTATATTATAGGGGCAAGGACTACAACTACTGCACTGGAAATTTTATTTCAGCACAAACAACAGTTGTGGAGTTCCAATCAAAAATGAGGGAAAACCAATATTTGATCAATAAATCAATAGCTACGTGCCTTGAGTTGCTGAATTTTCAGTGCAATAGTTGTAGTCCTTGCCCTTATAATATACATATCTTACTTGCCACAGATGCACTATAATTTTTGAGAAAAATGCAAAAATAGGCATAAAATTGGCCAGGGGTGTAGTACCCCCTTAAGCAAACATACAATGTTAGTAAAACCAAGATAAGATGAAATCGATCATAAGACTGATCGAGTCTTTGTGAAACTGGCCCTTGTATTGCAATTGTTAGCGTGAAGATACGCACGTATCACAACTATCCACCCATCCATAGTCCAACAATAATGTGATAAGTATGTCTCCACCAACAAGTCACAACCTAATATTAGAAGACAGGTCTTTGCACTAAATTGTATAACAATCATGTACATAAACTAAAAATACATAATGTATTATAATATGTTCCAGGTACGGTGACATCTCATGACAGTAGCTTCAGAAGATTTTCAACATTGGACTTTTTCACTTCACCCAGAATTATTGGGGGGCTGAAGGGTGTTCGAGCCCGTGCACCAAAATCATTGAGGGGCTGAGCCCCCCAGCCCTGGTTCCTGAGCATACATGTATGCATAGCATCATGCTGGGCAAATTCCATTCACCATCATAGGTCTATGGGTGTAATGGAAGCAATGTAATCAATACAGCTTTGATTTGCTAAGAATTGAACAGGGCACCTGTTTCATCAAATTACTATTTTACCATTTTTGAAAGTGACAGTGGTGTCATCAAAGTTGGAACAGATAATAGCATGGTATTTGTTTATAAATTCATATCATAATGAGAGATAACAGTACCATAGAAAACATGGTATAGAGTGATAACAAAGAAACTCTGTAACTGTTATCTCCAATTATGCCATTATGACTATATTGCGTAAAATTGTATAACTAGTGTGTAAATTTCCCGGGGATTTATTTGCTCGAAATTTAGGTCATAAATTTTACATACGAATATATGACATTCAACAAATATGACATTTACCAAATAATCAATACACGGGTCCCCTTTGTCAGAAATTAAAAAAAAAAATAATGTACAAAAATAACCACTATACAGGACATCATCAAACCAAACAATGACAAGTTACACTCTAAAATTGTATGCTATCATGGTTTGAACATTTGGGCATCCACTAATAACACCATACAGAAAGTAAGTTAAAAACCAAATCTTGTGCATGTATTTTTTGGGAGGGAGCGCAAATCAAGTTTGTTTTTTTTAAATCAATTTAATCATATGAAAAAGAATTCTGCTTAAATTCTGCTTGTCTTCAGTGAACGGCTCTTTTCAGAACCACCAAAACCTTTCAAATTAGCAGATAGGCGAGATCTGCTTGTTCTCTGTTCACAAGGGGCAGTCTTCGGTGAACAGCTCTTTTCAGAGCCATCATGAGGCGAGGGGCGGCCTACAATGTCTCATTCTAAAGTACTTTGTCCTGAAGAAGTCAGAGCTACTTCTGACGAAAGCTTGACAGTTCTAAACTTGTTCGACGGCGAACCCGCTAAAAACCCACTAATTTGTTATGCGATGGTTTATTACTTTCAACAAGTAGACTAAATGGCGTGCAAGTTTGTGATGACTAAGGTAAAATGTCAGTATGTCACCCTGCAATCCTTTGTGTTATAGATCCCTAGTCCCTGCACATAGAAGACAAGACAATCATACCAGTGACACATTTAAACTGTAAAACAATAAAAAGCACCAAACACTTCACTTAATGTATTGTCCTGAATGAGTCAAATAATCTCTACCAGCTAGCCTCTCATGTAACTATCTTGAGAAAACTGAATACTGGACATTACACCATCAACACCAACTTGCTTCACACCTCCAATATTATCTTTTTTCTCCTGCAAGTATTTTTTACACAAAGGGAGAACACAGTGCAGTGAGAATAAGATGCACATGGCATATACAATAAAATTAGAATTAGAATGTGCTCTGTTCATTGACATATTATTTTGTTACTAAAGACCTGTGTTGAACTGCAGTCTACAAGCACAGAAAAACTGGAAAATTGGATTGTAGGAAGTGCTGGGTCCATCCTAAATAAAGCATACCTCATGGCATACATACCTGAATACAACCTCGCCAAAAAAAAAATATGATCATTTTCAATTTACCAAACATTAGTAACTATGGTGTACATACTACAATGTCGGGTCTGCATCATTGGCTCAGAGAAGGTTCAGTATTATTATTCCACATGAAATCATAAAAATAATGACCAAAATATTAATAACAATTTTGACTAAGTTTTACACCCTGTACAGTCAGTAACTATTTGGTTATGTCCACTACTGTTATTCTATCCCACCACTGGACACCACTTTGACACATCACACTCACGGATGACTAGGCGTTGTAATAACATTGTCACTTCTTACGACACCCCAGGTATCATGTTGCCTCGCACCTTTGGACGACCTCACATTATTTACGTATTTATTTACTTGTTGTTTACGCAAGGGGAATCCTTTCATGAGATGTTCCCTTCTCATTTGGATACTTTATTACTAAAGGAGCATTCGCTCATGAAATGAAAATTTTCCCATGTACAGATGTCTGAAGCTGTAAAAAACAACTGTCTAGAGGACATTGAACTGATGTATATATGTGAAAACTACTTAGGACAAAAACTGAACCATGGATGAAAACACATGACAAGACATGTCAACATACTCAAAATCAAATCAACAAACTTGCACTTGCCAAGTAAACAATGAATTGTTACTTTTCGATAATACATTTGTACGCATTAACCCCATGAGAACTACCTGCCGATTGGCCAAAGTTTTCATTATCAATTGGACCAATCAGCAACATTGTTAAAATAATTTCACCAAAAAAAAAAATTGGGGTGAATTATTTGCAAAGCTCCATTCTGATTGGTGATTAAAGTAAAGATATCATGTAACTGACCAATCAGAGGCAATGTTAGATCGGCAGGTAGTGCTCAGAGGGTTTCAACTTTTGGAGCTCAAAAACAGCAACTTCAGAAGTCTGCAACAAACCTACATGCTGATGAAACTTGGGCAATGTACTGTTTGACCAGTTTCCTACTAAACTGAAAATACTGTTACTGGTATTCTTTTAAGGAATATAAAATTTGTTAATCATATCATATTATTGCGTCTTAAAAGCATCTTTAATACCCACTGTCATTTTCTGTTTGTTATTTGTATGGTAAGATTACAGATCCTGGAAAGAAACACCACAGATATATCCAGGATCTGTGAGCAGCGTACAGTACTGTACAATACCAACCCAGTGACTGCCCTAATGGTGTTATCACAACACAGAAACTGATCCCTAATTTGATGAACACCGACCACACTGACTACTAAGTCAATCCATTTCACACACAAAATTATCCATGATCATCACGACCGACCATCATCAGTAAGTAGACATAAAAATTCAATAGAAATACTCTGCATGCTGCATACACACCTGCCACGGGAAAAAATTGAGAACACAATTACTCAAGAACCACAGCTTTGTTTTCGGCATGTGTGAACTCGTTTGATGGCAACGTCCATGATGATTCCAAACGCTTGTTGTGGTGGCTATATCCACAAATGATCATGAACAAAACTGAAATTTGATTCGTTATCCACAATTAGCATCTGCATACACAGAATGTTAAGAAAACACATGACTAGTAGCCGTCGGAAGTTCGGACAGGAGGAACCACTCAAACCATCCCATCATCACTAATTCAAGACTCTCTGGGGGCATCAGACTTATGAAATTATTATGAGAACTGAGACGAAGAACAACAACCAAGTGTGAGGCAGAATATGTCATAAGGTAAGCACTAACGCCTAGGCATACATAACAATTGATCCACGATTTAATGGCCAGCAAAACTACCTCCTAACTCATTATTACTGCTACATGGTCAACAACGAAGAATGATGGGGATTGGTGATAACATGCAACTTCTGGACTACCTACACAACTTGAATTTTTCTGTCATATATAAGGCCTGATTGAACTAAGGCGAGCTTAGGGATAGGCATGAAGATAAAAATGCTGTCACCAAATGCCAATCGATAAATTAATTAGAATGATTGATCAATCGGATCTTACAAATCAATAATATGTCTATGTCGTCACAATCAAAGACATTGTGATTAATTTTTCCTTGTTACTTCATACGAAAACTGTATGATCAACACTTAAATGTTATGCCAGCAAACAGTGCATTCAAAGTCAAGTCACTTTTTTTTGCAGATTACCGCACGATTACGGTGGAAACTTTACATCATTTAGTATGAGTATTACCCCTATAGACAAACTAGACAGTCAGTCATATTTCCGCATACTACATTTATAAACCATGTTTTCAGTTGTGTATTACAAATCAGTTTTGCAAATTAAGTTGCTAATTGTATGGTAATCACTCCCATAGCCAATGCTTGACCACTCTTACATTATGTCCATGGGACATTACGGTTGTTTTCGCTTGCAAATTACAAATTCCCTGGTCAGCCAATCAGGAATGGACAACTATTCATGACATGGACAACTCGGTATAGCCAAGGGGTGGTCAGGGAATATTCATGGCCTGATCGCCGTAGGGTGAATTGACAAGGGTTAGCCATCGTGTATTAGTTATTTAAAGCTTTCCTCTCTATTTTAAATTGTGATAAAAAAGGTGTTCTGACCAACTTTCACTTGATCAAAAATAGCCAAGCTCATCTCATTTTTAACAAATTTACTAAGCATCGTACACATTGTACAAGTTTATTATCTCCAATATGGTCATTACATTTTTTTTTAATCTACAGAAAACATACCGTATTGGTCCGAGTATAGTCCCACCCGTTTTTTAGGTGAACATTTTTCACAATTGGGGGGTGGGATTATACTCAAATTTCAACAACAAAAAAAGAGTGTCCCTGGACCTAGACCTGAATGCTAGGATCATTCATGGTTGACCTAAAAAAATAAATAAATAAACAATTTCAAAACCAAAAAAAAAACTTAAAAAAAAAAACAATTTCTGGAATTGTTCGAAAAATGGGGGGTGGGACTATACTCGAACGTGGGACTATACTCGGTAACATATACGGTAATATTAGACCAATCAACTGCCAATCATCAACCATCATGATGATGAGGGGTTAGTAGACAGCACAAAGCTATTTCATAGATTCTTGATGATATGGAGGAATTTGCAATACCCGGTAGGTAGCACACTTGCTGCTATATCTTCAGAGATGCGTATTATATGAAGTAGCTTCCCCATCCTTGCGGGACAATTTGCTACCACCCCACATATTTTACTCACACAAAGGAGAGCAATGCTCATATTATTATTAACTTCTTATAAATTTTCATTACAAATACACTCTACAAAATGTAACTTACACTAAATAATAATATTATATTTTCAAGGCAATAGTTAGCTCTGTTTGTTTTCTTAGTACAATGTAAATGACGATGAAGCAAAGGAATGATAGATAAGTTATTATAATTGTTTTTTACATATTGCTGAATTTTGAAGATCAAGTATGAAAATGAATAAAACCAATTTCCAAAACGATCAAACTATCCGTTGCAAAAAGTACTGCATCGGTTGAATTTCTCTTCAGATTAGTGAAACCCATGGCATTTTAAGCTACACACTACGAAACCGTGAAGCTTGATATGAACCCACGGGAAAGATGCAAATGTAGTGCAGCGAGATTACCAATTACAATGTGCTTCATGCATATTCATAAGTACATCAATCTATTAGCATTGAGCAATCTTCTTTAATGCTTTCAAGCCACACACACACACCAGTACTATTAATGAGAATTTAATATAGAGTGCATTCAAAATACCACACAGAAATTTGTACATTACACTTGATTTTATCACTCAGGTTTCAAGTACACCTGATTTTTTAAATGCTTACCCAATTTGCTAGTACATGTGCATGTAATGTGGCAGGATATGAAAAGTGCAGAATCAGAGCTAATTTTAAAGCTATCTTATGAAGATAGCAAAATATCAAAGTCTCTAAATATGTGTGATACATACGGGTATGTGTTTATAACATAAAACGAGGACTATGTAGGGGTGTACCTGCAATGGGGACAATCCTCAGTTTCGTATTAGCTGCAATGGATTGGTGAAAATGTCAAGATGCATTTGACACTCTGTCTTCCTGGTGTCTTCCCGAGGTTTGCCAGTTTGACCTTGTGTGTATGCAGTCAGATAGGGAAAGTTTAGTTTTTTGTTGGAGGTTTTATACAAAACATATTTGAAACAAGGAACATATTGCATGTGGGGGTGTGCATAATCACCCTTGGCAGTAGACATTTTTTGCACTTTTGTAACCCACCCACATGTAATGCGGCAGGAAAGTGCAGAATCAGAGTGAAATGTTCGTTAATTTCAAAGCTATCTTATGAAGATAGCAAAATATCTAAGTCTCTTTATGGGTATGTATTTATATTTATACTACTATATAGCCCAAAACGAAGACTATGTACATGCACCTGCAATGGGGAGCGGGCCAGTTCTCAGTTTGTTTTGTTTTGTATTAGCTGCAATGGATTGGCAAAAATGTCAAGATACATTTGACACTCTGTCTTCCTGGTGTCTTCCCAAGGTTTGCTGGTTTGACCTTGTGTATAGGCAGTCAGATAGGGAAAGTTTAGTTTTTCCTATGTCAATGTCAAACAAATTGTGTATTTAAAGGCCCTTGTTAGTGTTAGGTGGTCAATATCAGCAAAACACATGTAACAGTCCAGGACGGAGTCCCTGTTGGGTGGTTAATACCTATAGGTACAATTGGATGTGGGGGTGTACATAGGGGTGTGTGTGTGTCAACGCATGTGGGGTGAGCACATTATGTGTGTCCTATTGCTACCTTGGAATGCTATGAAAAATTAGTAATTACAATATTATAAGACTGAATAAATTATCCAATCAATCAGATACTTCCTCATACACAGCAACAGGTGTTGCTTCTTTGTATGCAGGAGGATACATCCACTGTAATGATCATCTCAATGTCATATTACGATGATGGATGGCACTGTTCACTGCATTAGTAACAAGCTATTCAAATGACACTGAAATGAGTACCTGACAAATTAGATGCATTTTCATTTTTTTTCTTCAAAATTCTAATTACCGGTAATATAATAAAATTAATGACATTTGTGATGTGATGCAAAATGAGATTGATGGTAATAATTATATTTAATTATATTTAATCTATTGATAATTTATGACATGTGTATGCAAAATGAGCTGTCAGTGAAACTGATTTGGAAGTATCACATTGAAATTGCCACATCTCAGGAACTGTCCACTTGTGGTGTTTTTTCCACATTATAGTTTGTAAACATTTTGTTTGGTCATTTGATCAGCCTACATGCATTAATGCTTCTTAATTTCCCCTATTGGCCTACCTCTCCTCTACTCCTTATTCCAGAAAAATACAGAACTAATTTTTTTAAATAAAAAATATATTACCCTGTTTTGCCACATGAAACATAGCTAAATCCTAATCCAAGGGTGAAATTAAGTGGGGAGACGGGAGCCGTTTGGCCCACAGAAACTCTGAAATTGCCCCAGGTTCCATCTCAATTTTAGTTGACCAGGGGACACTTTTCTTACAAGACTGGCCCCATGGATAGTGAACCAAAAATATCAAATTACAAGCAAATAGTGCTTATTTAACTCATCCAGCACATCATTATTTTTATTGGCCCTTCTTTTCAGCCACTTTTAACAATTTTGGATGGGTGCCCCCCCACATGTTTCAAGCTGGATTGGTGCTAATGCTGATGAGTGCAGTAACAAAAATCAAATAATTGTCACCTACAAATGTATTACAAGATCATAGTATATCTACTCCCCACTTTAACCCGCCCTACAAACAAACCTGACAAAGTACAATGGTATTACAGCAAAGTCATCACACACCTTAGTATGCAGGTAGCAACTATGGTGTTCATGCGATTTTGAGCACACATCACAATGTTTTTGCCCCTTTTATCACGGTTCCTGTCAGAATTACTTTCAAGTCACAAAAGCTTGATGATTACTCAGAGCAATGATAGTACCATTTTTGTATGCGCTAATATGTACAATATTAGACTATGGATATGCCTTGAACACCGTCAAGCTCCTATTTCCAATTCATGGTTTAACGCTCATTCAACACGACATGACATCGCATGTAACATGCTTCATTAATATGCAAGACAGGTAGTTGTCAGCGCATAACACAGCGCAGAAAAATTCCGGATTCAAGAGAAAACAATTCACATAAAAAACGGGGTTCAACAAATTACACCTCGTCACAAGCTCCCCCTCAATTCGTTCATCTCTATACCAGAGCTGACGTCTTCATTAAAACACAATGCCAGACTCTAATCAATATGACAAAGCGAGTGAGCGATGCCTTACACTTTTTATTCACTTACGAAACAGAATGTATGAAAGATTAATGAATTGATAAGCATGGTAAGACCTGTCATGTATGTTAATTCAAAGTACTATTCATTTTTTTCCCTCTTCCTGAGTTTTTAATTTTTTTCTCAATGATTTTTTTCTCAATTTCTGAGTTTTTAATTTTTCTCTCAATGATTTTTTCTCAATTTCTGTTTGCTCAAACGGGAGCTAGGGACTAATCTGAGAAGATCCAAATCTGATCTCCTAACACCAAAGTTGAATAACCCATTTTGGTCTGATGAGTGATCTGTTAGGACACAAGAACAAAGTATACAAAACTAATAAAAATTCAAAATTCATCTTTTTAATATAATCATCTTTTGATTTGTACATTTTTCATGGAACTATTAGCTTTGTGACCCTATTCCCCAGCAGTGATGTACTTCATTACTTGGCAGCCCCTTTTTAAATTTCATATTCTGATGTCACATTTAGTCAAGAGACACGTCTGTTCAAAGCATTGTCACTAGAGTTGCTTTTTTGTGGAAGGGTGAAGCTAGCAGCAGAAATAAAAACAAAATACATCTACATTGTAGTCAGTTTTGAAAAGAGTAGGGTGTTTTTCAAAAAATAAATCAGGTTATTGCCCCTACAGACACCACTGACACCTATATTTTTTGTATTGTGCCATCCAGTGTTCATTCTAACTTCTAAGGATTTCAAGATTGAACACATTTGGCTGTTTCCTGGAAAAATTGGGATAGTGTGTAATTAAAGGCTTTTACATACCGTATTTCGTCAAATAAACGCCCCCGGGGGGCGTTACATTTTCCCAAGGGGGGGTGTTTATTAGAGGTCATTTTAGCATGACAATTCCCGTTAAAATCATTAGGTAAGCTTAAAAGTCACGCTAAAATGACAAACTATGAACTTTTGACACCGACTTTTGGTTCACTTCCGGGTTGCCAATGCAGATTTTCGCCATTTATTGCTGCTATTATCAACCATGTGAGAAACTTGGTAAGCTTACTACACAAGATAGCATGGAAATATCGGAATTTTTGAAACATCTTGGTTGAAAAAAGTGGTGGGGACGTTTATTTGAGGGGGGGCGACTATTTGACGAAATACGGTACATGTATCTTTTTTTTCATTATTTTCTTCTTTTTTTTAAACAATTCTTCTTGGTCATTTTTCGGCCATACCACATGAGAATTCCGTGTGTAGCTCCCTCCACTGTGACAGTCTGAAATGGTAATGCCCAGCATTTTCCAAACATCTTTGATTCCAGGGTTTGATGCACTTGGATGACATTAAACTATTGTCAAAAAGAATCCTGCTCACAGACCCATAGTTCCGGCAATTAGCAAATCTCATTACAAGCTGTAAATGACTAGCATGCACCAATGAGCACAATATGACAACTTGTACATCTACCATACAAATTTCTATTTCATAATTGAAATTTTAATTTACAACCTTGAAATCAATCACATCAAGAAATATGAAATGAATAAACAGCTCAATCATTTGTTTTTAATTGACGATGGGTGAACGTCCGGCACATGTTCATCTGCCACGGTGTCATCTCACTATGAAAACAAATAAACTCTGTGGAGTAAAATAAACCCATACAAATCAAGGGTAATGTGATATTGTTGGATTTCGGGATTGTAAAGATCAGTGGCGTAGCGCCAGTCATTCTGTTAGGGGCACCGACCATATGATTGGGGGTGCGCCGGGCCCGATGGGGGAGGGGTCTCAGGCCATTTTTGGCAATTTTAGATATACCTAATTTGGTTCATACTAGGATTGTTCAAATTATATTTTCCATAGCCCTGATAATCACCTACATGCAGCGGCGGCGCCACAGGGGGGGCAAGGGGGGCGGCCGCCCCCCCTATTATTTGCAAAAAAGAGGTAAAAGGGAGGAAAAAGAGAAGAGGGAGGAGAGAGAAAAAGGGGAAGGGGAGAGAAAGAGAGGAGGGGAAAGAAGAAGAAAAGGAGCCATTGCCATGGTTAGGCGAAGGGGGAAGCCCCACCCCCTTCGGACATCTTGCCCCCTGTGGAATGCTGACCGACTCGGTTTTAAAGTTGTTGGTTTTTGTATTTTGTATTTTGAGTAGATTTTCAGCACATTTTCCCCCATGAAAGTCACCGGGCCTCTCCTGCCTTTTCTCCCAACTTCTTTGGAAAAATCCTGGCTACGTCACTGTCCTGGCGCGGCAACATGATACGCAAGTCTGTGTCATGCCAGCAATTTAATCATTATAAAGTTTACTTTCAGTCTGATATCTGTAACACACAATTTTTACTTTTATCACATTGTTTGTATATTTATGCTACCTCTCTCAGAAATAGTATCAAAATTATTTAGCAATAATAAGCAATTGGCTTATCATTTAATACGGTTAGGGGCATAGCCATGATTTATGGGGGCTGATTTTGAAAAAGTGGACATGTTTTGGACCTTTTCCTAAAATTGTGGACTCTTTTGACCAAGAAAGCATAAAGAACCTAATTTTTTTCGCTCGCTAATGGGCAAAATTTTTGACTTTTTTGACCGAAAAAGCATAAAAAACTGTTTTTTTTTTCCCCTCGCTACGCTCGCAAATTGAACCGTTTTGGCTTTCGATGATTGGGGAGCGACCACCCGCCACGCCCTGATAACGGCTTTCATTTAAAAATATTTTCCGACTTCCAGACACCCCTATTCATATCATTTTTATCGTGCCTAGGCCTATTCATTGCGTAATTAATATAAGGCATCTCATATACAATGCAACTTTAAAACATACACCACGTTGCGACTTAAACTTTGCATATTAATTAACCGGGACTTTGCAAATACGCTCAAAGAATTGTACTTAATGCTCGATCATTTGTAGGCCTAAGGATGACATGAGAGAAGAAAAATTTAAAAGGAATGGGGGTAAACATGGTCAAAAAAGAGAAATTTTATTTCAACAAAGGTGAAATTGCACTGGGAAAGCATGGGGAAAAGTAAAACTCCAAAAATGAACGTATAGGCCTAATTGAGTAGGTCCATGCCTAAAACCTGCGGTCCGCAAGTCGGGCCCGTTAATGAAATCCATAAAAATATGCGGTTGGAAAATAAATAAATAACCAATAAAAGGGTGAAAATGGTGCATCAAATGGCTTCATTTGTACTTTCATTTTGAAAAAGTTTCCAAATTATGAGCGGGGCACATCCCCCCTCAGACACCCCCCTGCTCGCGCAAGCGCGACGGCGCTATCGCGCCGCATGAATATTCTTCAACATTTTGAAATTGCATCGCCCCCCCTATCAAAATACCCTGGCGCCGCCCCTGCCTACATGTACAACATGCATGGTGTTAAATTGTATTTGCTTCCTCCAAGTGTCATATAATGTTGGTGTTCTTGGTTTTGCAGACCATGTGGACAAAAGAGGGCCAACCACATTTTGTAAATAATAGTCTCATATTTTCAAGTTTGAACTGTAAATTAGAATCAAATGGCACAATAATCTGACATTCTAGCTCAACAATAAACCAGAACTAACAAACTCTATTCATTCATGGACTCACTCAATAGATGATATTTTAATCACTGCCAGAACAAAGAGCTAAATAAAACCAAATTCTTCTGCTACTTTGCTTTGGGTGGTCTCCCTGAACAAGGAAGGAGAAGGATAACTTGGTAGGATCAGTGAAGGATTGTGCAATTTTATGGAATACACAGGTCCATGATTCTCATTCTACCAAGCTGCCCTGGCAGATATATATTCCTTCCTTGTTTTAAACTCACACTAATGAATATGCAATACATACATGTACATATTTGTAGGTTGCCCTGGCAGTAATGATGAGGTAATAATCTTGTCCCAAAACCTTTACAACAGACTTATCCAAACATAAGTGGAGGAAATAATTTACAAATTTATACTGGTTTGAAGGGAAATAGGGGAAACTATTTTTCCTGAGGTACTGGCTACAGGCCCTCACCCTTTGGGTTCAGGGTGGTAGGCCTGTACATAGCCAGTGCCGAGGGGAAAATAGTGAGCCTATTTGCCTGAAAATGCCATGTAGGCCTATGACGATCTATCCTACTTTGCCCCCCCCCCCCTCTCAGTAGCGTAGCCAGGATTTGTGTGTGTGGGGGGAGGCAAAGCCACATTTTCGTCCCCATTTGCCAATTTGGGTCCCATTTATAGTCATTTTTTAGGACACTTTACTCTTTGCCGGCTCCCCCTGGCTATGCCCCTGCTCCACCCTCCCTCTCTCTCTCTGTCCCTCTCTCCCTCCCCATTCTCTCCTCTCTTTCTCTCTCTCTCTTCTCTTCCCTTTTCCCCTTCCCTTTCTCTCCCTTTTTTTTTTTTTTTTACCCGGGGCGTGTGCCCCTTCGCCTCTCCCTGGATATGCGCCTGTAGATAGTTTGGGACTCGCTGGCCTCGAATGTGAAACTACGTGTATCGGTAAGCAAATGCAAAGATAGACTTCTCAAATACAGGAGATATCAGGATGTGAAATCGGACCATCCTCCTTTTAAAAAATATTAAGACTTGTCGTTTTCGGAGATTTTCAAATATTTTTATAAATTTGCTCCTTTGTTTCTATAGTATAATTGCTGTTCACAATGAAACTTATGTTTTAAGAAGTTCTTGGTTTGCCAATTTATAAACACATTGCAAACACTCTCTTTCAAGCTTGGGGTTATAACATGAATCAAATCCATGGGTTCCTCTGAGGGCCAATGACAACACATTCAATGGGTGTAGTTTGGGGTAGAGCTTTGGGGAAATAACAAAAATATTTTTAGGGGCCTCCCCGTTTTTATGATATATGTTGACAAACACTTTGCAATTGCAATTTTACACAGAAATGAATGGTAACAAAATAACAGAACAAGGGCCTCCCTCACCGAATTTTGAGAACGTCCGGAGTTCGGACGATACTTGGGCTTGGCCTTTATTGATTTATGCCATTTTTTATGGCTGGCTTCACTGGCTTCCAGAGAAGATGTAGCACCCTCTAATACCTGGCTAAATCATGGTGAATGTACGCAGCATAAACATGTGGGGTTTGTTGATTCAATCATTTCGAACAGACCAGTAATCTGATTGACTGATTACGTGTCAACTAAGAGTAAGATACATAGCATGCAAGCAATTGGCTTGTCCCGCAGGCCACATAATCATGAAGGCAAAGGGCAACATGGCGACGATCAGATCAAGAAATAGCCCGAAACATCATGGCCCTGTTCCTTCCTCACTAGGGCCATGAGTGCCATACGTGTAAAGACGGGGCGCCGTGAAGTCGCGTCGCGGTGATGATGTCACACTGACGGCATCTATTTATAGGAAGAATTCTAAACATGGCGACGATAACAGTCACAAGTCTGGTCTTTTACATCCTCAAACATGTCAAATGTGCTCAAAATTTACGAACATGCACCAAATATGTTTTGTTGAAGGGGGTACTACACCCCTGCCCAATTTTGTGTCCATTTTTTGCATTTTTCTCAAAAATTATAGCGCATTGGGGACAAGTAAGATGTATATTATAGGGGCAAGGACTACAACTACTGCACTGGAAATTTCATTTCACCACAGACAACAGTTGTGGAGTTACAGTCAAAAATGAGGGAAAACCAATATTTAATCAATAAATCAATAACTACTTGCTTTGAGTTGCTGAATTTTCAGTACAGTAGTTGTAGTCATTGCCCCTATAATATATACATATCTTACTTGTCCCCAATGCGCTATAATTTTTGAGAAAAATGCAAAAATAGGCACAAAATTGGACAGGGGTGTAGTACCCCCTTAAGTCTCATCTTCATGTGAGGAATGGTAGGAAGTGGTATTATGAGAAAAAGTGGTATTTTATGTGTACCCTGGACCAGATATGCTCCGGAGTCTCAGACCTTCGTACGGAGAAGGACAGTGGACGTGGAAATCGTAGTGACGGAGGTGTGAGTACCTCGGGCTAATCAAGAAAGTGCCGCACTTTTCTGGAAGCTAGTGTAGTCTCTATTTATTATCATTAACCCTAACCCTACCTGTGGTTTTTGTGCTATCGGAAGGGAAAGAAGGAACGAAAAAGGAGAGAAGATGAAGAAGAAAGTCACTTGGCACTTTTGGGATTGAACCTCGGACCCCTCGCATGCCACGCAGAAGATCCCCAGCATGTAGCTACACAGGTGACGTTGACCCGCCAACGATTCCCTGGGTATATATGACTTGGTCTGATTGCGTCATCAAGTCCCGTGGAATGCATGCACGCAGAGTGGTTTTAATAGTGAGCTTTAGTGAGTCCTAGTTGGGTTAGGGTTAATATATGGGCATGAGACTTGCATCATCATTCCACGATTCATTGTTTGATCATGAGACTGAGTCAAATGACTGACCATGTGAATCATGTGTTGATGGGCAGTCCATGAAATTGACTCCGAGAAGAACAACCTGCTCTTTCCTTTCCTTTCCTTTCTAGTACTTCCTATACTAGCTCATTTGAGCTAAACTGTAAGTCCTCTGGAACTTAGTCTAGAGGAAGTGATTATACAGATCTATATCAGTGCCGGGGATGGTCCCCCTTCTCTTTTCAAATAGCTCTGACACTTAACGTGCACAGGATTTGACTCTTCCTGCACACGGGACCACCAGCTTTACGTGACTTTCCGAACCACGAGACACCGTTCATACACTACATAAATCTGCATACAAGTGCTACTAGATACAGACTTTAAGGTACATATTTCGAGGTGCATAACAGACACAAAATTTGTGTCATAACAAACACCAAATTGGTGTCGATGACCTGACATGCATGC
The DNA here is from genome assembly GCF_039555335.1 of Amphiura filiformis. NCBI lineage: Eukaryota > Metazoa > Echinodermata > Ophiuroidea > Amphilepidida > Amphiuridae > Amphiura > Amphiura filiformis. The sequence goes on from NC_092628.1 coordinate 32,043,734, forward strand.
ATTCTTTTGTGATGGTCTTTCAATTTGTGCCGAGTGTCCTTGGCATACTTGACTATGCTTCAGTGGTCATGAAAGGATTCAATAGATAACCTCTGCCCCACTAATCCCCAGCTATTGTCTGAAATTGCACCTCGGAAGATATATTATAACAACTCAGTCCCTCAAATGATAGTCATATAACGACCAAAAGATAAATGACTGACTATCATTGAGGACTGAGTTCCGCAGTCTAGTGCTACGTAGTGTATGGGGGCGAGAAGGAATTCTACAATTATATTCTATACTGCTTCGAAACAGAGCTGCTTCACACTTTCAGAGAAAATATCTCTGAATACACTAACCTCGCAGTAACTGAACATAATTGCAGGATTCCCGACCCATACTATCATGACTATAGGAACATTTTAACTCAACTTTTTGAACTCAACTGAGTGAAGACCTACCTGAGTACCTCTGATACTGTTTTCCAATACTTGACAGCAATTTACTTTATTTTCAACTGAGATCCTAATTTAAGCTTTTCCTTTTCGTAGCCTAGTCCGGTTCGCTGTACGTACGACGACTGTATGCAGGCGACACACAGCTGAGCTGCATACACCGCCGTGCCGACTGTAAACAAAACACTTCAAAGTACTGGCGGAATGTACCCTACATAAAATTCCTCTATCCCGCAATTTTCGAAGAGTAATCACCTAATGATTATATCCCATAGATAGCATACAGTCTTGACAAGATGGTGATAGCCTTAATATTCTTCGTGTTTGTCAAATACAGAAATCCCGGAATTCTAAAATCGTGTCTAATTTCAAGTCTCAAGACAGGTCCAAGTACGGGACCAACGACTCCATGTTACTGATGTTACGTGTGTAAATCATGCATAGAGAGGATAATGGCCGCATATTACACATGCAAATGAGCAGCTTTATTGCAGCACGGTGAAAGACCTTCCACAAATATTGCATTTTCCTTGGCTTAAATGTTTGATTATTGCTAAAATTCTGCAGCAAACAATTTAAATACTGTAACAAAGTAAATTTTTTCTTATCTGTTTGAATAAAAAAATGGACAATTTTACAAATAACAAATCCTACATGCTGCTGCATATAGAAAACGACGGGCGCTCTCATCCCCATTTCGTCACCTCTTGATGCCCTCTTGATGTATCTGCATTGGAGTCGTAGACAAAGGGACTTAGGATGAGGTTAACCATCAAACTTCTCATCATCCACCCACATCACCAATCAATTACATAATCTTACAGTGTAAACTTTTGTATTTTTCTTAGAACTCAAGAACTCAAGATGAATGTGTCTACTAAGACCCGTAACCCGGATTTTAGGGGCTAGGGCCCTGGGCTAGGGCTATCAATTTCTTCGGATGGGGTGCGGGGTGGGGGGAGGGGGGGTCCCATATAATTATTTGGAAAGAAAAATAGGGGGTGGGTGGGTGTTTTGCCGGGGGTCATAAAATTTTTGATGACCAAAATGTAGGGAGTCAAAAGATGACCACAGATACAGGGCCAGGGGTGCCAGCTTTCTTGGTGGTGGTGGGGGGGCAAAATAAAATTTCGGGGGCACAGATGTAAAAAATTGCAGTTGCATCATATAAATACCGGTTATTAATTATTTTAAACTGTTGTGATTTGGTAGTTCACAGCATCTTACGAATGGTAGTGAGCTTTGGCAAAAACTGCATTGCGCAATTCATAGCGAGCGGGTAGAAGAATTAAAATATCACAGATGTACTTTTATAGGTACTGTGGTTCTTGAGTTACGTTGTAAAAAGGGCTGAAACAACAACACTTTTGTAAAACGTACATAACTCATTAACAACAATAAATTAAGCAAGTTTGCAAAGTATATGATTTGTAGAATGAACTTTTGCAAAACATCAAGGTGTTAATTTTCAATAATATATTGATCTAGATAATGGAAATCGATTTTTAGGTTGCTTCGACCAACAATACCTCGTCTACCCTTAAGACTGTAGGCTACATGTCTTTTTTCCAGAAAGGTGAATTTTGGTGGGAAAGACCCCTTTTCTTTTCCTATGCCCTCCAGATTTTCATTTTTTTTGTCAGAGGGGCACTTTTTTCTTTCATTTCTTGTCAGGGGGGCACTCAGTCCCCCTGCCCCCCCCCCCCCAGTTGGCTGCGCTACTGCACAGATAGTGTGTATTCATCAAAAAGACTGATTTCAATGACAATTTTAGCCTGTTTAGGGAATACGGTGTATCGGTGCAGTGGTGGGATGGGTGAGGGGGTCAATATTTTTGTTGCTGAAATGGGGGGGGGCAGTTTTATTGACGCCGAAAATTTGGGACCCCCTCCCTTCCGAAGAAAATGATAGCCCCTTAGGGGGGGGGGGCGGGCCCGGGCGGGGAAAGCTCCCGCGAGGTCATTCGCAGTCATTTGTAACTAACAAACGGGATCATTATGAAGTTCTCAAGTATTAAAAGAAAGCAAAATATATGACAACGTTACATTTTAGATATCAAAACTCTCATTTACGTAGACTTGGTTCAATTGCAGAAATGTTGATTAAAGGGGTTATCATTTTCTTCGAAAAGAGGGATCCCCAAATATACGAGGGTCATATATTTTTGGAAACATAAATAGCGGGAAATTTTTGATGACCAAAATATATAGGGAGTCACATGACCACAGATAGTGTGTTATATTTTATTCAAAAAGACTGATTTCAATACAATTTAGGGGGTAAGGTGTATCGGTGGTGGGGGTCGGGGGTCAATTATGTTACTGAAGTAAGAGGGTACGGTCACAATTTTATTGATGCCGACTTTTTGTAAATTTTGGATCCCCCCTCCGAATAAAATGATACCCCCTAACAGTTGACATTTAGAAATTGAACATCAAATCCATCAGATAGTTTTACCGATTTTAATCATGTCACGACGAAATATATTTTCAATTTGATTGAATTTTAAATATTTGATATGTGTGGTATAATAGTAACACTTAGATTTCATGAATATCAGACAGTTTTTGTTTTAAAACAGCTGAGAGCAGACTAAATTGAATTTAAGAAGACTAATTACTAAAAATCGGATGTAGGGCTACACACAGACACGATTATAAGTTAGATTTTTGTTTTAATTTTTAACAAAGAATACCGTACCAATTCAATAAAGTGACCTGCAGAAAAAATGGCGAAGTGGACCCCTGCACACCAGAATTCACCTTTTACGATATCAGCAATTGGGGGGGCAATGAGGTTGTATGCACTACTGTATTCTTTCGATATTTAAAGAGAAGATTAATTGATTGCAGGAAAATTATTACAAATACCATAATTAACACTATAGGCCTAACTATTTTGCATACGGTATACTCAAAGTCTTAAAATGAGAAAATGTATATCTCGATATTATTTTCAAATCATGTTTCAAAACTAATGAAAAGAACATACCACATTCAAAGTTTCAAAATTTAATTATGAGCTCAGTGAATTTGTTTAGATTTGTGTGGAAATAGCTTTTTGGCTTCTTTATACGAGTCATGATTGTGTACTGTGATGTGTGATATTTATTTCTGCTTCGAAGTTGAATGCTCACAGACTTGTGCCATGCCAGGTCTTTGAATTTTGTGATTGGATGCAATGTAAGAAATCATGCAAAATTGCACGTTCTTGGCCCTTTATTACCAGAACTAACTAAAGAAGGCTACTTTTAAATGTCCACCGTTGTATTAGATGCCTACTGTGAATTTTTACAGAATTGATTTTCTGGTGCTCCTAATGCAAAGGAGGGATTTACATCAACCAACCAACCACTCTCGATCTCGGCCCATGAGCATTTTTTGTGAGCTAGGGCTAGGCCACCACAGAGTTCCTTTATTATGATGTATTTCCCCGGTGTATTTCTTCAGTAGCTATAAAGATTTGGTAAGTATATTGACGGAAGATCTATTCTAAACATGCTAAACTTACCCCCATACCCGTCCTCTCCGTTAAAAAAAAAAGTAAGAACGGGTATGAGGGTACTCATGTACTGCAGGAGTTGTACAAAGTTGTAGGCATGCTGGCATAGAGGCCGTCAGCCTTTCGCCATCTTGTGGGTACAAACGATCTGCGTGTTCATGCATCGGACACTACGCGCAGGGCGCAGCTTGCCACGCAGCTGTTATCACGCGTCGATGCGGTGATTTTGCTGTTCACGCATGGAGATCGAACGACCGTCGCAGCGTATACCCACAAGATGGCGGCATATGCATTGTATGACGTCACGCTGACGGCCTCTATTCATGGCATTGCATGCGGCAAGGTAGCATGCACAGATTTATGGTTGGTACTATACAAATACAACATGTTTCATTTCGGGAAGTAGTCAAAACTACTGGTCCCGAGGTGTTGGATGATTTGACCACTTCCCGACGCGTCAGCGGATGGAAGTAGTCAAATCATCCAACACCGAGGGACCAGTAGTTTTCACTACTTCCCCGAAATGAAACATGTTGTATTTGTTTTACTATACCTCATAAATATCTGCACTATCCCGGTAAAATCGTAAACAAAAGTCAAAACACACACTAGCATGACTAGTCAACGTGCCGGCCGGCATGGTAAATAAGCTTAATATTTTGCTTACCTGATTTTATTGGAGGATTTCTGTTCAATTAATATTTACATTTTGACCTATATCATTCGAATTTAAACTTTCCATTTAAGTAACATTTTGTTTCATTAAACGTCAAATTTGTGTATTATTATCCATCGGTAATCTCGGCAAGATAACTACAGCAGACGCCATTTTCACGATAAACGCATCTGCAGAATAGCCGTGTGTAGCATAATGCTACGTCTGAAGGAACGGTGACGCGCGGGGTCGAGACACCGTGTGGTAGTAGGGGTGCGGAAGTTTTACTACTTCCTCGCGTTCGCGTAATAACCGTAATTGCACAGGCGCGGGGAAGTAGTCAAAATACCGTACTCGGACGCTGGCGCTATTAACCAATAAGATGTCTGGATTACCTAATAAATATTTATGAGGTATTTAGTAATAGGTAGTATCTTATCGTGTTATCATTATGGTAGGCTATTATTCAGATTTCCTTTTACAAATTAACCATCGCGTATACGTGCGCGACGTCAAACATGTGCATTGGACCATGTTCAAAATAATACGCGCTGGACAGCTAGCAGTACAAGGGGCAGTCTTCATTGAACAGCTCTTCCTCAGAGCGAACAAACCTTTAATTTAGCAGATAGGCGAGGCGAGGTCTGCTTGTTTTCTGTTGACAAGGCCTTGTCAACAGAAAACAAGGCAGATCTTCAGTGAACGGCTCTTTTCAGAGCCACCAAAACTTACAAAATCAGCAGAGAGGCGGGATCTGCTTGTTTCTGTTGACAAGGGGCAGTCTTCAGCAAAAGGCTCTTTTCAGAGCCACCAAAACTTACAAATTCAGCAGATAGGCGAGATCTGCTTGTTTCTGTAGACAAGGGGCAGTCTTCAGCAAACGGCTCTTTTCAGAGCCACCAAAACCTTTATATTAGCAGATAGGCGAGATCTGCTAGTTCTCTGTAGACAAGGGGCAGTCTTCATTGAACGGTTCTTTTCAGAGCCACCAAAACTTACAAAATCAGCAGATAGGCGAGATCTGCTAGTTTCTGTTGACAAGGGGCAGTCTTCAGCCAACGGCTCTTTTCAGAGTCATCAGTAGACAAGGGGCGGTCTACATGTCTCATTCTTAGGTACTTTGTCCTGAAGAAGTCAGAGCTACTCCTGACGAAAGCTTGACAGTTCTAAACTTGTCCGACGGCGAACCGCTAAAAACCTACTAATTGTTATGAATTCCCGTCGTAAAAGCCTATCCCACAATTAGCTAGCAGTACGCTTAATTTGTAAAAGGAAATCTGAATAATACTTTATAGGATGTTATATTGGATAATGTAGATGTCATAGGTACCTGTAGTATGGTAGGCATGGGCAGTGGCGTAGATTTCTTTTTGACATTGAGGGGGATGGGGTTGGAAAAAAATCTAAAGTACCGGTACAGTGAATCCAGCACCTTTGCGACAAAATAAGTTTATGGTAGGGGGGTCACACATTAGCTCATTAGGTGTCTGCATACGACCCATAAATGAACAATGGCATGTTTTGAGCATAAAAAAAATATCAAATTGTTTTTTTCATAGAGACCTAAACATTTTCAAATATTTATTTAGTATATGTGTAGTTACAAAAAAAATATTTTTAGGTCTATTGACCTTTTGAATTTTACATGGCGGCTCTGTGAAAGCACCAGATTATTTATCAGCAAAGACCAGTGTCTGGATCCGCAGAAATTAAGAAATTGCCTTTAGAAAGTGAGTTTTTTAGACCGGTGCCAACGATGTAGTGAATTTTAAAGTTACTTTTTCTGAACCATGAGAAATGTATCTTTATTTTGGCACAACTTGTTTTTTTTTCTACGATAAATTTGAAAATTTGATGTTTTTTGCCCGAAACGTGTGTATTTTCCCATAGGAAACGCTGTCCAAGGGTGAAATTTTGATATGATGACTGTAGATGATGAGTTACCCTACTGTGTGCCACATGTGCAATCAAATTTAAAAGACTCCTTTTTCCTGAATCTCCACAAAAATATCTTTCTTTTGACGTAAACAAGAAATTTCTAGGATGTTGGGTTAAAAAATGGCAATATATTGAAACATTTGTTTTTTGGCCATTTTCCTGTGTATTTTCCCATAGAAATTGTTGACCTTACTTGTGAAGTTTTCATATTTTTCCATTTCTGGAGTGTAGTTATCAACATATTATGACCAACTTGTTGTTTTTATCTACTGCAGTGGTCCAACTTGAAGTCCTAGAGTTGTTTTACCTTGAATATGGATGTACAAAGTTGATATTTTTATTCCGAGGGTGTCCGTAACTTGCTGTTTCATTCTGTAGCACTTTTTTACATTGAAGGGCAATTTCCTTGATTTTCAAGATTTTTCCCACTTTGGAGGCAATTTCTCACAATATTTTGATGCACATGAAGCTTTTGTTGTTGTTTTTGTGTTTCAACCCAAGGGTTAGAGTTGGCTTAGTGTAAATGCAGCCATTCACAATTCATATTTTTAATCTGAGATTGTCGTAAATCTGCAATTTTATTCTGCAAGGGGTTAAAATGAGAGTGCGACGATCCTTGATTTTGGTGTTTTAGTCCATATTTGGAGTAATCTTTTCAAAAACTGAAGCAAATGAATGAAATGATGTACCTCTTGACATATCTATGTTGAAAGACTCAGTTATACAGCAACTTTAAGTGAAAATCGGACATAGGAAACATATAATTTTGATTTTTTTTAGTCTTCAAACATGCCATATTGTCGAAAACATGCGTTTTTATCCAAATCATGCTGAAAAACAGCCATTTTTCGAACTTTTAAATTGGCGTAACTTTCAAAACGCTTTATCCAATTTGAACCATTTAAATTGCTATCTTCATCATTTTGCAAGATGCTTCTGAAAAACTTAATGCCAAACATTTATATTGTAGATAAAAGAATGATGTGACCCCCATTGGTACAAATGCGCGTGAAATTTTTTTCACTATTTTGAAGCTAAACTAATAAAATATGTTGCAAAAGTGGAATAAATGTTCCTGTGCTAAATTAGAGAAAGTTGCATTGGTTTTGTGTGATCATGGCAATTCCCATTGTGGCAACATTTGAACATACACCTGTAATTATACCCAATAGGAGCTAAATAGGGCACTGTATGTAAATTAACTTGGAATGTGTGCTGTGTACATTATTTCAGCTATTCCTGTACTGATCATGATAAGAAAAGAAAGTGGATCATGAAATCTGCTGTGAGAATATTTCCATCCAGAGTCGGTCTCCTCATCACTGTGTGCATCTTAGTTTTGCTACAAACTAAACTAGGTGAGTATTGTAATTGGACCGAACTTGCCCCTAATACTTTTGTAAACGACTGATGGAGAAGACTAGCCTTCTAAACATATAGTTTGATCATCTCGTAATAGGCGGGAAATGTTAGGCCTTTACCACTACGGCGAAAAGGTGTGATGCATAAATGGGTGTGATGCATAAATGGAGCAAGAAGTAAAAATGATACTTGACAAAATTTATTTTATATTTGCTGCTTGGTTTTCTTGTATTGTAATTTTGTTTTCGTATCTGTCTTTATCACATCACTATTCATAATATAGGCCTAACATATAACACTTCGTAAAAGTCTACAAACTCATGCAGCTAATTTGATGAAATTTCCTATTTCTTTCTTTTAGCCTAAGTGCAAAGAAATTGCCAATTAACGTTCCTGCAGAAAAATATATTAAACCTGCTTTAAATAAAATGATTCTCAAAGCATAATAACTTAATTAACTTCACACGGAATCGCACATCACAGGGACATAGGCCTAGGCCTACTACAGAGGATGCATTAAGGCCTGTGCACTCAAAAACGAGCTTGCAAAGTTGCAATGCACCCAAAACACAGGGCATTTCCATTTCACATCCAACTTTGGTCCAAGGTTTGTGCAAGTTTTAATTCCTCCAGCCAAGTGCAGCATTCTGAGGCAGGCTTGCCAGGTCGGAAGTAGTGGGCTTCAGCCCACCAGACAAACTGAGCTATCTTGCGCCGTGTATGGTCTTATAGTTATACCCTTGAACGAGTACATGGAAACTTATTGGCGGCCGCATACAAAGCGTATGTTGCGTAACCATGGATATCGCGCAGTTACTCCACGCCAGGCGCTCAATTTCAAACAGTTTTGAACTTCTGGCATGACAAATTTATTTTGTAAATGGCAACAAGCATTTCTAGTTACTCGCACATGAATTTAGGAATCATATCGAACCCTATTTGACCATGTAAAACATAAAAATACTCGCGAAAATATCTTAAAATACTGCTACCTAAAACAATTACATCTAATCTAAGCTTAGCTGAAATTGTGTTTGGCTCTCTGTTTCAGTAAGGTACTTACCCAGCAAACACAAAAAGTGTTTTTGAAAAAAAAACGTTATAAAAGTGTTATAAACTTGCTTTGGGTTTGGTTAAAATGTTTTTAGTATCATTTAAATGTCCAGTTATATCAAGGTCATGATGAAAACATTTTTTAAATGTTTTATATGAAAATCATAACAATAACATTTTTTAAATATTATCATATGTTATTTGTATTTTGTTGGCAAACATGTTTGCAAGATATTTTGTCAACACTTAAATAACATTTTGTTACAATGTTTTGCAACAAGTTTTCAAAATGTTTTCGAATGTTATTAAAACATTTTATACCTTTATATACCCTTGATATAACACATTTTTGTTTTCTGTTAAACTTGATTGCTTCTTATAATTTATATACAAAATAATTGATGCTCACTGAAAGAATATGTACCTCAAGTCCTCAAAGTGTTTGTAAGTCAGGTTTTGTGTTTATTTAATGCATATTTCAGGCTTAGTCTTTCTTCAGGGTATTTAGGCACATTTGGTATTAGTATTACAATCATGCAAAAAGTAGAAATTCAAGAAAAATTGCGGGCGCCATTGATTCATTGCTTTATCAGTATTTCTTGTGTCAACATTTCAGTTAGCTGTGAATGGACAGAGTGGGGACCATGGTCAGAATGCGACTCGACATGTGGAGGTGGTTTTACCAACCGTATCAGGTCTTGTGATGCTGGAATGTGTATGGGACCAAATTTTGAAGGCGACGGGTGTAATCCAGAACCATGCCCAAGTAAAGAATAAGTAGATGACCAATTATGACACAATCAGACCCATGCAGTCCAATGTAGAAATTGCTGAATAAGGGCAAAAGTAAGGAGAATATTGAAATAGATATTTAAAAAACTATACAACCAGTTATGAGGTTGTCTCTTGTCAACATTGTAAACCTTCTTTAATAGGCAATAATAATTGTAGCTTCATTTTCAAAGTTTCTGACATTGGCCTGCCTATCTGGATCAAGATTGTGTCACAATTAGGTACACCATGTGTGCAATGTATATAGTGGTATACCATTAGCGCCAATCCGGTGTGAAATGTAGCGGGGGACAATCGAATCTGCCTGAATTGTCAAAAAGTGGCTGAAAAGAACAAAAAATGGGTCATTCGCCGAAAGGTGGGGACACATCCCCTCTGTACCCCGGGGATTGACGCCCATGCACTTTTCCATTGTGCTAGATGTGGACATGGTAAGTATAAGTTGTGGATTTCTTGATGCTATTTTCAGAGATTGTAAATAGTGCAGATTGTAAGTGCAGTAGATTGTAATAGCTGCAATATTTCAATTAATGTACTTGATCAATAACAAATGAAGAACACCAACTACATGCAAAAGTGATATCTTAGGTTTAGGTTAGAAGCCATCAGGAAAGTAATACAGAACATTACAAAATACAAATTTACACTGGGGGTGTGCTGTAAAGTCAGCAATTATATTCTACTGCACTTGCAATGGTCTTGTACTCTGCCCATATGTTGTACTGTACACTATTGTTGATCTTTACTCTAGTCTTAGTAGTCAGTAGATTGTACTGCTATCATCAGTATAATATACTGCTGCACTTAGGCCTAGATGTGGGTTTTGTGATAATTACATGAATAAAAATCTCATTGAATAGCTTGTGCTATTGTACAACGCTTGAGTGCATTTGATCAGATGATTTTGCACTCTAGCTCTATAATAGATAACATGTGAATTTGTGCTATCTTCAGTAGATAGCTTGTGAAGTATATGTTACACATCTCATCAGAATCAGATAGCTTATGCTTTTGCTCTATCTACGTAGTAAATAACAGGTGCTGATATGCAATCTGTCTGTGATATGTCTTCGGCAGATAGTTTGTAAAATTGTGACACGGTCAAGGGAAATGAGTCTGATGTCGCTAATATTGATTTTGAGATATTGGCAAAGAAAGTGCTAAAATTCTTTTATTTTATATTGTTTTTCAGCGATTGATAAATTGACGTAACTTCACAAAGAAAAGTCATATCAACAAGGGGTTTTCAGTTTTTGAAAGCTCTAAATGTCCTCTTTAGAAACACATGTAAAACTCATTTTCGACCAGGGCCAACATGTGACTCATTCCCCTTGATCATGTCACAATTGTGAATCTTATCAGATTGTGCTTTTGTATCTTCTATAGTAGATAATTGCATCATTGATACCGGGCATTGATATCAACAGCAGTTAATTTTCTTTGTTCTTATCTTCAGTAGATGACACAGTCACATACCTGTGCTCTCTAAAGGAGATAGACATAGTTTGAATGTATGTCAGTAGATAGCTTGAGTATGATTTTTTTAAATTTAACATGCATTGTCCATTATAGATCAAAAGGATAATTGGTTAAAAATTGAGGCTATCTTAAGGTTTTCCATAACACACACACACAAACTTGAGGCAAATTATACAAGTAAGTTGGCATTATTTATGTTTAAAACAAAAATGTAGAAAAATATCTCAGTTAATTTAATATTTTGACAGAGACATTAAGGCTAATAAAAGTTGATTCCAAGGTTCCTATCACCTGCCCACAAAATAAAAAATTGAAGGATTCTCTCATCATGCTCCTTGTGATTACAGAAATTGCAAATCTCTTTTTATTTTAATAAAAACAAACTGAATATTACTCAAATGTTTTTTTTCAATATGTTGCAAAATGTCTGTAAAGGTGATTTAAACATTAATCCCTGTTTTAAACTTGGGCTTACATCAATGAAATACAGCCAAATAATGAATAATGAAAGTCACCTCATCAATTGACAAAAATATATAATATCAACTTAAGCATATTCTGACGAGTGTAGGTCGGCTTCGGCTGGCTTGCATGAAACAATATTGTAAATAATGCTTTAATAAATCACCAAGTCTATTTTAAATGTAATATCAACTTTCATTAGCCTATAGTAGGAATTCCAATTGAATGAACACAGCTTTCAACAGCTGTACTCGATCAACTGCGATCATAGTATCGCGTATTTTAAACTACAATACAAACGCACGACCTTGGATACAATTCGCCACTTGCACGGTTCCGCCATTATGCACTATATGCGGGAGAGCCTCGAACTGGCAGCATACATGAAAGGAAGAATTACGTAACCTTACACAGAATGTTATATGACTGGTTCAATTCCCATTCATGTATGCTGCCAGTTCGAGGCTCTCCCGCACATAGTGCATAATGGCGGAACCTGCAAGTGGCGTAATGGTAACCAATCACAAGTACGTTGGCATGGTTGGATTCACTTCTGCGTTACTCACACACAGTCGCACACATTGGCGTACATCGCGCAGTGTACGCAAAAAAACATCATGCTTTTGAAAGCTGCGTTCATTCAATTAGAATTCCTACTATAATAAATGACAACCTAAGAGATTGACACTTTTCCTTATTTTTTTCTTTATCTCACATTGGTTGATTAGTTGATGGTGAATGGGATGAATGGAATGCATGGACAAATTGTACAGCTGAATGTGCAGGAGGAGAAAGATACCGTGAACGAACATGTGATGAACCAATGTATGGTGGTCTTCCTTGCCAAGGAAATTTTGATGAGATAGGGGATTGTAATATTGATCCATGTCCAGGTAAGAAGGACAGTGGTGGGATTTTTTTTTGGGTGTGGGGTAAAAAATTCTGGGGGGTAATCAACAAATTTTGCGCAAAATTGCTGCAAAAAGTGGAAATTTGTGTAATTATGAGGTTTTTGATTCAAAAGGCGGATGGGAAGGAAAATATTTGGGGGAAATGCCGCTCTAGCCCCGCCACAGAAGAAGGGCCAAGAATTGGTCCTTGTGGAACACTTTATAATATGTGTAATTTTATACAGTTCATATTATGTCATTGATGATGTTGTTACACCTACTGAAATACTATTATATGTTACATGATTAGATGTTTAATATGAGTTAGGAAACTGTAAAACTACCATCAATCATGTCAAGAGAAACTTGCGTACAGCTTTTACTGAAATAAAACCCAAACACTTATAAACATTTTGACTCAAATTTTGGTGCACTTATAGGTTGTCTAACTTTTCTTGATTACTTTGTGTTTATCGAAATTACCATTTTACCGTGTATAGCTTTATACCTAACAAAACACTCCTTTCTTGTAGTTGATGGTAATTGGACACAGTGGGGTGAATGGGAGACCTGTTCCGTCAGCTGTGGTGGTGGTTTGCAGAATCGTACACGAAGCTGCATCGGTCCATTTTATGGTGGCTTGCCATGTGAGGGAATAGACGTCCTAGACCAGGAATGCAATATGCAGCCTTGTCCAAGTAAGAATTTTTGTTGCTCATCCACTGTGATAAGATATTGTATAAACTGAATAGAACAGGTTTTAATAGGTACAGGTCAGGTAGTGTAACCACTGGAGCAGGCGCAGGGTTATAGCTAGGCAAATTTAGGTGACGGGTGAAATTTATATGAAATGGTGAAAAAATTGTAATTTTGATAAGAATTGCTAATTTTTATACTGATTGTTCATTGATTTTAAAACATTTGAGACTGGAGTGCCGGGTATTTGGGCTCAAAATTAACTTGAGTGCCGGGTGGAAATTAAGAGTGCTGGGTGGGTCCGCCCGCCACTGCCCAGTGTAGCTACAACCCTGCACTGGAGGGTAGAGAGGGGAGGTAGCCAAGGCAACTTTAAGGGTGGGGAAAAATGGCCCTCATCACCTGTGTATGTCTGTAGGCCTAATCATAGATTGAATACAATACCGTTCTTTTCAAAGATACTAATCTTACAGGTGCGTGAGATCGGCATGATATATGGTTCAATGCAGAGGTACCTCATGAACGTACTAGAGCAGCGTGGTATAACCAAAAATTGTTTTTACCTATTGCTATGGTAGTTTAATAATCCGATTATTACGTCACTATGGCGGCGACGAATAGAGCACAAAACAATCACACTATATCCAGGCTTGCGTGTTGTACATCTGATACTACATCCATCACATTTAAAGTAATCAATGTTAAAATTAAAGAAACAAAAATCTTGTACATTTTATTCATTGAATTATTATCATAAAAATGTACTTTTATGCTATTTGCAGTTGATGGTGTGTGGGCAGAGTGGGGAGAATGGTCAGACTGCAGTACTACCTGTAACTTGGGAACGGAGAAACGACTTCGCACCTGTACCAACCCTCCACCAGATTACGGGGTCTCTTCTGCCCGAATCGCGGGAAACAGTTAAGGAATTGTTACCCCAAGATTTGCCCACGTAAGATTTCAGTTTCATTTGATTATAATATTTTGCCAAGACTGATAAAGTGAGAGGTTCAATTTTCATTCTGATATAAAGTGTACATCAGGTGCCATACTGGCATTCACTACCAAGGTGGTCAAGGTATAGTGTAATGCCCTGTATTTAGTTTGACATTTTGCCTTACCATCGTGTCATGTATGAGTTTGTATATAGTTTAAGGTTGTGGGTATTTTTGAGCTTTGCCTTTGGAAATGAGGAATATCCCCAGGAGCCTAGCCCAGAGGAACATTCTGATATAACTAAAGCAAAATGATTAACTGAATTGATTGAAGAGGTGAAAAAAAAAGAAGCAAAAAGAAACAAATGCTGTGACTTTTACTTGCCGTTATTTTACCTGATAGAGGGCAGTATGTCACAAAACTGCAACTGGGACATTCAGACCAGACATATCAAGCCTGCCTAGGATGTCAAGTCAGAAATATTTCTATGACTCAACCAAACAGAATTAGTAACTTTGGGCAACTTTCAGTTATAAATTTTAATAAAATCTTCAATTTGGAAGCTTTAAAAATGAATGTCAATAAAGGTTGCTAATTTACTCGTTGGTATTGTTAAAGTGAGCAGGATGGCAGGAGCCAAAGACTGCACAGTGTATTTCTTAATACATTGATATTGTAAGATTTGAGTTAAAAACTGTGCGAAGAGTAAAAATTACTCCAAAAGAGAGAAGATTCTCCTAAAAGAGTAAAACCACTCCAAAAAGAGTGTAATTAGGAATGTTTTCAGAAAGAGTAATGTCCCTTACACCCCAAAACTGCATTTTTCGTCATATGACAGTTTGTCAAAACAGCCACGATGTACATAGGGCAGAAATGACATCCATATAATATCAAGCCTTGAGTTCTTCTTCATAGAACCCATGCTATTCCTCTTGTGAGTTGGCTTTATTTGTCTCGATATTTGAGTGTAAACACTATAATTATCATGATTATGGTTCACTGATAACAGTATGTTTTTTACTTAATTGTTGTTTTTTCGTTATAGTCCATGGTGGTTGGTCATCATGGTCAGAATGGACAGAATGCTCCAAGACGTGTGACTGGGGTGTACGTCGTCGATTCAGAGGATGTGATAATCCTGCTCCAAACTATGGTGGATCCTACTGTGTCGGATCTGCTGCTAGTGGAGAAAGCTGTACCATTGAGCCATGCCCAGGTATGACAATGGAAGTAAGATAATAAGGTTAACTTACCTATTACAAACATAGATACAACCCACAGGATCAATTTGAT
The DNA here is from genome assembly GCF_039555335.1 of Amphiura filiformis. NCBI lineage: Eukaryota > Metazoa > Echinodermata > Ophiuroidea > Amphilepidida > Amphiuridae > Amphiura > Amphiura filiformis. The sequence goes on from NC_092628.1 coordinate 32,059,228, forward strand.
TTCAACATGTACTAAAATAACTTTGCCCGAATGTAGTCCTTTTTGTGTATAGGTCAATGCAAGGAAACTTTAAGAACAAGAGAAAGTGAAACAGTTCAAAATTAGTCGTGCAAAATTGTCCACATTTACAGTAGACCTATGTCACTTTATGTAAACACTTGCCTTGTGTACATCAGGACAAAAAGTAGGTAAGTAATAATAGAGAATGGTTTGAAAAATTCTGATAATCAAAAATGCTACAACATTTTTATCCTTGAAGCTTCTTGAATAGTGCATTTTCAGTAATGCTGGACAGTGGCATGTACCCGCACATTTTTGTCACTCAGTCGAGGGAAATGTACCCAATCAAGAGAAAATTGGGGGTTTAGCTATTAAGGAGATTGAAGTGAGCCGGAAATTTTAGAACAATGGGGGAAATCAAGACCCACCCTTGCCCCCACTTTTGAGAACCTGTGGACACCACTGTTCTTTGGTTTTCGTAATGTTTATTCAAATCTTACAACTTCTTCTTTGCAGTCCATGCTCAGTGGGGTGAGTGGGGCCCATGGACAAACTGTTCCAAGTCATGTGGATCGGGAGGTACATACTACCGTGAGCGGACGTGTGATTCACCACCAGCATTATTTGGAGGAGAAACATGTCAAGGAGTATGTGGCTACTGGGATGTATGCTATGTACAGAGATGTGATGGTGAGTGCAAAACATCCTAACACTAAAAACGCAGGCGTGATCATGATGGTGGTGGCGTTGATGATGATAATAATAATCAGGTATGCTGATGATGAAGATGAAGACAGTGATGATGAGGAGGAGGAGGATGACTAGTGAGGAATGATGATGTTGGTGACAGAGATAATGATGACAGATGATACATTGGCACCCAGACGGGAGCATAAGATAGTATTATTTTGTCAAAGACCCTTGAACATGTTAAAGGTAAACCTAATAGTACAGAAGCAGAAGAAAACAACTACCAACTTGTAGTTTACCATAATCAGTTACTTTAAAAGATCCTTTCTTGTATATGGGCAGAATACCAGTTTGCCGCACATAATTAATTCAATTTCATAGAATTACATTTAGACAGAACTTGAAGCACTGATGAGTTTAGCAACTTGGGTAAGATTCTTGTGTTTTACCCTTTTAAATCTTGTATTTGTTTATGTTCGTCAGTTGATGGTGACTGGTCAGAATGGAGTGAGTGGAGTGAATGTAGTAAACCTTGTGAGACAGGAACACAACTACGTAATAGAACATGCAATAATCCATGGCCAACACCACCAGATGGGGAGTACTGCCGTGAACATGACAATGAAACAAGGACTTGTAATATACAAATTTGTCCAGGTATAGTACAGGGTACCATGAAGAATTTGTAGTCCAATTACAATATTTTGACATCCATTAATTAAAGTTGCCCAAACCTCATGATCCTCACGTTCTGAGATGTTTATAGATGGGTCCAGTTGCTTTTCATGAGTGAAATATAGCTGCTTACTCTGTCATGCAAATGAAGTAGAGCAGACAGTTATCATCATAGACTAATCCAACAGTCAAAGTCCCTGTGCATTGTATGCTGTGAATTCTTGCATATTCATGAGGGCTGATCGTTTGATCGTGCATGTTTAACAATCATGCCAGCATTGCATGCCTTCATTGTATACGCGATAGAGAGTTGTGTATCTTTGCGTTTATGCGAAAGATCTTAAAATATATGTGGTATGTGGGTGGCAGTCTTGTTTGTCGCAATTCATGGAGTGATCGGCTGAGACTTAGACTGGTTAGAGTTCGACTGTATCTCTTTAGTCCAGAGATCAAACCAGGCCCATAGCCAGGATATATTGGAGGGGGGGGGTGGTGGTTCAGGTAACCTTTTGTGATTTTTTCCTTTAAAAAAGGGCAGATTTTCAATGTTTTTACATAAAAATTTGACATCATAGTTTTATTGGCAGGGGTGCTTCACACCCTTGCCCCTCTGGATATGTCTTTGGATCAAAGACATGTGACCAGTGATTGGGCCAGTTTTCAGATTACTTCAGCCATTTCTGCAACAAGAGGCTAATACTGGATACATTTGTTACTATTCTGGAGTGTTACTTTTAAGTATACAATAAGAAGTTTTACAGGGTTGTTTCCCCATATTAAGGTAAAAGTAAAGGTAAAGTAACTATTATGAACTATTTTAACACTGTTTATGCTAATATCTCGCATATGGCCGTGTGTTTTGAACTCGCCACCCTTAGCGTTACATCACAAATATTATGAATTTTTACACCAATCAAGTTTCAAATTAGAATATCTACACAACTATCAACCCTAAACTAGCAAAAGTATACATTTTTGAAAAGCTGAAGGCATAAGCAATTCAAATATACACATTTCAACTTATTGTACAGGGTGACCTTGAAGTTATACAGGGTGGAATAAAAAAATTCCAAATAAAAAATGGGTCACTTAATGCATTGCTTATTACTAACTTGCAGTTATAAACTGAAAGTAAACAACATTGATTTGGTTAGAGGTTAGGGGGATCCTACTGACTGGGGAAGAAAAAAAATCACAGCTGTTTGGTAATATCAGAATACAGGGTGTCCCAAAATATGTTCAAATTTTTTTACAATTCAACATATTTTGAACTGAAACCCCTAACTCATACAGAAAAAGTAAGTCCATATTTAGATTCCTCGTCAAATTTCCTCTCAGAAAATGTATACTTTGACTATGATAGGATAAAGTAATTAAATATTTACAGCAACTTTTAGATTTTGAAGACATCTGCATTGCTTACTACAGTGTTTAATATGAAAACGGGTAGTTTTGTACGTAAAAGTTTGTATTTTATAGACTAAACCAATCATAAAGAGTTCAAAATGATTAAAAACAATTAGCATAATTAATAACCTTTCACAAGAGCTCTTAACCATGCCTGTAGCCCATATGGATGCAAAGATATGATCAGTTGATTCAAGGTGCACACACAAAATCTATATTTCTCATAGACTTTGTACATACCGCCACCGCCACAACCGCCACCGCCACAACAACCACCTCGGCCATTCTGAACTCAAAAAATTATAACTCCACTATCTTAGCTGATAAACAATTCTCCTTTGGAGGTCTGTTAGGTAACTCATTTAGCTACAAAATGACACCAAACACACTACAATACCTTTTGTTTAAGCAGAGATATAACAATTTGAACGAGTCTCGATTTGGAAAAGCGTAACAAAACCACCATTTTTGGGTGGCGAGTTCAAAACGCGTGGCCATATTGTTATTTTCTTTTGTAGTTCACGGTGGCTGGACTCCCTGGTCACCATGGACAAAGTGTCCAGTAACATGTGCTGGGGACATAGAGACACGTTTCCGATCATGTACCAATCCTCCTCCACTGTTTCTTGGCAATGAGTGTGATGGCCTACCCAATGAGGAAAGAGATTGTAATACAGATGGATGCCCAGGTAGGACTTGCATTGTCATGGAAATTCTTAAGTTATTTGAAACAAAATACAGTAATTAACTTAGCACTATTATGTCAGTCTGTTGAAGGCCAAGATATAACCAATGCTTTTCCATGAGGTTTTTTGTTGTAACACATGGTTCATTTTGGGCTCCTCGCTGCGATTTTTGGTTATCTGCTGCAATTTTGCACTCAATTATTAGCTTTGATCCGCAAGAAAGATTTCCACTGCTTTTGTCACAAAGGCATATTGAAGCAAGATGACAGGCTATACAGTAGTCTATTGGGGTAGCAATTCATGTATGAAATCCATTAGATCATCCTACAAAATAAGAGGGGAGTTGTATCTTTATTGAATTATGGCCAGATTCATAACCCTTAAATTTTAATGATATATAACTTGCCAGGATTGCTCCCTCACTTGGTCTTCGAAAGTCAATATTTCAATCAAGAATTCTTTTATTTTTTATTGTTGTCTGATATGTACAATGAAGCATATCTCTATTTCTTCCCTGGTGACTTTCAGCTCATTTTGTGAGAACTGGTCTGAATAAGGATAGCTATTTAAATATATATATTTTATTTTGGTGAAAAGGACCCTGCTAAATTATTCTTTGATATACTTAAGTACTGATAGTTTGTTTTATATACCTCATATATAAAATCCTGTCATTTGATTGGTTAAAAGTTAGGGCATTGTTTTAACTATATTTGAGAGAATTTCATCAAAATGAACTATTGACTGGTCATGGAAATGAAGTATTGACGGGTCACATGCATCCTGATCACACCACGCAATCGCAACATCCACATACATCCATTCGGTATATAAAACAAATATTGACTGCTTTATATTCAGGACATGGTTAAAATTATAGGCCCGCGGTGATCTCAAAACCATGCTATGACCAGAGGTGCAACCATGCCCCTCATAGCAGTCAATATTTGTATAATACACCAGACACCTTGACATCAATTTAGTTTATGGTGCACTATGTACTTGATAACATTCCAAGCTCAGCAAAATATATGCACATCAAAGTGAAGGTTTTGTAAATTTCATGTCCAGTGATTCTGATGTCATTTTGGTCCACTAATTGTGACGCTAGGTGAATTACAAAATTTTCATCACAAAATGTCAAGTTTAATTAGGTGGCTTGGGTTTTTGATCCAAGCAGAATCTTTTTCAGACTGACAAATTGAAAAGTACCTTTTTCTCCATCAGTTTGCATATGATTGAGCACAGACTAAATGTGGATCGTACAGCAAGTATTAAGTGACATTGTACAATTGCATGAAATCATGAGACATGCATCAAAAGAGCTAAAGGCAATTAATGCCAAAATCCAAATGATTGCAATTTTTGATGCAATATATAATTGCAATAGCTTATGAATTTGCAGATATGAACTGGACTAAGATTTCAATAACTTACTTTTGACTTTGGGTGACTTATCTTGAAGAGGTGAACTCCGAATAGCAACTTTGGGTGGTGTATTCAAGCCAAATACTGTCCATATGGTCCAAGAAAGATGAGTTGTTTGATCACAAAGAATACTATTATGACTAAATGTATTTTTTGTTGCTATTTTGCAATCGGCATGTTGTCTTTTATTTCATCACATAACGTCACTACACATCCTGTATTCATTGTGTGCTTTTTCAGTTGACGGTGCCTGGACTGCATGGACATCATGGACGAAATGCTCTGTATCATGTGGTGGTGGATCTGCCTCCAGGACTAGAACATGTACCAATCCAGCCACTGCTTGGGGTGGGAACCCATGCCCAGAAACTGATCTTGATCAAGAATGGGAGGATTGCAATGTTTTCCCATGTCCAAGTAAGTCAAAAGAAAGAAGAAGAGATAAAATGATAAAATGATAATAAATATATGCTTGATGGTATGGAATGGAAGCTAATGTACTATAATCTAAAATGTTTTGCAAAGGTGGTGTTCATTTTAAATTGATTTACTGCGTTAATCTGTCTTGAATTGTCAAAAAATGGCTTAAAAGAACAAAAAACTGGGTCATTTTGCTAAAAGGTCCCCCTGTTCCCCCGGAATTGAAGCTCATGACTGCAGGAATCAAAACTGTGTGGAATAACTTTACCATTCCGTCCTATTAATGTATTTCAGTATCAGAATAGTGTTCCCTTCGACCTGCCATAGTTTTGAAACTGAGTGACAGGGGAGTTTGCGCGTCCAGGGACTCCTTATTTTTTTATTTTGGCCGTTTTGGACTCCTTAAATCACAAGTTGAAAGTGACCAAAGGGTCCGATAAAAACTGTATGGACTCCTTAGTTTTACGATGCACGGAGGCATAAATCAGCATGAGAATCGTCGATAAAAAGAAAAAAAATAAAAAGATCAGTAAATCTTCCAAATCACCATAGGCCAACAACACTAATAATTTCACTGGAATATTTGACAAAATTTCGGGCAGGTCGACTCCTTAAATTCTCATTGGACCCCTTAAATGTTGGATTTGCAGGTACCAAAGGGTCCAGAAAAATTAAATTGGACCCATTGATATTTGGTGCTCGCGCTACCCCTGCTGAGTGAGGTGTAATTTTCCAACATCAGTCTCATTCACTTGTGTTGGGTCATATAATCATGATATCATGACCTATTTTTCCAATCCAGTATCTTTTATATGCAAAGATTGCAACAGGTCATGCATGATTATATTCAATCTGCCACGTCATCTTTATACAGAAATATTGTTTTTATCAGTTCATGTTAGGTTCAGTGTTAACTATTGTTGGACTTTTATTTTCAGGTTATTTTAAGTCACAAATTTGACAAAATGCAAACATAATTCTGTGATCATAATAACATAATTACAAGTTAATTTTTCACAAAAACATAACACAATGTATGTATACTACAATTCAAAATACAGGCCATGTATGTTGGAAATAACAAAAAATTCTGTACACAAAAATAACCACTCTTGCACAGTTAACTTTAAGCTGCTACTTTACCTGCAAGGTGGCTTACCGCAGCTGCGCACTCTGCACATTTGGCACACAATTTTTGTATTTCAACATAATGGGGGAAATCCCAATTCATGTCATACAAGATTAAACTGTAATACATAATGCACTGCACTTATTGGTGCTGATATGAGCAACCATCATTCTGCCTAGCATTCTGCCTGCAACATTCAAATATTAAAACAAAACCCTTGTGATTGTTGATCACACATCATTGTACATCATGGCATCTCACGGCTACAAACGTGGTGCAAAACTAGGTGAGGGTAGTTTCGGTAAAGTGTTTGAAGGAACTCGAAAATGTGCCTTGAAATCAATCAATATCAGTGGTCTTTCCAGTCAGGAAAAAATGGCAAAGCAAGCAGAATGGAAACAGGAAGTTGAGATACTGAAAAGGGCCAGCGGACATGAAAACATTGTTGAGTATCGCAATTCTTTTGCTTCTGATAATGATGAGTTGTGGGTAGAAATGGAGTACTGCAATAGTGGGACACTCAATGACTATGTTCTACAGAAGAAACCGGGAAATGAGATCAACCACAGGTTCATGGTAGAGATTTCTTCTGGTATAGCCTTTCTACATAGACAAGGTGTGGTACATCGTGACCTGAAGCCTGAAAATGTCATGATACACGAGGAGCGGCCCAATCAACCTCATGCTAAAGTTGGAGACTTTGGTCTTGCCAAGGTGTTTGCATCTGTCAATTTTGAAGGGAATATGATGAACTACTACATGTCTTCAAAGTGTGGTACAGCCTTATTCTTGGCTCCTGAGGTTTATGATGGACACTATGATGAGAAAGCTGATGTGTTCTCCATGGGAATTATATTTCGATCCATGGTTCCCAGAATAGGTTATATTAATAGCCAAGGCAAATCATACCTGGCTAAAAGATTTGCAGGCAAACCATTTGGGCAATATGAGTATGAAACGAACAATAGTCTTCATTACAAAAAGCTGATGGAAACAAAAATGAGTGAGAAAGTCATGAAACTGTTTGATTCAATGATTTTCCGTGTATATGATAGCAGGCCATCTGCTGAGGAAGTTAACAATGACTTGCGATTCATCTCTCCAACAGAACTGTCCCTTCTTTCACCAGCACCTCTGCAAGAATCTGGCGATGAATCTGAGGATGATTAAGGGATCTAAAATGAGCGTTTATTGCGTTTCGACAGTATTTTTTGTGGGACATGAGAGCACCTCAGACCTATCGAATTGCATTCTGAATACGAAGCATCTCTTTCTGATATCAAATAATTTTCATTTTTTTAAAATCACACTATAATACAAATTTTATGACAAATTATAAAAATTTGATATTTTTCAAATTTTTGATATATAACAGTCCTCGAAGTAAATTATATAAATCTAATGTTATATTCTTAAAGTGTATGTAGCAGGGAGGAAAAGCCGACGGTCAATTGAAAATTTTGACCTTTCATATTGAAGATATGGATTTTTGTCCCAAAAAGACCTAATTTTTTTTGGTGTTTTGGGAAAAAAATCCATATCTTCAATACGAAAGGTCAAAATTTTCAATTGATCGACGGCTTTTCATCCCACCTACATACACTTTAAGTATAAATCATCAGATTTCTAAAGTTTACTTCAAGTACTGTTAAATATCAAAAATATCAATTTTAATGATTTGCCATAAAATGTGTATTAAATTTAATTTCAAAAAATCAAAATTATTTGATATCAGAATGACATTCTTATTCAGATTCAGAATGCAATTCGATATGTCTGATGTGCTCTGATGTCTCAAAATAAATACTGTCCAAACGTTCATACCCCAGCCCTTAATCAAGATCAATTTGACTAGGTACTGACTCAAATTTGACTAATTTTTCTCTCCATTTGTACATCTACAAACATACCCAAAATTGATTTTGCAGTTGCTAACCATACTTATATGAACTTTCAAACTGATTACCTAAATACTGAGTTCTGAAGGTCTCCAGACAAGAAGTAACATAACTTGAGTTTTTGTACGTCCTGATGAAGACTTCTGATTTGTCAACATAATTACATGACTCAATCAGGCAAATATAACTCAACTGTGATACAATCAAGCAAAGTGAGTAGCCTATTAGTCAGATGTCAACCTTAAGAACATGTCAATGTTGAATGCTTAATTGTTACTTGAACAATAGGAAACAAAAAATAAATAGCATTCATTAACATAATACATTTTGCTATTTTCAAACAATTTTGCCTTATTACTTCATGCTTGATTGCATCACGCAACATATCCTTGTTTGATAGTATTTGCCTTTGTAATAAACCTGGGGTGTTTCAAGGTGGATATTCTAGATATCACAATCGATACATAAAACTGAGCGAGAAGAGCAAAATGTGTGAAACTACGCAATGTACTACATGAAGTAAGGCTGAGCAAAAATGATATGTTTGGTTCCAGTTTCATACTGTCAACAAAATATAATTGGTTGGTTGGCAAAATTTGTGCATATCTTTTAACTTGAAATTGGGTTGGTTGATGGGCACAATAGTTATTAATTTTATTACTTTTATGGCACCACTAAGCCATGAAATTTGATTTGGAAACTAAAATAAAGAATGTATTTTCCATAGCATTTTAACTTTTTAAAGTAAGCTACAGTAAGAATTTTATTTGAATGGACACGGCAGTACTTCAAAAGACAAAACGTGGGTGGGCGAAAATACTTGTTAAACCAATCAAAAGACCTTATCTGAAAATATCAACCAATCATGAGTGAGTTGGATTTACCTCCGCCTCATGTATATTTGTACACGTTTTTTTTATCACTAACATACCCATTTTCTTCAGCCTAATACTTAGGATATGATACTCTTTCATTAGAACACTTGTTAGGATATTAAACTTGCAAATTATTATTTAAAAAAATATATGAAATTTGAGTTTGTTTTTCATGACATACCATTTATACACAAACGTGCCGAAAAGGATTTAATATTTTATTTACTTTGCAAAAACCTGTTTCCTTGTGAGCACCGTGAACTAACCTTTTGTTATGTTAAATTGCCTTCAAAATTTTGTGTGTTGAAGGTCATGCTCTACATACATCAAAAGAAGCTAAAAAAGGAGCTAGGCAGGCTCTGTGTTAAAAATTGACACAGAGTTTCTAGCACACTTGTGTATGATAATTCTGAGATGGTCATCAGAATAAATGTTTACAGTGTTGATAATACAAATGAATCATATGATATTAAGGGTATATCCAAAAATATTTTTCTTTTCATAATTATTTCCATATGCAATATTTGAAACAGTTCTGAAAGTATTCCGCAACCAGTACATTCCACTTTTACAGCCATTCCACTTAATATGGGGTATAAAATGAACACCAAGAAATCCATGAACCAACTTCCCATAATGAGTACAGAGAAATAACTATCAATGACCATCTTACTACTTGATTGTACACAATAGGCGGTAAGAATGCTTATATAATAATGTGTAATTTGTGGCATAGAAACATATTATCATGAATGCAGTTTGTTCAAATTATTGAGGAAAAATTAAAAACAGTAATATAAAACAGTAATTAAATACATCTAATCTTGCTTACTGATTATAATATAGTCAACTATATTTTATTTAAAATTATCATTATCCAGATAATGTTTACGATTTAGCTTGATATGTTGCTTGTAAATATGCATAAGCAGAAACATTATTGCATTGTAGTATAAATTTATGTAAGAATCCCGCGGTAAGAATGCTTATATAATAATGTGTAATTTGTGGCATAGAAACATATTATCATGAATGCAGTTTGTTCAAATTATTTAGGAAAAATTAAAAGCAGTAATATAAAACAGTAATTAAATACAATTGAATGCAGTTTGTTCAAATTATTTAGGAAAAATTAAAACAGTAATATAAAACAGTAATTAAATACATCTAATCTTGCTTACTGACTATAATATAGTCAACTATATTTTATTTAAAATTATCATTATCCAGATAATGTTTACGATTTAGCTTATAGATACATTGCTTGTAAATATGCACACGCAGAAACATTTATTGCATTGTAGTATAAATTTATACCCAGAACTTTATGCATCACTAGATCAAAACTGGCGAACTTACGAACCTTTAACTTTAATACCTGCAACCCATGCCTGCTCTTTAACTTAAAGCCATAATGTGTGATTTGCTTCACAGCGACGCCTTCAATTATATTAAAACTGGGTCGACCCAGTTTTATTCAGGGTTCATCGATCAACTGCTTGCTAACATATCCTGTGGATGTCAGTTGGGGTGTACACACGTCGAGCGCGATGCTCCGTGCAGTATTACATGTTACGATCGGCGAGCGTAGTACACGCATTGTAGGCTCTGGACTGAAATCGCAATTTTCTTCGTTATACCTCAATTGTTTGGCTCAAAATTAAAAGGGGATAATGTGATCAGTGAAAACAAACATTTAAATAGGAATCTATTCTTTTTGCAAATCACACATTATTGCTTTAATTTTATCTGTATGAATATTAATTTTCTATGTACATAACAATGAACTTTGTACTACTTAGTAAAATAAACAAAAGGAAACTTGTATTATATTTCCAAGATTATGTATTCAGATATAAACAGTAACTAGATATTCAGATAAAAAATATAAACTGTTGTTTATACAGGTTCAACTTTGTGTATGTGTGTGTTAATTGAGTGAGTTTATGTGTGTGGGTGTGTGGGGTGTGTGTGGGGGAGGAGTGTGAGGAGGTGTTGATTTTCAAGGTAAACCACAATTCCAGAGGGTGCTAGGTACATACCATTAGAAATAATTTGACATATATGTCCCCCCTCATGGATCTTATATCATGTCCATGGTGTGGTGATTATCTGCAGACCTGCGTACAAAAGCAAAATGAAATGTACAATCACAGTTGTTTAATTATTAAATTCATGCAGAAATAACCATATGATTATACCCGCATGCGAAGCATGAACGGGTATATTGCCATCCTCCTTCTCCTATCAAACACATCATTCTGTCAAGGCTAGCGCTAAAACTACAAGGGCCCCAGGGCCCATATGTAGTACACTTATGGGCCCTACCCCGTAGATGTGCCTTTTGCCCATCTTGGCCCCAGAGGTCAAAGGTCACGGGCCCCAGGGGCCCAAATGTAAAAACACAAACCATGCCGTTTCTCATCAGATGAAGCAACCTCAGGGCTGTGAGTTGGTACACTGATAGCCCCAGGGGTATTCTATATATACAAGTTTACATGAGCCCCATATGTCATATATTATGGGCCCCAGGGCCCCAAATGTTAAAATAAGGGGCAACAGATTGACAAGCCTAGCTCTAAAAGTACAAGATCACTAGGGCTCATATGTGGCATATGTATGGTCCCTAAGTTGTAGATGTGCCTTTTGCCCATTTTGGCCCCAGATGTACAAGGCTGGGGGCCCCAGGGGCGCAAATGTTAAAACAAAGGGCCGGCCGTTTCTCAGCAAATAAAGCAGCTTTATGGCTCAGAGTTTGTACACAGATTGCACCTGAGAATTACATTGTTATATGTACATATGAGCCCCATATATCACATAATATTGGCCCCAGGGCCCTAAACGCTAAAACATAGGGCCGGCCGTTACTCAGTAAATAAAGTAGCTACAGTGGCCAGCTTGAGTCTACTGATAGCACTAGAGAATTATACTTCAACATTAGTTATGTACATGGGCCTCATAAGTCAAACATTATAGGCCCAGGGCCCCAAATGTTAAAACAAAGGGCGGGCTGTTTCTCATCAAAGAAAGCAGCTTCCAGGCTCAGAATTTGTACACAGATAGCACATGAGAATTATATTGTTACTAACACCCACACACCCATCCACCCAACACACGTAGGACTAAACAGACAGATCGTATTATATCATAATTAGAAATACCAGCGTGAAGCGTTAAGGCTGTTCCAGTTAAATGACATACCCATTGGCTGTTCCATTTAATTTACATACTCCCTCTGAAATATCCCCAAAAAAGGCTGTTCCGTTTAATTTACATACTCCCTCTGAAATGGCTGTTCCATTTTATTTACACACTCCCTCTGGAATAGTTTTCCCCTAATCATATTGCAGAGCCTCACTGTGAGTAAGAGAGACTGACAATAGCAACCTATGGAGAGTAAGAGAGACGACTTCCCTGGGAAGGGACTTTTTACAATTTCATAATTTTTAGTGCTACAACAGTGCAACCTTCATTCAATTAAAGCTTGTGACTTGGACTTTCACTTTTTACACATTTTCTGCCCAATTGGGCGACTTTTTACAATTTCTTTATCTTAAGTCCTCAGCAAATAAGGACTGTAAGTTTGGGTACACAGATAACATGCGGGTATAGCCGTATTTGTGTACAAATATATAGCCTTCTAGTTGTGAAATTGTTGTTCACTCTCATAAACCATTTTCATCACTTTCAGTTGTAAAGGCTAAGGGGGTATTTATTATTTATTTAAAAATTCTTTTTGCCATATACAATATTATACAAATATTACATGCCTATGAATGTGATAGTACAAAATATATCATGAGGTCAAATTTTGACTTTTCTATTTCACGAGGCGTAGCCGAGTGAAATAGGTCAGTCAAAATTTGACCAAATGATATATTTTTACTATTACATTGGCATGTAATATTTGTTTTATATCATGCTGTCACATGGTTTCTTTTCATGCCATGTGATAGTATACAAATTTAACTGTCTATGAGTGTGATGGTGAAATATAATCACGAGGTGAAAGATGGATTGTTCCATTCCACGAGCCGGGCAGCGAGTGGAATGGAACAATACATCTTTCACCGAAAGTGATTATATTTTGACCATTACACAAATTTAAGACAGTTAATATTTGTTTTATATCACTCATACATAAATTCTATTAATAAAATACTATTTAAGGTAGGAAATACATTCTTTCATCAACATAACACCATGTTTTACCGTGATATACTTCACATTTTGTGGTCCACCCCATAACTAAATCGGCGAGTCTAAGAGTCTGCGCACGGCTTGGCGCAGGCGCACTACGGCAGGCACTGTGATGGTAAAGACTATCACACGGAGAGGGTGATAGTAAAAATGGCAAATGGTAATCAACCAATGAACTGTCTAGAATTCATGTATGAGTGATATAATATACAAATATTACATGCCTATGAGTGTGATAGTACAAAATATATATATGAGATCAAATTTTGACTTTTCTATTTCACGAGGCGTAGCTGAGTGAAATTTAGATCAGTCAAAATTTGACCAAATGATATATTTTTACTATCACACGAATATTGGCATGTAATATTTGTTTTATATCATGATATCACATGCTTTCTGTTCATGCCATGTGATAGTATACAAATATTTACTGCTCATGAGGGATCTGGTGGAATCTATTGGTCCCGAGGTGAACTGGAGACCGTGAGCCTACTATTTCCCGAGACCGCCAGGTCGAGGGAAATAGTAGGCTCACAGTCTCCAGTTCACCGAGGGGACCAATAGATTCCACCAGATCCCTAATTTAACAGTAAATATTTGTTTTATATCCTTCATTAATATATTCTTTGTTCATTAATTGGTTAAAATATTAGAAAGGCCTTTATCAATATCATATGCATAGGCCTAGGCATAAATGTAGGCTAAGGCCTAGCATAGTCAAGGCTAGGCTAGGCTTGTCGTGCTTTGTTTTGATTGAATACATGTAGGCCTACATGCACAAAGCACGCACACAGTTGAGTGGCTATAAAGCGTACCGTACCGTTGTAATGTTGTAACCTTTACAATACCGCCGTGAAACGAGTAACCATGTTCTCTGTTATTTCGCCGTCAATATTAAGATATTGTTCCTGATGTAACTCGGATTATGTCATGAAACTGCCGTATTTTAGCTGCACTTCTGTGCTGCTGCTTGTGTGCTGCGCAAGACAAAATGACTTGCTACACATCAATACCCCAGAACCGGTAGCGATATCCCACGTATGTGGCGAGTTGCCCCGGCCACTAGGAACTGCGACGCGGCTATGAGGTCATACGCGCTCAGAGGGAGTATAGCAAAAAATATATCCCGGGGAGATAGTACTTTGAGTCGGCTTTTTGACTGCTTTGCAAAATAGCAAAACTATTTTTGGTCACATGATACTCGTTTAACCAATTAATGAACGAGAATATATTAATGAAGGATATAATAAAAACTATCACACGGCTAAAGTCACTATAATAAAAACTATCACATGGCTAAAGTCACTGTAATCATGATATAATAAAAATTATATCACTCATACATAAATTCTAGACAGTTCATTGGTTGATTACCATTTATCATTTTTACTATCACCCTCTCCGTGTGATAGTCTTTACCATCATGTGCTCTGCCGTAGTGCGCCTGCGCGCAAGCCGTGCGCTGACTCTTGGACTCGCCGATTTAGTTATGGGGTGGACCCCAAAATGTGAACTATATCACGGCAAAACATGGTGTTCTGTTGATGAAAAAATGTATTTCCTACCTTAAATAGTATTTTAGTAATAGAATTTATGCATGAGTGATATAAAACAAATATTAACTGTCTTAAATTTGTGTAATGGTCGAAATATAATCACTCGGTGAAATATGTATTGTTCAATCCATCTTTCACCTCATGCTTATATTTCGACCATCACACTCAAAGACAGTTAATATTTGTATACTATCACATGGCTAAAGTCACTGTAATCATGATATAATAAATAATGCAAGTTCACCACAAAATAAGATGGTAAGTAGTTATAGGGTTTGTCAGACTCATTTTTTAAATATATTAGAGTTGTGCTGTGCGAATTACAAACCAGGCAATATATTTTGCGAATTTTTATACCAAATGTATATGAAAAACCAAAAATGGAAAAAAACAAACACCTTGGATTAAAAAAATGTATGAAATAGACATTCCCCACTGATTGGTTAGTCCCCATCATAGCAAACCTTCTACAACCAGTATGTTTCCATCTGTTTGCATCGTTACAAGGGGTAGACACTTGTAAAATGGAATTAGAACATCAGAAAAAATACTAACCAAATGCAGGGGAATGTTCAAAAAACATAAAATGTAAGGAATAACTCACATTATTTGGCTAATTTAAATAAAATATATACAGGGTGTAACAATAAAATTTGTACAATTTTGAAAATAGAATGACACAATGCCGCATATTTTTTGGTTTGATATTTATATGTGGATCAAGATAACTTCTTTAGCCACCAGATAAGCTTTGTTTCAATAACATCGATGATATACAAGTGATGATATGGTCAATTATGTAACCTAGTCTTAAAACCGCTTGGGCCACTTTTGTCTAAGTGTTACAAAAGTGACTGAATAGAGTTGAACCATGGACCAGTTGGACGGTGCTCTTATATGATTGGTAATTTTAAACAATGGGGTATTCGAAGTGGTAGAAATGATTACATAATAGAATATCTCCATGAGTTTTTGAAAGTCACAACTAAGCACTGACATAACAACCTCATTTACTAGAAATTGTGGCTGCAACTCAACACCTTCAACCCAAATTCACGTTGAAAGAGCGTATTTTCATGGTTGTGACATTCGGTAGCACATGGAGTCAAGCCGGGAGTCAAGCAGAAACCATAAGATTGTTTATAGCTCATTTTCCAAACTCACGTCTTCCATCAAGGCATACAATACATATTTGTATAAGAAGTACGTATATAGAATTTGTTAACAGAAATGCTTGCAATAGTGGGGTCTAGAAGCCTAGCTGAACTCAATTTCAATTTTTTTGTTTTGTACTTTGGATGCAAAAACTGTTCTCAGTTTTACCAATTATATCTCAGAGATATGAGAAATTACTTTATTTATAAGATAATTTGAAAGAAATTTCATGATTGCATTCATAGATTTTAAAGAAATATCATTATTATTATTAAGTTCATGTTAATTATATAAAGAAACACGTTTAATGCCCGATAAGCATATCTACGCGGTTCAAACTTGATATACGCAAACATGGCAAAAGTGGCCCAACACGTTTTCAGGATGATTTGATTAATCAGACATAACTTTGTAACCCAAGCTAGTAAAGAAACCAACTAAACGATTTCTTTTAGTCAAGATATTACTGATTCTATTGCATATATCATTTATGTCATAACTCTTTTAGTTTTTTCCTGAGAAGTCAAAATGCAATTGTACAAAGTTTATTGTTACACCCTGTATATATAAATAGTGTCCTCAATTTGCACACAAATATATAGATTTAAATATCACAAAAAAGCAGAAAAAGATGAATAATTGAAAAACAAAAATCTATGTTGAAAATAGCTTATGTATATTAATTAGGCCTAAAAAATTGTTTGATTGGCGTAACATGAAAAAAATAGGGTAGGTCGGTCGGCAATTTATTTATTAAAGCGGTAAACTTTTTTATTTCTTTTTTTTAATTTTGTTTATTTATTTTGATTTATAAAAATTTTTGCAAACAAAATAAGAAAAAAGTCTAGGGTCGGGCCTATTTTTAGGGTCGGTCGGGTACGGCCAATCAAACAATTTTTTTAAGGCCTTATAGTGTGATAGCTGTTGGTATAGTCCAGGTCTAGAATTGAACATTATATAAATTAAATGATCATGTCAAACAACTGTTGGGAGGTGGCAAGATTTGAGGGGAAGATCCCCCTAGCATAAATTTGTTTTTGACTCGTAACATAATAATATCTCAAGTTACCAGGGTGCTACCTGTATTAGGTCAACCATATTTGTATTTTGTTTTCAGTTCCTGGTAGCTGGTCTCAGTGGTCTGACTGGACTCAATGTTCTGTTACTTGTGCTGGTAGTATAATCACACGTTATCGTACTTGTGACGACCCAGAACCTCAGCATGGAGGGGATGAATGTCCTGAAAATAGTGAAGATACTGCGGTGTGTAATGATAACCCATGTCCTGGTAAGTAAGAAATAATTTCTATTCTGAAGGAGAATCAACAATATTTCTAGAAGGAGCCAATTAAGCTGTACACCTTACCCCTAAAGCGCTCCACAGACTCAAGTATTACACATACAATATTGTATGCAACATATCTACGTTATTTAATCTATTGCCATTCTATTTCCAGTAATGTTTAAGTTCTAACGAATGTTTGATGACGAAAAATCGATAATATGTTACATATAATATCTAGTAGAAATATATTATCGATTTTACGTCATCAAACATTCGTTAGAACTTAAACATTACTGGAAATAGAATGGCAATAGATTAAACAACGTATGTATGTTGCATACAATATTTTACGTACAATAAAAAGTCTGAATACTGCTTAACCCTCCTGTATACTACAAAATACTACTTGATATATGCGCTGTTTGTGCATGCATCCCACGTGGTGTGATGACGCAATCGCCCTAAGTGATATATAGGCACGGTTTCGCTGGCCAGCGAAGCCCAAGACCTGTGGCAAAGTGTCGCCGACGAGTGCTTGGCATGCGAGGGGTCTCGGGTGCGAATCCCACCCAGAGCAAGCAACTTCGTTCTTTCTTTTCTCTCTTTATTCTTTCCTTCTTACCCTTCCCGTCGCCAAAAAGCCCTTAGGCGGTTAGGGTTAAGGTATTAAAACATTTTATTATATATTATCATGGCACAAGTCTCATGGATCTCAATAATTTTTTCCACCCAATTTTTTAAACATAAAAACTCAAAATGAAATATTGTCTTTATTTAGCAAGTTTAGCTACTGATCGAACAAATAATTTATAATAAATTATTCAATTTGAATCTAAAACATGGCTGCAGAGAGCTGTTTCATGTTTGGCTGAATATCACATAGGCCTATGAGACCTATGCCTATTCAAAGTTATTTTTTCATACCCTAATTTCCATTTCCATCAAATGGGGCCTGTCCTGTCCACAGAAAATTTGTTTGACATGGATCATCTTTGGGTTCTGTTTGTGCTCCTTGATAGATCACAGCCTGGAGTTTGGGGGATATCAAATGACCATAAAATGATATCAAATGACCATCTTCCATCCCCTGTTGATGTTACTGACCAAAGGGCCAGTCCTAACCATGGAAGTACTTCCATGCCTTGTCAAATCATATTATGTTTTTATATCCAGTTAATGGCAGCTGGTCTGATTGGTCTTCATGGGGTAAATGCAGCGTGGAATGCGAGGGCGGTATTCAGTTCAGAACCCGTAACTGCAGTAACCCGGCAGCTGCGTATGGTGGGTTTCCATGCCCTGTAGAGGAAAATGAGAAGAATCATGATGAGGATGGTATCGATGAAGAAGATGACCAAACTCAAGCTCAGAATCAAACATGCAATGAACAGATGTGTCCAAGTAAGTTTTTTTATATAATTCTTGTTAGCAGGATTAGCTTGTAAGAAAAGGAAAGATATACATACATTAGATTTTGTGAGTTTTGAGGAAACCTTTATGTGGTATTATCAACTTTTCATTGGATGCAGCCACCATGTAGTTCAACTTGAGTCGAATGAAATGAATGAATGGTATGTTCAGATATCCATCCACATTATAGCCTTCCACTGCAGGCTGTATCCTACTTTGGTCTGTGTGGTAAGGTCTCTCCCAGTTCTTCCACTTAGCTGTTATGGAAGACCTCATGAAGGATTTCATGCATGCTACGGGAAGATAAGTAATTACCAAGTGGGAAGGCCACAGTTCTGTCCTAATTTGATGTTTCCAGATCAGTATTTTAGAGGCTTATTTAGCTTTTTCCACTGCAGGCTAAATGACAGACCTTCCACTGTGTGTGTACGGGCAAAGGGAAGGACTATGATAGGCCTTTCACCTCGGTATGGGCAAATATGACTGACGAACAATTTCCCATGTAACAAAAAATGAATTGGCAATTTTTGATGTCCTATCTAGACCACAACCACAAAGTGTCTGAATCTAAAATACCTCTTGACCTAGTAAAAGTAAAGTGCTTGCTATGACCATACGCGATCAGTTTTGAATAGTAATAATTATAATTTCTGTATCGACAGTTAATGGTGGGTGGACAACATGGACCGAATGGGCTGATTGTCCTGTGACGTGTGGTGGCGCTAGTCTCTATAGATATCGTAACTGTACCAACCCAGTACCAATGTACAATGGAGATTATTGTGCGGGTAATGACATTGATGAAATCATTTGTAATGGTGATAGACAATGCCCAGGTAGGTAACAAGGGTATGTAAAAATTTTAAAGCCCAAAATTTAATACAGCGTAAAACTGACCCCTACCAGTTTTACGCTGTATTAAATGTCAGTAATTCCATAAAAAATTAGTCACATTTACAATGAACATTTACATGATCTTTTTGCATGAATGCTTGAAAGAGACAACAGTTTATGTTATACATAAGTTTTAAAGAATTTGATTTTCCAAATATATCAGGTCACCTTCCTTTAATTGACATTAGTAAATAAATAATATCATTTTTTTTCATTTTTATAAATTAAAATACAACTTAAAATGCCACATTGTTTGAATCTGCCATTGGGGGGGGTCACTCGATATATTAAAGTGCTGTGCATCTGTGTTAATAAAAACAATCTAAAAGAGTTGTAATTTGAGAATAAAGCTTGTCCATGTTTAGGTTAAATTATTGGCTATATCGACACATAGGGTCTCTTTTGTAATCTCAAAATTGCCATTTTAGAGTTTTATTTTCAGGTTACAAAGTACTTTTTTCGAAGAATTGTATAATTATTAATACTTAAATTAAGTGAAAATAGTTTTAGAGCCTTCACAAACTCGGAGTCTGAGACATACCAACGTTAAAATAGTTTTGTTCACTATTAAAAAATGATGATGTCATTTAGGGGTAAAAATATGGTGGTTACGCCATTTGTGTACATCCATATCAAAACGATGCACTTGTCGGCTGCTACATGTGTCTCATTTCACATAATAACTAAGAATAAATACCAGACTCATATCAAGTGTAGGTCACTTCAAATCATCCCAAAGTCAAATTGTTTAAGGAATGACATATCTGTATTCCTAAACCATGTGACTTAGGATGATTTGAAGTGACCTCCACTTTGGAGATGGGACTGGTATTTATTCCTCGCTATTGTGTGAAATGAGACACATGTAGCAGCCGACAAGTGCATCGTTTTGATATGGATGTACACATTTAGGGTTTAAATGTTGACAGTTATATGCCATAGCATCAGTTATGCAATTTAGAATATGTTTATTTGAGGGTTGATAAATAAGCACGATAGCACTTTTATTGTTGAGTGACTTTTTACACTTACCAAAAAGTACTTTTCATGTATGCGATTTCAACTTTTGCATGATATCAACAGTTAATGGTGCCTGGGGCCGATGGCTGTACTGGGGCCCATGTACCAAATCATGCGAGCGAGGCATAACAGCACGTATCCGCCTATGCAATGATCCTTCACCGCTTTACGGGGGTAGACAGTGTAATGGATCTGCGCTTGAGGAAGACGTTTGCAATGATATAGAATGCCCAGGTAAGCAATTAAGTGTCCAGTCAACAAGTAATCAATATTTTCTTGATAATTATATCCCACTCTTTAATTGCAGAGGGCATGGTGCACACCGACATCGCCGGGCTAATAATTACTTGGTACACCAGAGATACTAAAATCAATACCCGGGATCGATACACATGAATGTGCTATGCACGATTTTGATATTCAGACGAAAATCGGATACCGGGGTAGAAAATGATGAATATCTCCCGTAAATGATTTCGTCTAAAGAAACCAGAATATATGTCTTGAACAGATATGATAGTTGTTAGCTTGGGCCGAATTATATAGTACAGTGTATAGGCCAACCGTGGGTAGTCTAAAAGCATATGACCTATGGCGTACCATGCTCAACTCACACACAGCGAGGTCAGTCACCGGGCAAATGTCAGTAGCCTTAGTCAGATGTACTTCGGCCCATTATGCATTTTAAAACTATTAAACAGGTCGGAACAAAATGGCCATGCGTGGCGGTGGATTCAACCTACCATGGCGATTTCTGCCACGAAGATATCGGGGCGATGACACTGTGTGGTGGGCTAGTGGTGTGGGCTCAAACAATCAGAAGGTTGCGGGTTCAAACCCAGGCGGTGGTGCTATCATATTGTGACCCTTAAACAAGACTTTTAACCTCTATTGTCTCTCTCCATGTGATCAAAATTAATGTTATGCTATTAAATTTACACTGTCTTTCTATCTCTTACACAGTACATGGAGGCTTCACTCCTTGGACTAAATGGACAACCTGTACTAAGAGCTGTGGAGGAGGTCAGACTCAGCGCCTAAGATCATGTGCCAATCCTATCCCTAAGTTTGGCGGTAAACCTTGTTATGGAGTGGCCTTGGAGAAGAAACTATGTGCTGCCTTTTACTGTCCTGGTAAATACTAAATGTGTTTTGGTTGGTGTTTGTGCAGGTCATAAATACTAGCGCATTATAATCAGTGGCGGCACCTGGAATTTTTTTGGGGGGGAGGGCATGGTGAATTTCAGTGGGTGACAAAATCAGCAAATTTTGTAATTTTGGGTTTGGGGCAACAGGGGGGCACAAGTTTTTACTATTTACCCCCATGCCCTCCCCCTGCACCCCACTGATTATAATCACACAGGCTGGTAAAGATAAAATCCATGTGTGCCAAACTAGCTAGATATCCCCTGCGCACACACCCCCACCCTCTTGCATCATAAACCCCAAGTGTAGAATTTTTAACCGTGGAGTTTCACACACCCACATTCTAACTGATGTGGAATGCAACTGTGGAGTTTTACACAGATAAGTACACCCGGACTTACTGTGGAGGACTTTGTATCACAAAACGAGGGGTGTTATATACTTCCCTTCTATAGCTCAAAGACACTGCTTTTCAAGGTATTTCAACCATGGAGCTCCTCAGTTGGATCAGGCTCCACAGTTTGTGTGAGTGTATAATATGTGATACTCCACAGTTTGAATGCGAATACCAACACACACATATCATGTGCAACTCCCATCCCCACAAACACAAAGAAATGCTGAAAAATGATCTGTATGTATTTCATTTTTCCACATCATTTTTACATAGTACATGGTGGATTCTCAGAATGGGGTCCTTGGAGCGATTGCCCAGTGACGTGTGGCGGAGCTGTGGTCCATCGTAGTCGCAAGTGTAGCAAGCCATACCCTAAACATGATGGATTGCCATGTGAAGGACCAACGTCAGATTCTACAATGTGCAACACATATCCGTGTCCAAGTAAGTATGATGGAATCTAAAAGCTTGCAAAATTCCCTTAGGTCAACTAATCCTTATTTTTGTTAGAGAATGAAATGAACTCACATTTTGAATTCCGTCTTCAATATTGCTATAAGTACTACTGCTACTCTCCAAAAGAATGTAACAATACCACTGACTCGACTAATATGAGAGATTGTAATATTTTTTATTTATGTCAATGCTAAGGCCATCTTAATTTAATAGTTAGTCTTAAAGCTCCTCAAAATTTGAAAACCTAATGCGGAATGTGTTTTTTATTTAATTTTTTTTATCTGTGAGACAAGCTTTTTTAAAAAGAATAGACCACCTTTTCATTTGTCAAGGAGGTTTCACTATAGTCAAGATGAAGGATTTTATTGAGATTTACGATTTAGGCTATTTTGACGTGATTTAGATTTAGAAGAAAAAATAAAACAGCGGAAAAAAACGAAATTTACTCAATCCAGAGGGAATAATGCGCAAAAAGCGGGTGATTTTACTAATGTGCGCAATCGCTTTAAGACTATTTAATTAAGGTGGCCTAACTTCTATGCAAATGTCAGTTAAAACAATTGAAAATCAGTCAATTTTATATTCATTTTTTGAACTAGTAAACAGCAAGACTCAACATGAAACGTACAGAGTAGATCATTAACTCATAGTAATGCATGATCTCTTGAATTGCTCTAATTCAGTTGATGGTGCTTGGGCAGAATGGAGCGGGTGGTCTCACTGTTCATTAACTTGTGGTGATGAAGGAGTACTGGAATCATATAGAGATTGTGCTGATCCAGAGCCTCAGTATGGCGGTGATGTGTGTCTTGGGGAGAGCCTACGCTTGGTGTCCTGCAGTGAGCAGGATACTTGCCCAGGTAGGTAACCTTATAGGAGATAGTATACAGCAAAGCTATTTGTACCATTTGTAGCTACATGTAGTGAAAGAAGTATATAGTACCTAGAGTTTCCCCCAGGATTTTCCTGTATTATCCGCCTATTCAGTGCAAAGCTGTATAGTACGTACTTGCAGTTGATATGTAAACGAGAACAGTGTAATTTGAGTAATTTGGGGACACTTGTAGGAATTTGTAGTTCTCAAGTTAAGTATGTATGGTGGGTGATCAAGGCACAAGATTGGGTCGTAGTACACTAGATTCCAGAGAAGAACAGATCTCTCTTGCTCTGATCAATGCATGTGCCTTATTTTTGAGAGACATAGGTGGGGCTTTTGTTCCCTGCATGAGCATGGAATGAAGCTTTCATGTGTAATTGGCCAATTGGATTTTAACTGATCTGGTGTTACGATTGAGAGAGTTCCGTTCTTCACTGAAAGCTAAGTGTAGTCAAGACCGGGAGTCAAGACTTATTATGGTTGTAAGATATAAACATGTTGGGAGTTTTGATGTAAATGAATAAAATTTGTATTGATGAATGATGCATGACAATCAAAAGGATAGTTTTTCTTACACCAGACTGATCAATCCAGGCAGATTCCACATTGACTATAGGGCTGTGTAACAGATTTTGTTGTGTGTATGATACCATTCAATATAACACAAAACAATGTATTTCATCAGTGTGATTATGTTTTTACTTTCAGTGGTGTTTTATGTCCCGAATAATATTACCGTCAACTATGACTCCAAAAATGTTAAAGATCAGAGTGTTACTATCAAATGGTCGTCTCCTCCGGATAATGAAGAACTACCACTCTATTACATACTAGAGGTAAGTGTGTGACACAAACTGATGGAAAGTTGGGTTTAAAAACATTGTTCCTTTACGTTTTTGATCCAGTTATCAGCTCTAGTAAACAAGACATAGAGAGAATGCCAGAGTGATAGGAAAAGTATCTGTATCTGAAAAGTATCTGTTTTTTGTTGTTCAGCGGTGTCTGGAAATCAGGGCTGTTTTTCAAATGTGTTGACAGTGGACATCCTTACTTAAAGGCCGCTATAAATATCTGGAAAACACATTAAGTTGGGAGCTGTACAAAGTTTGGTGGAAAAGAGGTGAACATTGACTTGATTATATTTTAAGCCTACTTAATTGGGTGGTCCTTGAAAGTTTGCCTGGTCAACTGGATCCCCCTTTAAGTACATTTTTACAGAGACAGCATTTGGCTTTACCAAAAGTGTATGTTTTCCATTGCACCTCCTTCGTCTCATTGCAGTTTTGTTTCCTCTTTTGTATGTTTTTATTTACCAGTTGAGAAGACTCTTTACAGTACGAGTTCCAGCAAGTAATCTTTCAATGTTTTCCATTGCACCTCCTTCGTCTCATTGCAGTTTTGTTTCCTCTTTTGTATGTTTTTATTTACCAGTTGAGAAGACTCTTTACAGTAGGAGTTCCAGCAAGTAATCTTTCAATGTTTTCCATTGCACCTCCTTCGTCTCATTGCAGTTTTGTTTCCTCTTTTGTATGTTTTTATTTACCAGTTGAGAAGACTCTTTACAGTAGGAGTTCCAGCAAGTAATCTTTTAATGTTTTCCATTGCACCTCCTTCGTCTCATTGCAGTTTTGTTTCCTCTTTTGTATGTTTTTATTTACCAGTTGAGAAGACTCTTTACAGTAGGAGTTCCAGCAAGTAATCTTTCAATGTTTTCCATTGCACCTCCTTCGTATCATTGCAGTTTTGTTTCCTCTTTTGTATGTTTTTATTTACCAGTTGAGAAGACTCTTTACAGTAGGAGTTCCAGCAAGTAATCTTTCAATGTTTTCCATTGCACCTCCTTCGTCTCATTGCAGTTTTGTTTCCTCTTTTGTATGTTTTTATTTACCAGTTGAGAAGACTCTTTACAGTAGGAGTTCCAGCAAGTAATCTTTCAATGTTTTCCATTGCACCTCCTTCGTCTCATTGCAGTTTTGTTTCCTCTTTTGTATGTTTTTATTTACCAGTTGAGAAGACTCTTTACAGTAGGAGTTCCAGCAAGTAATCTTTCACTGTTTGAGTGGCGTGCATCAACAGCCATTTCAGGTCTTCATCACAGCTACACAATAAAGGCTGCAAATACACTAGATTTATTCCAAGGGGATTTTGCTGTCAGGGTGTCAACAGTAGACATACATGGTCAGGGTTTATCAGGAGAAGGTTCATTTTCTGGTGAGTTGCACAACATCTATTTTTTCACCTTTGGGAAGCCTGCCTATCCCAATTTTCTCTACCCCAACCCCCATGTGAAAAAGAAATGTATGCCATTGTGTATTACACTTCAGTTCTGCATACTTCTTGATATATAGGCTATACATTAGGTGGTAGGATAGTGTTTATCTTTTTTAATTTCTTGGGTCACTTTTTAGGAAATAATCATTGAAATTATTCTGAATTTGTTTAGATATGGTTACCATATGATCTGGAACATGAGAGTACCATTTGCATCACTCCCATCTAAAATAATTCCAAATAGTACTGGGTAGTTCCTTCCTCTTCCCACCAGAATTTGATTTGATTTATCCATAATTTGTGTTATTGGCATCTTCAACTAATATTCTATGTTAACAAAATGTTTTCTTTCTTTTCTCACAGCCATTAAATTTTCATCAAGTGGATCTTCCAAGTGTACTGCTAACATTTTGATGAGCATAATACAGATGCTGATGTATATATGTAGTGTTATAAATAGAGACTCATTTCAATTTGGATAATTCAGTACTCTTGTACCATGACTTTACCTTACAACAAAATAACTGCCACTGGCTTGCAGGTCTTGCCAAGGTGCATTGCAAATACAAAGATTACAATGTCATAAAAGAACTTGAGTTCAGCACTGCATAAAAGTTTGCATAAAATTCAAATGTGAACAGGCATAAAATTAAAATTTCACTGACCTGACAGTTGCAGCCATCATGACTGTTTATACACTATATGTAACTCCTTTCCCAATGATTGGGAACACCATCATCCGATGAGGATCAGAGTTAGAGGTTTGTAGACACGCCACTCATCTCCGTGATCTTCTGCATATCCATATGGATTCTCTGATATACATGTATGGTTAACTCCTACATCACATGCCTTAGCTGTAACTTGCATGAGCAGCAAAAAAAGGCCTTTAACTGAATAAATTGATACAAAATATGGTAACACCATCCTCTACACACAACATAATGGAATGGTTTCTAGTTATATGTGGTTCATCAGTATGAGAAAACCACAATATGAACCTTATCAGCTGTACATCCCAAAAACAAGTCAAAGCTCTTTACTGAACTTGTCCATGTAAATCAAAATATTTTTCAGTTCCATTTGCAAAATGTTCCCGGGAATATGTGGCTCCTGAGTTTCACTACCGGAAGTCTGTTTGCACCAAAATTCCTTCCCACAAGGTAGTAAGTTTATTGCATAACAATTGATCCTTTGTTATGCAATATTGCATTGTGGTAAGGCATCTTCGGTACAAGTTGACTTCCAAAGGACAAACCCAGGATCCACATACTGAAACACCAGTTATAACATCACTTACCTAATCCACATGAACAGTACATCAGATGTGTGCGCTAGTAAATGCCAATCAGTAAGTGACAATCAGGACAGACATTGTATTTGCAAGGTTACAAACTAAAACACTTTGTATGAAATATAAACAGAATCATAATTTTAATTTCATTGATAATTTGATATTTTTTATTACATAATGCAATTTTATATAATCTGTATAATTATGACTAGATTTGTACATATTGTTTACCTGTTGATAAAATTATTGTTCATATTGATAAAATGTGTAAAACATGCATGACCAGTACATGGTTGGAAAATGGTTTTCTTCATAATTATAAACAGCAGTTTACACATCATTTTATATTAATCCATGATGCCATGATCTTGCCTATTAGTATTACGGGTGGAACAAAGTATACCTCTATGTGAAATAATTGCCCACTTTCAAGCGGGCGCTTAGGGAGCAACCCAAAAGATTGGTGACATTCTATAAATGTAATAACTAGTTTTGTATCATAGTTGACACCCCACCCACCCACCAGAAGTGGGACAAAATGTTTTTTAAGAGCAGAGAAACATAGTCAACATTTTGGATCCCTCCTTAATGAAGATTTCATTTATACGATGTCATCAATCTTTTCATTTGTTTCTTTACTATACTATGAAATAGGAAATTGATATTTTTCATGCAAAATAATGTTGCAATTGTAGAATGTATAGTTTCATTTTACATCTACATAAAATTATAAAAGCAATTCTCACATTGCACAGTTCTGCCATATGCATGAATGGGATTTGAACCAGTAATAAAGTGGAAAGTTATGTAATAATTATTCATCCTTTCATGTATATTGCCAGTTTGAGGCTCTCCTTGCATATGGTGGAACTGTACAATGGGCAAATATAGTTATTGTAATCTGTATAATATAAAAATGTTTTGTTCACTTTGTAAAGTTTTTTACTGACATACTGGGCCAGTTATTGAAACATCAACTAAGGCACAGAAAATATAAATTTAACGAGTCTTGGAAAAAACAAAAAATACAATTGTACATTTAGGAAATACAAGGATTCTTGAGAAACTTAGCATTACACTTAGTATTACAAGTATTACTAATATGCAATGGGCTATTCCACTTGAAATCCGTACTAGCTAGGGTATCTCAAGCTATAGACGAATCCAACGAGCCAAGTCATGGTCAGGATTTGGTCGGCCATCTTTGGGTCCCCGCAACACCAAAAAGCCGCTTAAAAATCAATGTTAGATTCTTTTGTGTTGTAAACTGTCATTATTCTTTTGTCTACATGTAACACGAGTGATAGAATGCAGTTTAAAATACCCTCCAAGGCCGCATTATCTCACATTTTATGTGAGATTGAGCCGGCGGGGACCCAACTTTGGCAGCCATTAATGTATAGGAATGCGTGAATTTGGATTCGTCTATACTACTATTGACACTGTTGCTTAGTAGTTAAGCTGAATTTATACTCAATCGCTTTTGCAGAAAAACGATTCTCACGCATGCTCAGTTTTGACTTACATTTCCAGAGCGTCAAGCCGATTAATCGATTCAAATCGCAGAGGCAAAAACAACGTCACTTTTGCAGGTTGAAGAAATCTCAACTTCCCGGCGATATCGCTTGACACGTGAATGGGTCAACCAATCATTTTCATCCAACTGGATCTATTATTTTACTAATTAATTTACCTTTTTCGATTATTAACTTTTGATAATGAATTAATTCAAAGCAATAATTATTGACAGCAACTAATATTTTAAAAATGTATTTTGAGGCATTTAGAATATTTTAATTGTCGTCTGCAATCGCTATCGCCGTGATAAGTTTATGCAAAAGCGACGAGCGATGCATCACAAAATTCGGCGATTGCCCACCGCGATGAGTATAAATTCAGCTTTAGAGTTGCTTCTGTGTGATATACTGTATCGTCAACAATAATTTCCTACAACATGTACTTGAAGAAAACACTATCAAGTCAAAAACATTTTAAAATTGGAACATTTAGGAACATTCCATTTCCATAGACACCCCATGAAATTTGAGGAGCATGTCAAATTCAACAACCCGGGATCAACAGAATAATTTAAAATAAGCTTATAAAATATTCTACCGGTACTTCTCAAACTAGACTTAAATATTTATATGAAGAGACAATGATTACGAAGACTTTTCAACTCTTTTCTTCTAATTTTGGAGAGGATTTCGTGTCAAAAAAACCCAACTAAATCGTCTGAGCTCGCTCTCTTTCTCTTCGACTTCATGTGTTTCTTCACAGTCGCTGCCATTGTGACCAGTGAGGCCGAAGGTCATGACCTTTTTACGGAGGATTTTGTGATTTTAAAACTTTTTTCATGAATATCTACCGGGATATTTACTGAGTAGATATCCATGAAAAAAGCTTATTCCCAAAATTTCAGTTAATCCTGATTTTGCGTTTGCAGGTTTAATGCACGATTATGATATAAAATTGGATCGGTTGAGCCCATATTTATTGGTCGAGCTATGAGTTTTAATATTTTACAACTCATACTCATAGCGTGACCAATAAATATTTGGCGTAAAGCATCCAATTTTATCATTATTATGTTTTGGATCCAATATCATCACAACTTGGATCCATCAAAACATAATAATGTGTAATACACTGCTCAGTCATAGCCTAGCCCTAGCCAGTGTTGAAACTTGAATTTCATTCTGGTACACCCACAAAATTCAAATTTGACGATATTTTTGCTAAACAGATGATTAAGGGCTGGGGTATGAACGTTTGGACAGTATTTATTTTGGGACACTAGAGCACATCAGACATATCGAATTGCATTCTGAATACGAAGAATGTCATTCTGATATCAAATATTTTTGATTTTTGAAATTCGCAATTTAATACACATTTTATGGCAAATCATTAAAATTGATATTTTTGATATTTAACAGTACTTGAGTAAACTTTATAAATCTGATGATTTGTACTTAAAGTGTATGTAGGTGGGATGAAAAGCCGACGATCAATTGAAAATTTTGACCTTTAGTATTGAAGATATGGATTTTTTATCCAAAAACAACAAAAAAAATTAGGTCTTTTTGGGAAAAAAATCCATATCTTCAATATGAAAGGTCAAATTTTTCAATTGACCGTCGGCTTTTCCTCCCTGCTACATACACTTTAAGAATATATCATTAGATTTATATAATTTACCGAGGACGGTTATATATCAAAAATTTGAAAAATATCAAATTTTATAATTTGTCATAAAATTTGTATTACATTGTGATTTTCAAAAATGAAAATTATTTGATATCAGAAAGACATGCTTCAGATTCAGAATGCAATTCGATAGGTCTGAGGTGCTCTCATGTCCCACAAAAATACTGTCTAATAAAGCATAAACGCTCATTTTAGATCCCTTAAGCTGCAAGAAATTTTTGGTACAGAACATTAGGTAGCCAGAAATTTCCAGTGGTATAAAAATCTCAACTTTTTTTGAGAAAAAAGGATGACGGAGGAGGCTGTGAATCATGAAATTGCCCAATAATTGTATTGGGAGTTGTCTGTCACTCATCACTAGTATAAAAATGGGTCCGGGGAGGGGGGGGCACTCATATACCACTACATATTGTTATTACTTACCAAACTCTCTTATTTTCTATCCAAAACACTCAAAAAGTGATCTTTATATCACTGATATCCTTCAAAATAAAATTGTAACTCTTTCGGCGCAAATGCAATCGGGGAAATGCGGACCGTCTTGCATCGTTTCTGGTCAGTGGTGACTCCTAAAATGGCCTCCCCCTGAGGCGTGGGCCGGGGGGCGTGGCTCCTCCACTCTTCTACATGTATAAATAGCAGCCCGCGAAAATTGAGAAATTACTTTAATTTGTTACAACTCAAGTATAGCCGAAAGTTCAACTTCACTGCACAAGAGGCAAATAAAAGACACAAACTTAAGGGAACTGGAATGAGCGTTTCGACTGGTAACAAAAGTTATGTATATTATTGGGGCAAGGAATCCAATTACTACACTGAAATTTCAGTGACTGAAAACAAGAATATATGATAGGAAATGAGGTACATCCTAGTGGTACCTTATTTCTTATCATAAATAACGAACCGCTTGTCTTGGGTCACTGAAATTCCAGTGTAGTAATTGGATTCCTTGCCCCTATAATATAAATAACTTTTGTTACCACCGTGTTATTAGTTTTTGAGAAAAATGCAAAAGTAGACACAAATTTATCGAGGGGTGTAGTACCCCCTTAAAACAAGTTGTCACTCATAATAAATAAGAGGGACAGAAGCAGTCCAACATTACGGGATTATGCATGTCTGGGTGTAATAAATGACCAATCAGTGGACATTATGCGGGATACCAGCAGTGCTAGTACCATTGAGAAAGAAGACAACAACTAAAAACCTATGCAAATTTTCAAACTGCAATAGGCAAAAGAATTAAGTTCAAGAAAAACCCGGGAGAAAAATCTAATGTTCTGTAGTAACCCGTGGAAATAACTGTAGATTTGAAAGTTGCACTCAATTCCATGCAACAGTACATTTTCTGCATAAATATATATCAAAAGCAGAACATGAGTGGTTAGTAAAAATTGTCAATATAATGTAGATTTGAAAGTTGCACTCAATTCCATGCAACAGTACATTTTCTGCATAAATATATATCAAAAGCAGAACATGAGTGGTTAGTAAAAATTGTCCAGGATCCAGCTTATTTGTAGCTTCTTGATAAACATATCTTCATTCAAATAGTCAAATGTGCCAAACAGTACTAACAATACTGTGTGGTTTCATTTCACTTTGAACATTTCAAACATATTTCACAAAACATGCAACATTGCTAAAAAAGTACATGTCATCAGTGTTAAACATTGAATTAGTGTACACGTGTATAAATGGGTTTATTAATAAAATGGCAGGAATAGTTGTTTTGCTTCATAAGAGATTAGTATTAATAAACCATTCATTTGGTTTCTACACACAGTTCTTTATACAAAACATTGTAAGAAATCAGCTCATTTTGGATTTGTACAACATATGAATACTGATTTAATATAATAAATGAAATTTATAAAGAAAATTGTTTGACTTTCTTGATATTTGATTCTTCAACCAAATTAGGCTACTGAGTAGACTTAGTCTATACTCAGTAGACTAAGTTGGTTGAAGAGTAGACTACTGGTAATGTCTAATGGGATATAAAATCTGAGGGAACCCAGGGATGAAGGCCTAATTGTCTACACTAAGCAATATGCAGGCCTGTGAGATCTGCACTTTTTATAATCCGCTTTTTTTTCATTTTTTCTGGCTGATTTCCATTTCCACATTTTTGTGTGCTACCAAAAATGTTTATTCCGCTTTTTTATTGCTTATCGCTGTTTTAAGGTTGCTTAAAACATCTGCGAACGGAGACTAGCTTATGTATATCGCTCATACGATTCAACATCTCATCCTCACTGGCATCAGCGATTTTGCAAGACAAGGTTAAACATTTTTTAGCTGTACAAACAAACGTTTTATAACTTTTATTCCATTGAATAAGCTTTCATTTTGTTCCAAAATTGACAATTTTATCTCAAAGTTTTGATGTTAAAGAACTGCATGCAAAATAATTTAAATGTACACTCTTTTGACGGTAATGGATATCATGCAATTATCAAGCACATTTGACATCTTTTTACTGCATGACGCAATTATGCATAAATTATTGAATTTCAAGATGGTGAACTTCTCGAAAAATGTGATGTATTTTTACAAGAAAATTCCCTCAATTTCTCAAACTCTTTGCAACTTTCCTCTGATCATCTTGTATGTGAGGGAGGTGATGCTGATTATGAAGGTACGTTGCAGAAGGGAACAACATTGATGTTTCTCCGGCGCCTGCCAATCCGTTCACACCTGGCATACAAATACGTCATGGCGATAAACGAATGCAAACAGAGTCAGATGCCACAGATCCTACACTGTCAACTGACAACGACAAAAAATATCACTAACGCTGCTGGCCCCCAACCTACACCAAGTGTAAGTAGGCCTATACATGCCTGCGCTGCCTAATCAAACACCACACCATTTTTCTACAGGTCCTACTGCCCATAGTTTTATTTTGGGGGATCTCTTTCGCATATGTTCCAACATGCATTCACTCACCATCACCAAACAAGTTTTACTTGGGCGGTGATACCAGCAGGGAAACACGATATAGAAGACTATAAGAAATGTTTGAAAGCAGCAGCATACCACAAAAAATAAATGGACAAGGACCATGGAAGAATTTAATGTAACTCGACTGCGATATGAAGTTTTGTCGGAAGATTTGGCAACAAAAAACATTACTGGCAAATTACTGAGTGGACAGAGAGCCAGTTGACTTCCCCAATTAGACCCAATGACAGTACACACCATTTTCTCTCAGGCAAAAACACAATTTCCCAGTTTCACAGACTGGTACTCTGACACAAGCTGCAAGACAGTACAAACAGTACAGTAGGAACAACCGCTGAAAGGAGAAAACTACAGTAAATCCAGCTTTAGGGTAATGTTGTAGCAACTGTAGAAAAGTACACCAATTTCATCTTCCAAAAGCAGTAGTCCTGGTCATGGTGATACAAGCAAGCCGAGGCTTCTGGAAATTGACAGATCACAAGAAAGTTCTTTCAGAAAGACTCCTATAGGCAAAAACTTTGTTTGCCAGATTTTTGGTTGAGGACAATATTTTAAGCTTTCATATAGCTTTTGTCTTGTGTAAATCCTGTAGCCTTTTGGTTATTTCCAATTGATGATGGTGTGGGAACTATCAAAGGAACTTTTATGAGTGATAAATGCAAACATCTTGATTTCTTTACTGACAATGTGTGCAAGAACTGTACGGGCATCACAAAACTACTGCAATCATTTAGAAAGCAGGCACTCCTACGCCATAGAACAATGGACAATGATGGCAATAGAGATATAACCACATTAAGGAATGATGCTAACAAACAATGAACGCATCACAAAATTTACCCTACAAAGGAGAGAAAATGACAAGAAATCATCTCAAATATTCTTTCTAACAAGTTGCTAGGACATCTATAAGATGCTGTACATATATATAGGAAAGAGTTATCTGACATAAATTTCAAAAGGCAGATTCAGAAGGCAAATTCAAAGATGTATTTTAAATGGGCTTCTTGAAACAATTGGTAGAAATCTCCATGTTGAGAAGAAAGGGAAACAATATCCGGCTTCACTTCAGACATTCTTTGAAACTAATTTGCCGTTGTAGACCAACATCACTTCCTGCCGAGGTCACAACTACTTCCTTAGTGATGGATGCATGATTTTGCATGACAATGCTATCTGCGCTGAACTGATTGAAGCGACACAAGACAGTCAATAAATCATCTCTGCATTCAACATTTTAGATTCCGATTGAAAGCCCAACATGGGTGGATGTTATGCAACAAAGTGTTCCCACACTACTGAGAGTCAATAATTGCAAATTCTTTCGCTTCCCAAGACAGGATAAACCAGAGTACAAAACGTGGGTTTGAAGAGCATTCATAAATTCCGAAACATGTTGATGTTCTGCTGTTTGAAAATCAAGTTTTAGCCATTTCTTATGGATTCCACTGCCTAGTGCCTAGTAAGCTTTAGCAAGATGTTTTTCTTCCGAAATCATAAGGTTGCCAGTCTAAATATGACTGATAATTCAAAATGTTGATCTAAAAATTCCATACATTGATAACACCATTGTGGTTCCTATGAAAGCATGATCCAGTCTATATGGTAACGATCTAGGGTCACCAATGTGACGTCACGTCTACGACGGCGAATATGGGGGAGGTCCACATCTAGCAAATTTAGTTTTCCTTAACATCTTCGACCCGGAACTCCATAG
This sequence comes from Amphiura filiformis, assembly GCF_039555335.1. NCBI lineage: Eukaryota > Metazoa > Echinodermata > Ophiuroidea > Amphilepidida > Amphiuridae > Amphiura > Amphiura filiformis. Next base: position 32,094,291 of record NC_092628.1, read on the forward strand.
CATATAACACTAACGTAAGCAAAAGACATTTGAACTACTCCTGGGCATTGCAGAAAAGAATTGTGTGAAGCTCAAGACGCTGTATGCAGATTCCAGAGAGAGAGAGAGGGAACATTCCAAAGGTTCCAGTGTTACTTGCAGAAGATGAGATAGCGATCACAGCTCACATAGAATATGTTGATAATAAAAACAGACTGGTGGGTTTCTGTGGAGAGTATGAGGATGACCACACATGTAAGGAGGATTTCAGTATCAAAGTTGGTGATGGAGAAGAAGGGTATAATAACATTACAAAAGCCTTCCATGGAACGATGGGTCATGCTGCTATTCTCAACCCCTTGCATCCAGCTCTACCAAAGATCCCTATCTTAATTCATTCAATACATTTGACTCTGTATTTATTAGGGGCCTACTAGACATCAGTGGGATGAGTTGCAGACTTTGTACGATCGTCATCTGCAAGATACACTTGGACCTCTGATGCTAGCCACAGCAACTAGCCCAGTAGAAGAAAAATATAACCCATCCCAATTGAAGATGGTTTCCACTATACATGCTACAAGATATGTCAAGAAGATGGGTCATACAATCTGGTTATTCATAACCACAAAAAAATGGTCAACAATCTCAACCACAATAAGGAATGATATGCTAACAACCAATGAACCCAGCACAAAATATACCCTACAAAGGAGAGAAAATGACAAGAAGTCATCTCAAATATTCTTTCTAACAACTTAAGTTGCTAGGACATAGATAAGATGCTGTAAATATAACTTAGGAAAGAGTTGTCTGACCGAAACTTCAAAAGGCAGATTCAAAAGGCAAATGCAAAGAAGAGTGTTTTAAATGGGCTTCTTGAAACAATTGGTAGAAATCTCCATGTTGAGAAGAAAGGGAAACAATATCCGGCTTCACTTCAGACATTCTTTGAAACTAATTTGGGGAGGTCCACATCTAGCAAATTTAATTTCCCTTAACATCTTCGACCCGGAACTCCATAGCATATAATTTGATCTACTCCTGAGCAATGCAGAAGAGAATTTTGTGAAGCTCAAGGTGCTGTATGCAGATCCCAAAGAGAGAAGGAACATTCCAAAAGTTCCAGTGTTACTTGCAGAAGATGAGACAGCGATTACAGCTCACATAGAATATGTTGATAATAAAAACAGACTGGTGGGTTTCTGTGGAGAGTAATGAGGATAACCACACATGTAAGGAGGATTTCAGTATCAAAGTTTGTGATGGAGAAGAAGGGTATATAATAACATTACAAAAGCCTTCCAGGACTGCAAAATTGGAACAATGGGTCATGCTGCTATTCTGAACCCAAAGATCCATATCTTAATTCATCCAACACTTTTGACTTGGTATTTATTACTAGACATAAGAGTGGGATGAGTTACAGACTTTGTACGATCGTCATCTGCATGATACACTTGGACCTCTAATGGGGATACTAGGTGGATGACCCTGATGGTACAGTGCAACAGAGCATTAATGCCCAAAATTTAAAAGCTATATAATTTATGAACAATATACACTACACATAAAAAATACTACTACATGGGATTTTCAACATATAAGAATCCTAACAATCAAGTACCAACATGCACAGTTTTGTCCTTATATCACTTTTGGGTTTTTAACAAAATGTTATCAAACCTCTACTGTGATTGGCAGCTGCATAAGGCATCTCTTTGATAGCTGATAATGCCCAGCCATTCAGCAAGTTGCTACTAAATGGCCTTGATAGGCGTGAATGAGCACTGTCATCTGCTACAAAACCATCACACTCAAGGACCTGGTCACTCCATAATGCTGCAGGGAACACAGTACAATAACAATAGGATGAAAGACTCATTATTGATTAGGCGCGGATTTTAAAAGAACAGCTCCTGTGCGTGTATAGCCAAAAATTGGAATAGAATGTTTGGAATTTTGTAACTAAAATACTAAATGCATTTTGCAAAATGTGCTCTGACAAATCTATAAAGCATTTCATTAGCTTTAATTTGAATGTTTGGAATTATGGTAAATCATAAAAAAATATTTATTATCGCAAATTAATTAATCAATATTATGTCCATTAATTAAAAAATAAATACAAATATGCAATTTTTCTCTGACAGAATTGTAGGATTTGACAAGAGTCAATCTTTCCTGTAAGTTTGATTTTTATAACATATTTACTTTTGACGAAAAAAAAAAAAATTCATTTTTTTCATACATTTCTTTTATTATGCTAATTATATGAAAATGAACTAAAAACGTGTCAAATTTTGCAACCTTATTAAAGATCAGAGTTTAATCAAAATATGTTGTAAGTGACATCTTTCACTTTAATCTAGATTTTAAATTATGTGTCAATCTGTCCAAAATTCAGTTTTGGACATTTATGCTCTGTTGCACTGTAGTCACAACAACTAGCTTAGTAGAAGAAAAATGTAACCCATCCTAATTGAAGATGGCTTCCACTATTAGAGCGGAAACCATCTTCAATTAAGATGGGTTATATAATTATGTATAATACATGCTATAAGATATGTCCAGAAGATGGGTCATAAAAAAGGTCAACAATTTGTATGGATGTTGACAAAATGGGCATTGAGGTACTTGACTCCAATTGTAATAAAGTTCCTAATGCATACACGAGACAACTACTGTAAAAGTCAATATTTTCGCGAGAAGATATTTTCGCGATTTTGACGATTTTGTCAATTGCGCGAGAACTAAATTTCACAGTTTTGATATTGATACAATAGAAACCTAATGCAAAAGGTTATTTTCGCGAGTTTTTATTTTCGCGATTTTATGTCCACTCGCGAAATTCGCGAAAATAAAAACCTCGCGAAAATTTCTACTTTTACAGTAATCCCAGCCAATCATTCACATATCCCTACCATGGAAATTACCAGAAAGTGGCCCCACCTACAGAGTATCGCAGAAAGATTAATGCCTCTGACTGATTGCAAGGTTGTGCTCCTGATAGGGTATGACTGTTCAAGAGCACTCGCACCGCATAAGGTGATCCTTCAGGCTCCAGATTCTGATGGACCCTATGGACAAAGAACTGACCTTGGTTGGGGCATTGTGGGAATAATCGATCATCAGATTGATGAAGATGGAATCGATCCCATCGGTGTGAGTCACTGCATTATCGCTTGTGAAAGTCCTCCACAGTTGAACCGCTCTTCTGATGTACAAATCTCTCTAAGATCTACCGTTAAAGAAACCATCAACCCGTTCCAGATGATGGAGTTAGATTTCTCTGACAGATGCAGTGAACAGAAGTCTCTTTCTCATGATGATAGACACTTCATGAAGATTACCAAGGATGGAGCCCATATGAAGGATGGACATTATGTAATGTCTTTGCCCTTCAAAGGGAAAGAGGTAAAAATGCCAAGGCAAGCGTACCCACTCTGCAACCTACCCTGACCGTCCCATTCATAAACTTGAACTGTTGCTGGAAAATCCAATATTTGATTTTTAAGTTGTGGGATATTGTTTAGGAAATAAGAAAATCCTTATTTGTGGGGGTGCGTAACAGTCGCCCTCGTGAGCGTGAGTTGCGACTTTATTGATGCGCACAATAACAAAAGCCGAATAATTTAGCCTAATAAAAACCGAACAAACTTTCTATAACTCCAAAATAAGATAAAGTGGGTATTTTGAAGTACAAACAAATTCCTTTTCTGGAAGCGCTATATAGAGAATATGGGGATGACCACACATGAATTCAGTATTATTAAAGTTGGTGATGAAGAAGGGTATAATAACATTACAAAAGCCTTCCAGGACTGCAAAATTGGAACGATGGGTCATGCTGCGATTCTCAACCCCTTGCATTCAGAACCACAAAAACCACAAAAAAAAGGTCAACAATCTCAATCACGATAAGGAATGATATGCTAACAAACAATGAACCCAGCACAAAATTTTCCCTACAAAGGACAGAAAATGACAAGAAATCATCTCAAATATTCTTTCTAACAAGTTAAGTTGCTAGGACATAGATAAGATATAGATAAGTTGCTAGGACATAGATAGACAAGACATACATATAACTTAGGAGAGAGTTGTCTGACATAAACTTCAAAAGGCAGATTCAGAAGGCAAATGCAAAGAAGAGTGTTTTAAATGGGCTTCTTGAAACAACTGGTAGAAATCTCCATGTTGAGATGAAAGGGAAACGATATCCAGCTTCACTTCAGACATTCTTTGAAACTAATATGGGGAGGTCCACATCTAGCAAATTTAATTTCCCTTAACAACTTCGACCCGGAACTCCATAGCATATAATGTCAGGGTAAGCAAAAGGTATTTGATCTACTCCTGGGCATTGCAGAAGAGAATTTTGTGAAGCTCAAGGTGCTGTATGCAGATGCCAGAGAGAGAAGGAACATTCCTAAGGTTCCAGTGTTACTTGTGTAAGATGAGACAGCGATTACAGCTCACATCAAGTATGTTGATAATAAAAACAGACTGGTGGGTTTCTGTGGAGAGTATGAGGATGACCACACATGTAAGGAGGATTTCAGTATCAAAGTTGGTGATGGAGAAGAAGGGTATAATAACATTACAAAAGCCTTCCAGCACTGCAAAATTGGAATGATGGGTCTTGCTGTGATTCTCAACCCCTTGCATCCAGCTCTACCAAAAGATCCGCATCTTAATTCATCCAACACTTTTGACTTTGTATTTATTACTATAGAAGAATTATTTAATTTGTGTACATCGTGGAACATACTCTTTGCGTGGCTGTGCGTAGTAAGCTGTTGTACGCAGATAACCTCGCATATATGGACACGTAGAGTAGCGTTGTACGCTCGTGTATTAGCATGAATATAAGCGTAGTTGAATGTTTCACGATGTACAAGAATTAAATATTTTTTCTATAGACATCAGTGGGATGAGTTACAGACTTTGTACGATCGTCATCTGCAAGATACACTTGGACCTCTAGTGGGGATGCTAGGTGGATTGATGAAGATGGAAACGATCCCATCGGCGTGAGTCACCGCATTATCGCTTGCGAAAGTCCTCCACAGTTGAACCGCTCTTCTGATGTACAAATCTCTCTAAGATCTACCATCAAAGAAACCATCAACCCGTTCCAGGTGTCAGATGATGGAGTTAGATTTCTCTGACAGATGCAGTGAACAGAAGTCTCTTTCTCATGATGAAAGACACTTCATGAAGATTAGCAAGAATGGAGTCCATATGAAGGATGGACATTATGTAATGCCTTTGCCCTTCAAAGGGAAAGAGGTAAAAATGCCAAGGCAAGCGTACCCACTCTGCAACCTACCTTGACCATCCCATTCATAAACTTGTACTGTTGCTGGAAAATCCAGTATTTGATTTTTAAGTTGTGAGATATTGTTTAGGAAATGTGACCCCTCGGCACAACTGAGCCCTGAAGTCGCCAATCATCATTTTTGAGATATTCAACCAAAATATTCTGCTTGAAATTATCTTTAAAATGATGTATATCATGTATATAGTACTTGACATTTCAGTAGTGAAAAATCAATAAAACAGTCAATAAATCCTTTGTTTCCTATTGTTTATTGTTAAGTTCGATGGAGCATATCTCAATAGTGGCACTGGCGACATCCGGGCTCAGTTGTGCCGAGGGGTCACAAATAAGAAAATCCTTATTTGTGGGGGTGCGTAACAGTGGCCCTCGTGAGCGTGAGTTGGGACTTTATGCGCACAGTAACAAAAGCCGAATAATTTCCGCCTAATAAAAGCTGAACAAACTTTATATAACTCCAGAATAAGATAAAATGGGTATTGAAGTACAAACAAATTCCTTTTCTGGAAGCGCTATAGAGAATATGGGGATGACCACACATAAGGAGGAGTTCAGTATTATTAAAGTTGGTGATGGAGAAGAAGGGTATATAATAATATTACAAAAGCCTTCCAGGACTGCAATGGGTCATGCTGCTATTCTGAACCCCTTGCATCCAGCTCTACCAAAGCTCCGTATCTTAATTCATCCAACACTTTTGACTTTGTATTTATTACTAGACGTCAGTGGGATGAGTTGCAGACTTTGTACAATTGTCACCTGCATGATACACTTGGACCTCTAATGGTAGCCACAGCAACTAGCCCAGTAAAAGAAAAATATAACCCATCCCAATTGAAGATGGTTTCCACTATACATGCTACAAGATATGTCAAGAAGATGGGACCAATACACTCTGGTTATATTCATAACCACAAAAAAAGGCCAACAATCTCAACCACGATAAGGAATGATATGCTAACAAAGAATGAACGTAGCACAAATTTTGCCCTACAAAGGAGAGAAAATGGCAAGAAGTCATCTCAGATATTCTTTCTAACAAGTTAAGTTACTAGGACATAGATAAGATGCTCTACATCAGCATCTTATGCTTCAGACATTCTTTGAAACTAATATGGGGAGGTCCACGTGACCACGTCTAGCAAATATAGTTTCCGTTAACATCTTCAACCCGGAACTCCATAGCATATAACGCTCGTGTAAACAAAAGACATTTGAACTAATCCTAAGAGAATTATGTGAAGATCAAGGCACTGTATGCAGATGCCAGAGAGAGAGAGAGAGAGAGAGAGAGAAACTTCCAAAGGTTCCAGTGTTACTTGCAGAAGATGAGACAGCGATTACAGCTCACATTGAATATGTTGATGGTAAAAACAGACTGGTGGGTTTCTGTGGAGAGTATGAAGAGCAGAAACAGCCAATGGTTCACTGCCTGCATGATGAATTGAGAATTGTTTCGGACCTTTCTTGCCTGCTTTATCAAGCATGAAAACCTGGTTAACATGAGCGCCTTGCAGCTGGCCAAATTAGTCATAGAATCTAGCATAATGTCAAAATCATCACAAATTTTCTTAAGCGACCGCAACAAGGCAACAAGTACGAGCTGCATATAAAGATGTTGCCATTTATATGCAAGGAAAATTGCCTCTCACCTGCCGCGCTTTAAGATATCTTTCCGCCCTGGTCCCAAAGGCTATGGGACATTCCCTAACTAATGAGTACTTGAAAAAACTTCCAAGAGTTATGGGTATCAACATGGATACTTATGCATTGCAACTGTCAGTAGAAGAGAAGTATAACCCATCCCAACTCAAAGTTGGTGATGGAGAAGAAGGTATAATAACATAAGCATTCCAGGGGTGCAAAATTGGAATGATGGGTTGTGCTGCGATTCTCAACCCCTTGCTTCCAGCTCTACCAAAGATCTCTATCTTACTTCATCCAACACTTTGACTTATTATGATTGTCATCTGCATGATACACTAGGACCCCTATGGGGATGCTAGGTGAAGGAGCCTAATGGTAGCCACAGCAAATAGCTCAGCAGTAGAAGAGAAATATAACCCATCCCAATTGAAGATGGTTTCCACTATACATGCTACAAGATATGTGAAGAAGATGGGTCAACACTCTGGTTGTATTCATAACCACAAAAAAAAGGTCAACAATCTCTTCCATGCTTCCCGCACCTCCAGAATAAGATGGTTTCCCAATGATGTTGACAAAATGGATAATGAGGTACTTGACTCCAATTGTACTATATAAGTCCAGAATAAGATTAAATGGGTATTACAGAAGAGAATTTTGTGAAGCTCAAAGCGCTGTATGCAGATGCCAGAGAGAGAGGGTTCCAGTGTTACTTGCATAAGATGAGACAGCGATTACAGCTCACATAGAATATGTTGCTAGTAAAAACGCACTGGTGGGTTTCTGTGGAGAGTATGTGGATGACCATACATGTAATGAGGATTTCAGTATCAAAGTTGGTGATAGAGAAGAAGGGTATAATAACATTACAAAAGCCTTTCTGGAGTGCAAAATTGGAACGATGGGTCATGCTGCTATTCTCAACCCCTTGCATCCAGCTCTACCAAAGATCCCTATCTGAATTCATCCAATACTTTTGACTCTGTATTATTTTATTACTAGACGTCTGTGGGACTAAAATGACTTGCAAACTTTGTATGATTGTAATCTGCATGATACACTTGGACCTCTAATGGGGATGCTAGGTGTAGGACACTGATGGTAGCCACAGCAACTAGCTCAGTAGAAGAGAAATAAACCCATCCTAATTGAAGATGGTTTCCACTATACATGCTTCAAGGTATGTCAAGAAGATGGGTCATACACTCTGGTTATATTCATAACCACAATAAAATGGTAAACCATCTCTTCCATGTTTCTCACAACTATGGTTTCCTAATTTGGATGGATGTTGACAGAATGGATATTGAGGTACTTGACTCCAGTTGTTCTATATAACTCAAGAATAAAACAAAATGGGTTTTGAAGTACAAACAAATCACTGGTCTGGAAGCGCTATATAGATTATGTATTCTTTTGGAAAGACAATCCAGATAACCTCATCCAATTTCAACAATACCTCAACAGTGCCCATGACACCATTGAGTTCACCTTTGACTCCTCTAGAGACAGCATACCTCTCTTGGATGTCTATAGCAGAAATAATTGTGTTCAAAAAGGCAAAAAATTTCAAACCCAAGTTTTCATGCAAGTGTTAACCAATTTTCATATCTATCCCTCTGGTTTGACTTGTTGTGAACAAACTTCATTTATATCTTCGCATTCGAGACTGATTGACAGAGAATTTGCTGAATAAACTGATGCAACTGAAATTTGCATAAAAGTTATGAACATTGGTAATGATCCCTTACACCTACAAGACTATGCACAATTATAATATTATATTGCTGATCTTAATTAAATTTCAGTAGGCCTACTAAAACTTAATGCCAGCTGACGCACAGCAGCCATGTTGCCCGCAACAGGCAAAATGAAATGTGCAATAGGAGCACTCTTGATTCATGGATCCCACAAGCAGCTATTGTGGCATTGGCACATCTGTTTTCAATGCCAGACAAAAGTAAGTTTATATATTTTAATATTGTAAAATCAGTTCAGTAAAAAGCATTTACGCAAATTTATATTGCAAACCTGTAAAAACTATTATACCTGTGCAGACCTCTTAATAGGTATATACAAATCGTTACAGTTTTTCATTATTTCAGTAAATCAAGCCAGCTTTTTGATTTAACATTTTGAGCCCTGTGGCCCATAATATCTGATATAGACTGTGCCTCTAAAATTTGACCTATGGGTTTTGTAAGCACATGTAAAGTTGTAATGCTCCATTGATGTCAGTGTGCTAGCTTCTAAAGATTGGCACTAGGAGATGTGCTGATGATGTAAGGGATAGCAATATACACTCTCCTAAAAATTCAGGCATCAAAGAAGAGTACAGCTCTTATAAAGACATTGCGGTAAACAAAACCGCCTCAATGAATTTTAACCATATATATCAGGTCAGAGATACACAGCTGGGTCTCAAAATAATTATACCTTTATTCTCTAAGCAGATATTACATTTTATTTTGTTATTCTTTATATCACAAAATTACACAGTTTGTTTACTTGTTTGATTTTGTTTAGCTTAAAATAACTCATAAATTGATTAAATTAAAGTTCACAAGACAGCAGGTACATGGCTCTGTGCCCATATTAATGAATGATGTTATAATAAACTGGGCTCAGAAATGTGTATTTTATTATAACTCATTGAAAAATGAGACAAAGGCACATTTGATACCCATAATTCAATGCCATGTCAAGCCTGGGTTTACAATTGTCATCAATGGCTGCATGCGGAACCTTCCGCGTAGGACCTGCTCCTTACACCCAGATAGTCACAGTACACAGCAGGTTTAATGGATGGCTACTGCCTCTTGCAATGTGCTTGTCAATGGGGAAGCGGAGAAACCAGACACATACTTGAAGTGCTAAAGAGGGAAGTAATAAGAGAAACTCTTGAATGACCATGGTTACAACCACTTAAAGTTTGTCTTACATAGACATGCATTGAAGAAAGACTACATGTAAATCTCACCTTTTCTCTATGTGCCTCTCAGTCTGTTGTTCCATTGATTGATTCCTTGATTCATTTGTTCTTTATTTCTTTATTTCGAATGTTGAAACAAGAGAAAAGGGGGATTGGGGGTACCAAATAGGAGGCTTTCACACACTTCTAGCTCACAGAGAACAATCATAAAATTTATTTTATGTTTGATCCACCTCACTTACTTAAAAAGTATTAGAACTAATCTAAATCTCAGTATGATTTTGACATTGAAGGTTAGAAGGAGGAGTTTTATATATTGAAAAGAGTTAAGGTATAATAGGATTGCAGGCCAGTCATCAAACAGACAAACACATAATAAGCTTCCCACCATTTTCCAATGTGTGGCTAAAGCAGCACAAACACACGTTGCATTTGGCATCTCATATTCAGTAGCAGCTGAAATAGATGTTAGCTACAAGATACTATGATCTGATTTTACTTCAGGCTTTTGTGAGCAAAGTTGCCCTCAAAAAGACTGTAGGCTGGTGCCAATTTAATGGAGCATAATGCAGTTACTCCACTGGAAAATACACATAACCTTTGTATCACCAAACCGGGTCGTTTTATAATATGGATTTTGTCCATGATTGTAGCTCAAAATTTGATTATTTGGTATCATAGTACTTGGCTTCAAGAACTGGTTGAATGGAGTTCAAAACATTCCCTATTTGAGGAGGGTCACTGAGTAGAGTCACCCAGATCTGCCGGCTCTGCAAGCTCTGATACAGAACTTTAAATGGTTAGACCTTCAACTTCACAAAAGGTAAACAGCAATTTCTTGAGCTTGAAAACGGTTCTATAATTAACCCACGTATATTGAGCAATAAACTCTTTGGTCATCAATGCTGCGATGTGAAGTTGTGTCTAGGTAAACTCAATTGAACTATTGTCATGATTTAATGTCTGTAATAGCTCCAAATACATGTAGGAGTCAAAAAGATGTTAAACGTTAGTTATGTAATATTTAACCTATGGAGGAACTGTACTTGATAGCATTTGTGTTTGTACAGAGCATTATAGCAATTGTCTAGTTATTTGGATGTCAAAATGGCTTCGCTAAGTGCCAGTCTTCTCGCTCTGACTGTACTTGATCTCTAGCATTTGGGTTTGTACAGAGCATTATAGCAATTGCCTAGTTACTTGGATGTCAAAATGGCTCCGCTAAGTGCCAGTCTTCTCGCTCTGACAACACACAACTTAATAATAGCTCTAGTCCTCAACATTGTGAGGAAACTGCAAACCAGAAGACAAAGTATATACACCAGAAGGCTGCTGCTAAGATGACCACAGTATGGCGAGTACCACCTGTTGGTCCCAGAGCAATGAGTATTTGACCATGAATCCTTCAGGCAGACTTACAGAATGTCACCAGATGCATTTCTATCTCTGCTGGAGAAAGTCGGGTGTATCCTTCCTGTAAGAGAATACAAAACAAATCCCAACTCTAATCCTAACCCTAATCCTACCCTAACCCTAAATCCTAACCCTAACCTTAACTCTAATCCTATCAGTATTTCGTGCTCTCTTATTACACTAAGGATAAACTGAAAGTCTGACCTAAATTACAACGCCCATCAAACCACATCAATCCTATAGGGGCTGATGAGAGGTTGTTAGCAACCATGTCTGTTCACATAAAGAGCTTCTCATGTGTGCTGATCAGATTTGTGATACAAAAATGTGAGAGGAAATGTTATAGTGAAATCACCAAGAAGCAAGGTACTGGCAAAACGCTCAGGGTCAAGGTTTCCATCAGGACATTGGAGGCAAAAAGGTAAAATGGCAATATGTGGAGGAATATTATAATATTGAAAAGAGTTGAGGTAATGTGGGACTGCAGGCCAGCCATCGATTAACAGACAAACGCATATAATTCCCCATAATTTCCCACAAACACTACTTCATTCAGTTGCATCTGGCATACAAACACTTGTTTTAATGATCTCCATCAAGAACCTGCTTTCATTACTTGAGTAAATGGATCAATTGTTTGACAGTGTCAATAGAGAAGAAGAAAATGCAGGGAGATAATGTCAAAACCATAAGAGTTTGAAGTGGCATAGGCAACCAACCATATTATAAGCTTCTGGCTGGAGACCATTTTGTGTATAAAATCTTGGAAAATGCCATCATCACACATCAAATGTATAATGGTCACATGAATCTGATGAGGGGTTGCATGAATCTGGTGAGGAGTAGTGATATTATTCTTTGCTAAACGGCTAAAGCACATTGTCGTTGTTCTATTATAATATATTCGTATAACTGGCATATATTTTATATTTTAATTATGTTTCCGCATATTAAAATTGTTCATGCTCTCACGTACTGGCATATGTTGTTGTTCACTGCTATGTCATCTGGCATATAACCGCATACACAACACAAAGCAGTGGGAATCTCAAAATGCGAACGAAATGTTTCGAACAAAGTTTATTTGCCTTTCATTATAAAATTTGCATTCCTTTTATATTTTTTTTACAGATCTTGGAGGAAACCCTGACCCAATATCGGGTCCACTGGGTTGGGTGGAGCTCATCATATGATTGTTGGGTCAAGAAGGGTGATGTTATAGACAGTTCTCCAGAGTCTGTCTTCTTTGCGAAAATCAAGTCGGAGACTAAGAAAAAGTTAAAGTTCGGACCAAAAGATAACGTTGAGGTAAAAATTCGTCTTGAATGCACACCTCTGGAGTTCGACTCGATTCTCGCGCTACCACATCAAAAAAAGGGTAGCAGAATATGTATCAAAGTCAGAGACTTGACACCAGTTATAGGTCGTAACTGGCATTTACGCATCCTGAATGAACAATGTGACTTTTCTTACATATTGGAAGATAGTTTGCATTTTACATTTTCGAAAGAGAGAGCTGTACGTGAACTAATTATAGACTCCGACAATAACTTGAAATCAATAAGCCATCCAACCGGGAATGCATTGTCTTTGCGATTCATTTGGATGGAAAGCACTGCGTAGAAAGTTTTAACAATTATGGATTGATTTAATGGAACTATTTAAATTTGAAGGACAGTAAAACCAGGACAAAGTAAACTATTGTGTAAGTGTGTGACATTGTCAGTAGTTAAGGCGCGACAGAGCGGCGAAGCCGCGACAGCGAGCAGAATAATATAGATGGCGCTCCCACTACGGTGCTCCAGGCAAAGCCTTTTTGAAAGGCTAGAGGACAATAGAAGAACTCATCGAATGTTCACGAAAACCAGAAAGTGACAAGAGAAAGTTCTGTTGTAAGCGTTTGCCTATATTCATATTTGCATGTATTCCCTTTGAAAGAGTAGTGGTAGATACTCTACATTTACTTCTGCGTATAACAGATAAGTTAACTAACAGTCTAATTCGGGACCTAGAAGTGGCGAATCATATGACGAACAGGAAGAGTTTTGATAGGTCCAACGCACCTCACATGGCTGCATATGTTGATTGAATGTGGGATTCATGGGGTAAGATTCTTTACAGGATGGGGTGGTTAAGCCGAGGGATCTTACGGGACCGGAGAAACTGAAGTAATTTGCAAATCTTGATAAAGTGAAGAAACCTTTGGGAACATGTTCTCATAGAACAGAAAGGGAGGTAGCTCAAATTGTAGCAGTTTGGAGAGAATTTATTGCAATATATGATCATTTGGGTATTTCATCTACGCCCTTAGGTCCCTTACAAACCGATGGTGTGGAACAAGTATCAAAACTATCCAAGCAATGGCTGCAAATGTACATTTCAATATTTACTTCTCGTCATGTGACACCATATATGCATATCCTATCAGATCACATATCAGAAATCATTCGATTACATGGGAGTGCTGATATTTTCAACTCACAAGGCTTAAAAAACAAAATCATACAATAACTGTTGACTATTTCAATTCAACTAATAATCGCTGTGGTGAGGATGGCATTGCTTCGCTCAGTCAACTAATGAGGAAATACAACCGAAACAGTTCAAAAAGGAATGCGCACTTGCTTGGAAAGATCGGACATGTGTTGTACACAACTCAGATCGGGAAAATATGGCAGAATTCCAAGTTCAGCAAGTTGTTTGGAATCCTATTATGATCAATTATGTAATTCAGATGTGGCAAGAGGCCACCATTAAGAAAATATTGGATAAGAAAAGTAAGCGTAACGGCGTTTGGTACGCCAAAGTAGCAACTAGCCTGAATAGACTATGGGACATGGGCATTTATCTTTCACTTCCATAGTCCACTCTTGGGCAGAACATAAAAACATAACAAATCAAGAGTAAATATATGTCTGAATTAATATCCAAAAAGTTCCCACGTTTTACTTTACTCATTTAGGAGTTATTTGGGGTTAAAAATGTGTTTTGCGTGATTTTTTTCCATTTTTGCGCAAAAATGTCAAATATTAAAATAGCTGTAACTTTAAAAATAAATTGAGTAGAAATTTCATTTCTATTGTAGATGTTACATGTCATATGGATTTCCAACACTGGTGAATAAAAATGTCATAGCACAACTCTAAAATATAAAAAATGGCAAAAACCATATTTTTGTGCTATTTTGGCCATTTTGACCTAAAAATGTAATTTTTGCATGGGAAAAAAAATAAATATATATTTTCTTGATTTAAAAAATATGTCATTATATCAACCTAGTTATTCTGAATAAAAAAGTTAATGATGGTGAATGTCTATGACCTATAGTTTTTGATCTATGGCCCTTTCAAATTCACATATGGACTAAAATAGCATGTTTTTGTCAATTTTTCCAATATTAGGCTGAAAATGGTACTTTTTTTTAATTTTAACAACATTTTCAGTGTTTGGAAAGTGGGAACTTCACATATATTATGGATATATTATAGTACTTTCATTTTAAGCTAGTTGTAGATCCACTGGTAGCTCGGTTTCCATGGCAGAAGCAATTATATCGCCAATTTTACTACTTTCAATGCAGCAAAATCATTTTAGTCATCATTTTACTGCATTAAAAGTAGATACAATTGCTGCTACCACGGTAGTGGGCATACTAGTGGATCTTGAAATAGCTTAACATTAAAGTACAATTACATGTTCATATTATTAAGTGAAGTTCCCACTTTCCAAAAACTAACAAGTTGGTTAAAATGGCCATAAAGGACCATTTTTGGCGTAATATTGGAAATATTGAACAAAAACATGCTATTTTAGTCCATGAATTTGAAAGGGCCATAGATCAAAAACTATAAGTCACAGACATTCACCATCTTAACTTTTTTGTTCAGAATAACTAGGTTGACATAATGACATATTTTTTAAATCAATAAAATTTATATTTGTTTTTTTTCCCCATGCAAAAATTACATTTTTAGCTCAAAATGGCCGAAATAGCACAAAAATATGGTTTTTGCCATTTTTTTAAATATTTTAGAGTTGTGCTGTGACATTTTTATTCACCAGTGTTAGACATCCATGTAATATGTAACATCTACAATAGAAATGAAATTTCTACTCAATTTATTTTGAAAGTTACAGCTATTTTAATATTTGACATTTTTGGGCAAAAATGGAAAAAATCACGAAAAACACATTTTTAACCCCAAATAACTCCTAAATTACACAGTAACGTGCAACTTTTGAAAGTGGGAAATGTTATATTATTGATCAGTGATATAATATCTATATTTTCATGTATAAACCATCCTCTACCCAGAAAGGGAGAACTAAAACTACTTTCTGAAGCACTTAGCAAGCCTTGTCCCATGGTCTAGAAAGAAGCATTTGAGCTGCAAGTTTCAGTTGATAAAGTAAAGTCCTCAGTTATCAACAAAATAAAGTATCTAATGTCTCGTTTCTACGAAGCAGAGAAGAAGAACACGTCTGGTAAGGGGAGGGACGATATATTAAAAATATGTCCGCAACATGATATGTTACTACCAATCCTGAAGGACCGTCCCCTTAACAGACCTCCGGTAGTGATGGATTCAAGTGAACTAGGTACGTAAGCTTACCGTTTTTACACATATTTTTAAAGAAAATCAACATAAAATAGGTGGAGTGGAGTTGTACGTAGTTTTCTTGTTTCATGTGTTTTCACATTGATGCAATTGGATATTAAAATGAAAAAAAAAAAAGATTTTTTGAATTTGCTAATTCATGAATTGGCCCATATTTTTGCCCTGCACCGGATGTAACAAGCCTGAATGCGTTTCCCCTTGCACTTCGCCCTGCCCTGTATCTCACGGAGGACTTCACAATTGCACAACAACTTAGCTTATCAAGACATGACCGGCCTGGAATTTCATACATGTACGGCTTGACGAACAATTTTTATTCCACTTTTTTATGGAAAATATTGCTTGCATTTTCATAAAACGTGCGTGGAAGTTAACATCCTTATTACGAATACGACTATTTGGGGATCCCAATTTTCAAAATGGTCCATAATATGTTGTGAGTGCATCGTGCAGGAAAATTTGCATTTTGCAGCGTTTCCATACCGTTTTCCTAAGCCTTTTTAGAGCTTTTTATTTAAAAGGCACCCCATGTGTGCCAAAAATTGCTTGCCCCCCACTCTTGGCTGGCTAAAATTGCTTGCCCCCTCTTTTGGCTCGTCAAAAATGTCTCCCCCCCATTTTACCCTCCCCCAGGGCTCATAATTATTGCACAGCCCCTTAAAAGTGTTAATTTCCATGCATGTTTTCCATTTTTCGGTCAAGCTAGCAGAATCATTAAATAAAAAACAAAGGTAAGATTTTGGTCTTATCGTGTACAGGTCCATTATAGGACCAGTTTTTGAATGCTCTCAAAATGTAAACAACTGCCGCTCTTCTCTTCCAGTACGCATTTCAGGCAATAGAGTCCAAAGCCATGATCGTTTGGCAGTAGATCAGCATCGTCACTGAGATTCTTCATGTTCGTGATTGCTCTAGCCAAGAATTTGCTTCACTTTCTAGGCTAGAGGCCATTGCATTCAAAATCTAGTCAGATTCGCTGAAGCATGCAAAAATATGCATCGTTGTCTGACCGAAAAATCATAGCAAAGCGCTCTAGCATCGAATGCGTAACTATCAGGCTGGGAAATAAGTGGGGGCCAGGGGCCATTTAGCCCCTGGTTCATTGAAAATATAGCGGTCAAACGGTTAATCAGTTGGCTGGTGTTACCCGGTAAAAAATACGGTGCACAGTGTCGACGTCCTATACGATAAATATAAATTTAATACTCTGTCGGTGAGCGACGGGCGAGTGGTATTTCACCGAACGCAATAAAAGGAATTCTATCTGATTGGCTAGCAATCGATCGCTTAGGTCGCTTAGTAGTCAACTACAAACTCAAAACTGAGCAACGTATTCAATTCGATTGAAATCTATATTATATTATATTCAACAATATGATCACCGTGATATTATAAGAGTATCAGTACCGTGGGTGTCAGTGATCCTGGCCTGACACAGTAGACAAACAAACAAACAAACACGCCACATGCATGCAAGGTAACATTGACTATACACTAATCAAACAATGGTATTGATCCTGTACAACTGGTCGTGGTTTATTTACAATCGATTCATTTAAAATCCCCATAGTAAACATTAATTTTGGCAAGAGTTTTCTCTCTCTGGAGCGAGGATGCATCCACTGGCTCCAGCGTAATGAAAAGATCTAACATGATTGGTCAATTTAGCTCCATGGCGAAAAAGTAAGCTACGGCGTAGCAGCTCCACGTTGTGGCGGTTACGCCCAGCCATATATTGATCACGCAAAAATCGTAAAACATAGAATAGAAACAGTGTGGCAGGCTCTCAAAATCTCAAATTGTATGCTTAGCCTGAGTCGCACGGCCTATCTTGAACAAAATCACCATGCGTAGTTGTTGAAAAAACGTGAGGATTCATCGTACTATCACGGCAATTTTTAACACAAAGATATAGGGACGATGATGGTGAGCGGTGTAACCAGTAGAAACACGCAGATTGAGCAGGTCCTAATGAGGAGTGTCAAGACAAGTGGAGAGCTGACAGAGGAAGTGGAATGTCAGAAACACAGTGCAATGTGTCCTTCTATCCATGCCAACGTGTGCAGATCTAAATGGTGCAATATGCAAGATCTGTTAAATATGAGACAAGTGATCAACACCAAGATATGACAAGAGCAAGACAGAGTAGGAATTTGAGCGACACATTAGCCTTACTGGGGTACCACAAAGAGTGCAGTCCATTTAATCCAGACCCTAGTCTACACAGCATTGCAAATAGGATAATAGCAGACAGAACTGTCAATGTGGATCAATCCAGAGATATACCGTAAGTAGTAAGGTACTGGACTCCATGGTTGGAAGGAATGTAGAGGACTTCACATTTATAAAAAAAAAAAGCTGATCAAGCTGTGACACTTTGCTCAAGAACATGTGTTAAGATCAGAAATGAATCTGTACATATAGATTCCTTGCAAATAAAAACTTTGAGTCCAAAGACATCAGGCCTACGACTGCTAACATCCCAGAAACCCGGTCAAAAAAGGGGAGGATCCGGAGTACTAAAGAAACCCCAGTGGTATGGGATCAGTGGATAAATAGCAGATCATAAGGCTTATTATACAGCATATAAAATTATAAATATATGTGACATCTATTACTAGGCCTAAGTATGAGCAGGAAGTTACCAAAATAAACATTGTTGAATTCTTGAACAAATTCATCATCTGTTGAAATAAAAATGTTCCAGAAAGGTGTTTGTGAGGTTTTTTTTAAAGATTTTAAAATCAGCCCCTTGGTATATAAATTTAATTTAAAAAAAGAGAAAATAGAAATATGAGGGTTTATCCTCATCAAAATAAATATGAGGGAATATCCTCATCTAAATAAAGTTACGGCTTTTTAGAATGCCGTTATGGTTGCATTGGTTGGACCTGCCACCCATATGGCCTCCAATGGTCCAGTGCAATATTATGAGTGCTTTAGATGCAAGGAATTTAGGACAACAGACAAGAAGGCCCTGAGGGCTCACATCAAAATCCATAACATGAACTATAGATGTTCTTACTGTCCGCATTTTCAACATGTAAGAGAGAGCAAAGTTTGGAGGCATGAGCAAGAAGTGCATGCGCAACTGTTTGATTTAACATACACTAATACAAATTCGGTTGCTAATAATTAACCCAGGCCTAGATCAGTTGCCTGAATTGGCAGAAGCGGTGGAAGCTGTATTTCCAGAGCATGATTTCCCCAGCGCAGTACCAACAGCTGACGGGTTGCAAGCAAACCTGGAAAGCAAGTTGTATGGGTATAGCCACTCAGAACCTTGGCCAACCATGCCTGTTGAGGTAACCCCAGATCTGGCTCGATAGGCCTTCCTGATACGCTGATCATGTCAAGTATTTCAACCAATTACACACACATCGATACCTCTTACTCTGCGAAAGATGCCACTGGGGGCACTCGGATGGGGGACATCATTCAGGAAACCCCTCACGAAGCGGCACGCGACCCCACCATAAAAAGGCTGTAGGAGATTCCAAGTCTGATGGTCAGCAGTGTCACTTATAGGAAGGTGACCGAAAGCGTCATTTTACCCGACGGCACCATACACTAGTATAGTTGAAGAAATGAAAAAGCTTGATGAAGATGAGCGTCCCCACAAAAGACAAAAATCCCATAAAAAGTCCAAATAGGAAAATTTAAGTTATAGAGAATGTATCAGAAAATATATCCTTCATGTTGTTCACATTTTTTTATGCAGTATCCTTCAAAAATAATAATAATAAATTTAAGCACAAAAAGTAAGCTAGATCATCTGCTTTACTATCTAGGCCGTTTATTTGCATTTTGTAGCCTCATCAGTAGTAAAGTCAGTACTGTTTTGATAGGTTTCTGCCCGTCGGTAAAAATGGTCTACCGCCCTCATAAATTCTGCATAATCCAGTCCTAGTTTTTCTGTTACAATATACCATCTTTTATGATAGATGAGCACTACCAAAGTCAGAAAGTCAAATGATTTTCAGGCAAATTATATGAAAAAAAATCCTATTGTTTACAAAAAACAGTCACAAATAACATTGCATCATCTATTTCAAGGTTACTGTGTGTAATATCAGAGGGTTTGTTTTGAGCCTTTATATTTTTCCTCTGGGAAATACCTCGGTTCAGAACAAACCCCTTAGATTTCACATGATGAGCTCAAAAAAAAAAAAAAAAAGGCGCGAGTGATTTATAGTGCGCCACGCGCAGGCACAATGCCTAGAGCGTTGATCCACAAGCCTCAGCACACTTTACAGGTTGTCGCTGACCACTACGCCCCCACATTATTCCATACACCATTTAACAACAAATCAGGGACTTTGCTGCATCAAGAGCGCACACCCTAGACATTCCACAAATAACCATTGCAACCAGGATCAGCTCCCCGAGTTTTGTACGGGTTACAATGAGACAATTAGTTCCTTGTCCAGGGGAATTTCAAGCTAACTCAATTTTTCCATGAGAGCGTACTAGGCACCACCAGGCTTTCGAACCCGCAACCTCTCGCACCATAGTCGAACGCCTTATCGATTGAGCTAACTTGACTGAGACAAAGTTACTATGGACTAAAATTTGCACAGTATTCTTGGGAGTTGCTAATCAACAGAAATGGAAAAATATACATATACAGCAGTCGACCTAATTAGCTTTCCAGATGCTTAAGTACATCATTTTGAGGGTGGATGTTTACATCATAAAAATCACAGTAAAAATGTTCCAGGTAAAAATAATACTTCAATTCGCAAAAAGAATTTGGAACTAGAGAAAATATGTTGCAACAATTTAAGTTTATGCACTGATCATTACCAAAACAGTTTTGTTTTGACCAATTTCATGTAAGTATTCTGAAAGGGGCACACAGATATAAGTAGAAAAGTCAAAATATAACGGGGTAATTATTAGGAACCGGACACTAATTAGTTTGAATAGGGTAATTCAGCTCTATCATTGTTACATATTTACATAAGTAATGCATCAAATACAATTAAAAACAGTTATCACATATCACACATATTTTAGGAGGAATCCTTGCTCCATCTTGTGTCTTCCGGTACAAAATTGTGTTTTTTTACAGTTTTCAACTGCTAAGATGTTAGTTTTATTGTACACTACTTAAAGAAATGAAAGGATTAGACTTATTTATTAGCAGTAACATTGTAAATCATGTGAGTGTCATTTCAGTCAGTACTGCACCAGAAACAAATATGTTCGATCTTTGGATTGACCGTCGATGCTGCTTCGATGATTGTTATTAACGAACTATCAACTAATTAATCAGAATGCTAAATTTATATTGGTCAATATCCCTACAGGCACAAATTACCATTTTATAGCAATTAACAATAGTAAATTAGTTGATTTCATAAATAATAAGGATCGACCAAGCATCGATGGTCGATCCAAAGATCAAACTTATTTGTTTCTATTGCCTAATGTTTAGGTAACAGAAAACTCGCAGTACCAAGTACTGATGTCCCAGGACCTAAAACATATAATTTTGATTAGCACCATAAGAACAAAAAAGGTTAAAATCAAGATTGTCAGAATCTGATCCTTCTGATTATTTGAGTTGTGTAGATCAAAAATTGGTAAAGTGAAAGGTTCCTTTACAAAATTGAATGGTTAATTTCTTTCACCAATGTTCATTCACAATATTGATCATTGCATTGATTAGTACATAATTATGTAACTAATAACACTACCACTTCTTGTCATCTTGTTACGGATCTTGCATTGATTAGTACGTAATTATGTAACTAATAACACTACCACTTTGTCATCTTGTTACGCATCTTGCATTGATTAGTATATAATTATGTAACTGATAACACTACCACTTCTTGTCATCTTGTTACACATCTTGCATGATTTGTCTGTATTCCAGTTGATGATCCAGCATCTTGAGGAACACTTTGTGTTTTCTGGCGTAGTAGTCTTGAAGTCTTGCATTAGGCCACACAACTGACCCAGCTTTACTCATCTTAGCCATAGCTTCCTGCAGTCACATAACATAAAAGAAAAAAAAAAAACAATAACAACTTGTGAATAGTATGGCATTCAGAATTTGATTTGTAATAATAAAATTGTAATTTTTCAATGTGTTTGCCACACTATTGCACTGTTTGTTTAAACGGTTGCTCTGTGTGGAAATACACTTGGGTCCTGAAATGACAAGGCTCAAACAAAATGTTCAAGCCAGGCTAAAGCAGACCTTCTCAACTAGCGGCGCGCGCGCCACTTGTGGCGCTTAGAGTTAGTCGAAGTGGCGCTTAGAGTTAGTCGAAGTGGCGCACGGTAAATTTACTATTTTTTTCACATAAATTTATAACAAAAAAGTGGTGAAAATACCACCGTATGAGCCTTTAGAAAGCCCTTTGTCAGTGGACCCTCCAAGGGCGATAAGGCGAGCCCCTGGACACCACCGCTATGCGTTCGGTCGCGCACGCGCTCCCTCGCAAAATCCACCCTTGACATGTTGGCACTTCATGAGCACTAAAATTTCCCAGTTGGCACTTCAAATAAACTGGTTGAGAAGGCCTGGGCTAAAGCCTATAATGTAGAACATAATGCACATACCTGTACATTGGTATAATGTCCAGCAGCTGCAGCACCTAATATGGCTGACCCTACAAGAACACACTCAGTCTCCTTAGGAAGCACAATGGGTAAACCTGAAATACATAATGTACATACATAAGCAATTAGTCATTAGTACACTGCGTCATTACTGGATATTAGCATGACCTGTACATTGGTATAATGTCCAGCAGCTGCAGCACCTAATATGGCTGACCCTACAAGAACACACTCAGTCTCTTTAGGAAGCACAATGGGTAAACCTGAAATACACAATGTACATACATAAGCAATTATGAAGATCCATCAACTTAATAGAAGTTATTACGAGTGCCTCAACAGCACCAAGACATCCAAGCTTCAAGATCTCCGTAAAGAACAACCACAAATCCATTCAGATGACAACCGCAGGTTAGTAGTCACCATACCTCCTGAATTGGAACTTAATAATGACCAAATATCTGTACTCTCCAAAGGACTTACCTTCATTCCACAAGCGACCTAAGGCTGATGAATATGAAACTTCGTATAGAGACGGAGAAATTCTTTCGCCGCTTGCGTCTCAAAGCTCATTTCCATGAAAAAGTTGAAGAGAATGATGACGATGAAGACAGTGACATCGCCGTTAAAGATGATGATGATGAATTTCTAGCACTCCAACCTAGGACACCACCCACTGGCAAGTTTTCTTCCTTGGACTTATATATCGACAAGTGCCGACAGGACATCAGCAATATCGACTTCAACCAGAAGTTCAACCCTCACAATATCACCACCGGTGAAAGACAGGCGATCAAGGATCTCCGCAACAGCAACGAAGTTGTCATCAAGCCGGCGGATAAGGGGTGGTGCAGTTGTAGTTTGGAAGAAGGACCTTTACCTCAAAGAAGCTGAACGTCAACTCTCCAACACCACAGCCTACGAGCGTCTTTCTTCTGACCCTACAGATCAGCAACAGCCTGAGATCAAACGCACCATCCAAAACATGATCAAGAACAAGGAGCTACCTTCCTCTGCTAACAACCTTATCCAACCTCACCCTAGATGCGCTAGATTCTACATGCTGCCCAAAATCCACAAACCGGAAAACCCAGGACGTCCCATAGTCTCGACTTGTAGCTGCCCCACAGAAAATACCTTGACAATGACAGCGTGCTTGCACCCATCGTCAAATCCTTACCTACTTATATCAAGGACTCAACAGAAGCACTTAAGATCTTCAAAGAATTCAGATTTAGCAGTGATCAGCACCACATCTTCACCATGGACGTTAAATCTCTGTACACATCCATACCCATCAAAGACGGTCTCTCTGCTCTCCGTCATTTCCTCAACCTTGACAAGAAATATCATCATTCAACCACTACCTTACTGCGATTAGCCGAACTCGTCTTGAACAACTCATTCTTTGAGTTTAATGGAAACTACTACAACCAAATAAGCAGGCGCCGCCATGGGAACTAGGATGGGATGTAGCTTCGCCTGTCTTTTTATGGGGCACCTAGAACAATAAATCTTTGACAGCTATAACGGCACCAAACCAGAGTTCTTCCACAGATATATTGACGACTGCCTGGGCGCTTCATCATGCTCCAGTCAAGACTTAATTGAATTCATGAACTATGCCAACAACTTCCATCCAGCCATAGAGTTCACCTACGAGATATCCACCACTAGCCTACCATTCTTGGACATTCTCATATCAATTGACAAAGACCATCTTTCCACGTCTGTATACTACAAGCCTACAGATTCACACAGTTACCTCCAATATGAGTCCTGTCATCCTCCTGCTTGCAAGAATAGCATCCCGTACTCACAACTACTGCGCTTACGCCGCCTTTGTGATGATGACACTGACTTTGACAGCAAGGCCAATCAAATGACATCCTTCTTCCACCAACGAGGGTATCCTGAATCAGTCACCAATGCAGCTCTTCATCGCACCAACAACATGACTCAGACTGATGCTTTAACTTCGAATGCATCAAAACATCTGACAGAGTACCTCTGGTTCTCACCTACCATCCCCTCAACACCAGAATTGCCAAGATCATCAAGCGCAATACCAACATCTTACAGGCTGATAGCACCACTAAGAAAATCTTCCCATCGCCTCCTTTGTGTGCTTATCGCCGCGATAGAAATCTTCGTGATGAGATGGTAACTACTTCTCTCACCAGCCCTACCGACAGACGACAAGAAGGCAGCACATCACCTTGTCACCGACCACGCTGCAACACTTGTAAACATATATCATCCACCGATAACATCGTGGGACCTAAAGAAACAGTCAAAGTCACCGAAGCCTTCACCTGCACCACCACCAATGTCATTTACGCTATTCAGTGTACAAAATGTAACATCTTGTACATAGGCGAGACCAAACGACGAATGGCGGATCGATTTACAGAACACCTTAGATCAATCCGCCTCAAGATGCCAGGTTTGCCAGTAGCTCAACATTTCTCCGGCAGTGGACACAACACCACACACATCAAGATTTCCGGAGTCTACAAATGCCACGGTGACGACCAAGCCAGAAGAGACATGGAACAGAAATTAATCTTCAGACTCGGCACCCTTCAACCCAATGGACTCCATGCTAGTTTCAACAGTTTTAAATTTTAATCATAATTTTCTTCAGCGCTCCTTTTTCTTATACTTTTTCGCGGTTTCCCCTTTTCGCTCCAGCGTTTCAACCTTTAGGCCTCGCATTACGCTCGCTTGCGCTGCTTTTTATATATTTTTTGTATTCTCCGTTTTGCGTGCATTTTTTTAATTAAACATGTTTAACGCTCTTTTTTTGTATACGCACACGCGTTTGCGCACTTTATAATTATTTTTTCCGTCTTCCGCGTTTTGTTTTCCAACTTAAACATGTTTAACGCGCTGTATTTGTATACGCTTTACCCGCGTGTCGCTTGCGTGTCGCTCCCACCATTCACCTGCGCTCGCGTTTTAATCATGTTTTAAATGTTTTTCTTGTGTAGGCCTCACAACACTATTTTTGTCACCTGACGAAGGGCGAGGCCCGAAAATTTGTGTAATAAAATATTCAATTACGACATTATAATTATTCTTCGCTTCTTTGCTTCCTTCATCAAATGTGGACGCAGTTAATTTTCTAGCAATTAGGTATTAGTACACAGAGTCATTACTGGATATTAGCATGACCTGTACATTGGTATAATGTCCAGCAGCTGCAGCACCTAATATGGCTGACCCTACAAGAACACACTCGGTCTCCTTAGGAAGCACAATGGGTAAACCTAAAATACACAATGTACATACATAAGCAATTAGTCATTAGTACACTGCATCATTACTGGATATTAGCATGACCTGTACATTGGTATAATGTCCAGCAGCTGCAGCACCTAATATGGCTGACCCTACAAGAACACACTCGGTCTCCTTAGGAAGCACAATGGGTAAACCTGAAATGCACAATGTACATATAATTTACATAAGCAATTATTAATTAGTCCACTGTGTCATTATTGGATATTGGCATGACCTTGCCTAAGATAAATTCTCCCCTATCACAACTTACGGGCAAAAAGACATTTTTTTCTACAGAAAATTTTCAGGTCATTAGTATCGCGTTTTGGGTCAAGCTGGGAGAAAAAAATCCCAGGTCGACCAAAAATAGCGTATCGCACACGATAGACCACCTAAGTTATTGTAAATCGGTTTCTCCCAGGTCGACCGTAAATTTTGGGTTGCCACATTCGGCCCGCAAACGCCAGGATTTTTAGTCAGTTCGACCCATGACAAGCATGCAAATAGCCCTACATGTAGTCATACTTCCAAGTTTTCTACTTTCTTGAATTTGCGTCAACGTGTAGGCCTAACTCGCTTAAGCTTACATCCAAGTTCGCATGGACGGTACTGCGACTCGATGTTTCAGACTTGTGAGAAAAGGAAATAGGTCACAAATAGGATCAAATAAAATAATCCAACAAAGAATCATCCTGCCTAAGTGCCGGACATAGGCTAGGCCTACATGTTTTAAACTTTATTATTATCCAGACCACCACGAATGGAATGCCAATTTCTATTAGCCTAAGCTGTCTTTCTATCAACAAACGTGGAATCTCCCAGCTTGACCAATTTGGCATTAGTATCTACGTAAACAATAAGTGAAGCAACCCAAATTTCAAATTTCAAACCCCTAATCCCAACTCCAAGCCCTTCCAATTTGACTGCATTAACAAATCAATGTCAACTGTTCTGAGCATTTCCCATTTCAATGTTGTCATACTATGATGGCATTACTGCCATCTGGTTACGCAGTAAAATATTTGTTTTTGCCTTTTGTCCTGCTAATACTAATGTGCCTTCATGTTGAGGGGGGTACTACACCCATGTGGTAAATTTGTGACAATTTTTGCATTTTTCTCAAAAATTAATAACAAACTGGTAACAAAACTTATGTATATTGTTGGGACAAGGAATCCAATTACTACACTGAAATTTCAGTGACTCAAGACAAGCGATTCAGTATATATGATAGGAAATGAGGTACACCCTAGCGGTACCTTATTTCTTATCATAAATAGCAATACGCTTGTCTTGGGTCACTGAAATTGCAGTGTAGTAATTGGATTCCTTGCCCCAATAATATACATAACTTTTGTTACCACTGTAGTTATTAGTTTTTGAGAAAAATGCGAAAATAGACACAAATTTATTGAGGGGTGTAGTACCCCCTTAATTACAATTTGACTAGTATTCACATAGACATACTTTTGATCACACCGGCCTAATACAATAAAGCGCAGTCAGTACCTGTTATATCAGCATGAACTTGAAGGAACAGTGAATTCTTGCTGAGACCACCACAGGCAAATAAGGTAGAAAACTTGTGACCTGATGATTCCATTGCATCAATTATGTGTTTGGTCCCATGCTGAAAACAAAATACAGAAAATCATAAATGCTCTATTTTGATATTTCTTTTATGTAAGGCCTAAGGGAAAATTGTTACCAGCCCTCGAATTAACCCACGGCACCCATGGCATTTTGCCGTGGGTGCCCATCCCGACTGCCGTAATGCCCTCAAAATATGTCCTTTACCCAAGGCAGTCACTTGCCGTGCCCTCTAAAGAAGTTGCCGTCGGTGCCCCAGCCCTGCTCCTTCATTATAAAATCATCTATCTATGTTTGTGTGTGTTTTCTTCACTTTTGAGAAATGGCCTTGGGGCCCTTCTCAAATTTTCAACAGTTGCCATGATGCCCTCTTGAAATATAACAAACTGCTGTGCTGCCTTGCCTTTTCAGTGAAAATCCAAGGCAATTATCAACTTGCACAAAAAAGTTGCCGTGCCCCTTCAGATCCTTAATTCGAGGGCTGATTGTTACTTTCACACTTAACTATTGTCCCTATATGTAATTCTCAGACACAGGTGTACATAGGTGGACATCATCATGTCAAAGTGCATTTGTACTTCATATATGCTACAACCTTAGTAACTGCCTGCTTGGTGACAACAATGGGTAGCATGATTAGATGAATGCACAACTGGTGAGCTGTGCATAGTTCACAATGCCATGTACCTGTCACAAAATTATTGGTGCTTTTCAAACGAACATGTTGTACATGTATCTGAGAATTAAACAAAAACAGTAGTGACATTTCAAATAGATACTAATAACCAAAATATAATACCAAAATATTACAACCACATGATATCACATCAGGACATTTTACACCACATCTTACCCACAGTGCAAAGGCACACAGATTCTATCTTTATTCCACACACTTAAGATATTAGAGTGTCATGTAAAAATGAGAGAAATCTATGCTGGTTTAGAGGAACGTGGGTCAAGGTATCTGTAAGTTAAGGGTAACTGAAACTTATCATTAGTTGCCCTCCAGGGACTGACCCTTGTATAACAGAAGAACCAACACTTGTCAAACCTGAGAAGCCTTATTGATGTACACAAGGGCAACGAGTACGCTAAATAACAGTGTAAATGTGAAACCACATTGACTGAAAGTTTCAACATTATACTATGAATTACATGTCATTGGTACACAGTGTCATCGCCCCGACATGTTCATGGCAAAAATCGCCATGATGGTAGGCTGAATCCACTAGTTCTTCAACAGCCACACATGTCCATTTTTGTTCCGACCTGTTTAATAGTTTTGAGACCATGGGTTGAGGGACTAAGGCTATTGACAATAGCCTGGTCACCAACCTCTGTAGATGTCAGTGAGCCTGGTACGTTATCTGCTTTAGACTACCTCTACCAGTGGTCTACACTGCACTATAGTGGGAATTCCAATTGAATGAACGCAGCTTTCAATAGCGTGACGAATTTTTGCGTACACTGCGCGATGTATGCCAGCGTGTGCGACTGTGCGTGAGTAACGCGGAAGTGAATCCAACCATGCCAACGCATGTATCCAAGGTCGTGCGTTCGCGTTGGAGTTTGAAATACGCAATATACGATCGCGGTTGGATCGAGTGCAGCTGTTAAAAGCTGCATTCATTCAATTGGAATTCTTACTATAGTACCATGTTATGTTCTGTAACCCTGCAGGGTTGACAAATTAGGGCAGCAGTCATTTTTTTTGTTCTGCACATATAAAATCGTAATTTTTCAATATGACTTATGACTATCGTGTTCTTTCAACACATATATTCAAGTGCAAGTCTTAAAATTGGTTTCTTTAGAAACCAAAAATGACGGGAGATATTAATCATTTTCTACCCCAGTATCCAAAGATCTATCGTCCGAAAATCAATACATGTGTATCGGCGTACATAGCAGATACACGTGTATTGATTTATTAGTTTCCCTGCCTGTACAATATAATTATTTATCAGGCGTTGTCGCTGTGTGGTATTACTGAAACTGAGCTCCATTTTGATTGAAATGGCTACTTGTTTAGTAAACATACTTACAGTAAGAGCTTGTACAGTTGCAAGATACTTTATTGCCAAGTCTTCAATTGATGTTGATAAAGTCAGACCACTTATCTGAAAGGGGAAATTATAGAATATTATGACTAGAATTCTGGTATGACCAGAGATGAAACAAACATGTCAAATAGTTTTTCCTGATATATGGAAATTGTCAAGAAATAATATATTTCTTCTCTATGGGTACTATTTGACAACTTTCCAATCTACAAACACAATCTGTTGAAAAAATGATAAATGCAAAATTGAATACAAAGAGAAATGTGAACGCTGCTTTTAACTTATGATCACATTTACTTTTTTGTTGAGATTTTAAAGAGTTTATATCCAACAGAAATAAAATGAAAACCCAGCATTCAAACGAATGCTCCTGTATATTCCTCTTTATCCTCTTACCATTCCTGTAAGTGTAGGATCAGCTAGTGGTGACCTGTTTCCATGGTAATCAGGCCACACGTGTAAGTCTTTAGTAAGTGTTGCCGGTGAGCTTGACCTCCTCAATGCAGCTATAGATGGTAGCATGTTGTTCAAGGACTCATAAATACTTTCACCACTAAGAAATAAAAAATAGTTAAAAGGGTAAAAAATGTGATACACAATTTCTAGGTAAAAAGCTCTATAAAAATGCACTTTTATGCTCCACATTCTTTCCACATGTAGTTTAAACTATTACAAAGAAAACATTTCGTGTCTGAGATGTCACGAGTAGTGGCTGATTGATGAATAGTGAAAACAGCTTTCTCTGCACAAGCCAACCTCCTCACTGATTTGACTATAATAATTCATTTGTACTAGTGCTAAATCAGCTTTTTTTAGTTAAGTTTGAACAAAATTGAAGACATTTTTTTTTCTGCTGACAGTTTTGGCAAACAACAGGATTGGACAGAGAGGAGATAC
Organism: Amphiura filiformis; assembly: GCF_039555335.1. Taxonomy (NCBI): domain Eukaryota; kingdom Metazoa; phylum Echinodermata; class Ophiuroidea; order Amphilepidida; family Amphiuridae; genus Amphiura; species Amphiura filiformis. Next base: position 32,124,639 of record NC_092628.1, read on the forward strand.
TACCATTTACATGGTTGCTGGCACATTGGGCTATTCCATTTAAAATCCACACTAACCCTGTGCAAGATTTAGCTTACGTCTTCCACAGAGGGAGTATAAATTTTGAATAGAATAGACAATTGGGTAACTTCTATTTGAAATTTGTAGAAGATATAGGTAAACCCATAATACAGAGGGAGTATGGGTTTCAAAATGATTAACTCTGACCAATTACATTTGAAAAACATACTCCCCCTGTGGAAGATATTTCCAAAATCTTCCACAAGGGTAGCATAGATTTTAAATGGAATAGCCCAATTTTGTTCTTATTTATGTTTGTAACCTCTGCTCATCAAGACAACCTCAAGAGATGATTAGTCACATTTTGATGGAATAACAAAATTTTCCCACTCCAAAATATGATCAATATAATTTTGAGAAAGCAAGATGTCACACAGCAAATCAGCAGAAAAAGACAGGGTTTTCCAGCAGCATTTGACAACTATACACTTTAGTGATTAACGCCAACACTGGGTACATCTAGGTATCTAGGTATCAACTGTTTGTAATAACAAATTGATATCCATTTTTAAAGTAATAACATGCAAATTTGTGAGGATTCTTCTTTAATCTCAAGGTACATATATGGGGCACATGATCGCTACGTGAAGCTCTGATGTCCACCCATCCCTTGCATTTTTCAGTTTTAGGTTCACTACTTCGCACATCTTGCATACTATTATCTGCCAGCACCCTACCTTTTTGAAGCTCTGTTCTCAAGCTCCTTGAAGGCTGGATGTGTGTGTAGCACATGGTCAATTAATTTACCAGTGATACTCTGACCTCCTTCATTTGACCATAGCCCTGGGTGCATTGCACTATAGTATGGACCCCACACACCTGGTACAAATAGAGGATCTTGGTTGACCTAAAGATGTAAAGAATGGGAGAAAAAATACAAAGCATGTGTTTTTGTAACAGATAAATTGGCTAAATCAATGAGGTATTGTACTCTGGTGTGGTGTAACAATGCAAATTTACATTAAGTCAATTTATTCTCATGAAAATTGAGCTACCTTGAAGTTTATCTCGACAAGGAACGTACTACTGACACGGGACTACTGATTGTCTTGCTGTTACCTGGATAAAACTCGGGGTGTTTATCCTGGCTGTGATAGTTATACTGTATAAGTGGTAATTTTCGCGAGAGTTTTATTTTCGCGAATTTCGCGATTAGAGCTCCAACCGCGAAAATAACACCTCGCGAATGTATGCAATAATGTATTACAAGTATAGGGAAGGACTGGGCAATCTCGAAAATAACATTTGCGAAAATGTGTCTCTAACTCCAAATCGCGAAAATAACTGTACGCGAAAATTACCACTTATACAGTATATTGCACAATTTTTATGATATCTGCTTCTTGGCTGAAATTCCATTATTATCTACTAAATTCCATTATTTAAGAAATAAAGGGTAATGCATTATCCTTTATCACGAAAAATAATGTGTCGAGACAGTAAAACGTAAATAATGGGTGAGGCGCAGCCGAACCCATTATTTAAAAAGTTTTACTGCCGAGGACACATTATTTTGATGTAAAGGATAATGCTGCACCCTTTATTTCTATTCTATTACCACAAAATAGTGCGATTAAAAGAGAAAATGTCACATTTTTTGCCCAAATATTTCATGTTGTTAACCTCAAGGTGGAGAGCATACGCGTAGCCAAAGCGTAAGTGATAGCGAGTATTACAGAACGCGTAACCAAGCGTAATGCTTTGCGTAGAATGCGTAACGATGCTAATATACTGCATCACCCTTTGCTGTGCGCTGTGATGCGAGAAGAACATAAAGTTCGTTGCCCTGGCCACTTTATTGCTAATTAATGGGCTTTCACGTGCGCGATTTTGAATAATGGGTCGTGGAGGTAATAGAATAAGTTTTAAGTGTGCAGCTAGAGGCCACATGGGTTTGGCATAGCATACTATTATCAAAATCCTTTTTGAACAAAAGATGACATTGATGTCTCTCAGTGGCAGAAAACAAATTGATAGCCGATGTGTTCTTGAATCACATGATAAGATGCATATTGAATCAACTGTGGACACATATGTTAGAGTGCCATTTTTACAATGCTAGTGCTGGCCTGACTCTACACCGGTAACTGTGGACAATAGCATTTTAATGCATTCTTATGCTGCTTTGGATCTACATGTAGAAACTCTCCAGAATTGCGGACATCTATGCATCCACAATATATGTGTCTTCTTGTTTGCAGGTGTTTACAAAAGCAGGCACACACACCCCCACACACATATGTGATGTGATCAAGCAAAATCAGTCGAAAGTCGGAAATACCGATTTTGAGATAAAGCCAAACAAAGGAAGGATTTCCTTCTGTTTCCTATTCTTTGGAAACTCTTGAACTGCTCTTCATATCTTTTGAAATGGTTGTCCAAATTCAATGGGGTTTACCCGGGTTTTCTGCAAAATGTAGCTTTGCAAATGCTGTTTACAATCCAACTTCAGACTGATTTTGCTTGATCACACTGCATATCTTACCGCCATATGACAGGATAATGTTCCACAGATAAGGGGAAGACGGGATGTGATTGGCTTGTCTTGGCAGGGGAGGTTAAACCCTTCAACGTTGCCTGCCAGCATACCTGTCAATACATGCACACACACGCCCACCCAACACACACAAACCCATATCTTACCGCCATATGACAGGATGATGTTCCACATATAATGGGAAGACGAGATGTGATTGGCTTGTCTTGGCAGGGGAGATTAAGTCCTTCAACATTGCATGCCATCATACCTGTCAATACATACATATTTCTATTGTCAATGAAGTCATAAATTTACAAGTATTATTGTGCAACACTGTGTCAAGTTTTGCAACATAATTAGACAATAATAACTGCGCACCATCTATTTTGAGGTCATTGTGTGAAATCGGAGGGTTTTGTTTTGGGCTGAGGTATTTTTCGGAGGGAGGCCCAAAACAAAACCCGACAGTTTCACACAATGACCTCAAAATAGATGGTGCAAAGTTATTATTGTCATTCATTACCGTCGTATCTAATATTTTGAACAAATCAAAATGGCATTTTATGTTATTTTATGCCATAAAAAGCTGTTAAATATAACCAGTTTTAATCATTTTTGTAACCTACCCTACAAAAAATCAACCAGGCGAATATAACATTCGCGCCGACAACAAGAGCTACCAATCACAGAAGCGCGACGGCATCGCGTAGGCATGTGCGTTGCCATAACGCTGTAGCTTATATACGCACGCCGCAGCAGAAGTCATTGTTGCGTCAGGAGTCATTGTGAGTTATTAATGACCTCGCAATTAGTGCGCGGTCAGGCAATCAATTTCTTTTGATTGGATTACAGGCTTCGCGTATATTAATGAGGTTATGAATCATTATTAAAACATTGTTTATGTTTTCATTTTCTGTTTTTTATATTACATTGAGGCGTACCATTGAAACAATACATTTCCGGATTGTTAAAACATATAATAATGTCTTACATGATACTTGCGGTTATGGTTACCACAATTCAATATGTATTTGTTCATGCCATCTACAAGAAACATATCTCAGGCATTACATTTTAGATTTTCAGTTTTGATGAAGAAAGATGGGAAATGAGGCTGTCTATCAGGTCACACCCTTTCAAGAGCCATTTCCTTACCTACACCTCCAGCATGTGCATCAATAATACCAGTACCAACAGCAGTCCCCTCACATAGACCCAACTCTTTGGCTGCCTCTGCAGTTAGTCCATTACCAACAGGGGTTCCTGGTTCCAAAACTTCAGTTCCTAGTAAAAATAAGGCAAATAAGGCAATAAAGTTAGAGGAACACTAAATATTTGGGAAAACTCTTATTCTGTGTGTTTATTTTGTTTAGCATAAGCACAGAAACATGATTGATTGATTGATTTAGTAATTAAGAATATAACATAAATTTTTGACCTACTCCTGTCCTATAACATGTGATGTGATCAAGCAAAATGAATCAGATGTTGGGATTGTTGATTTTGAGAAATAGCTCATAAATATTCAACTTCCTTTGCATTTTATTGTTCTGAGCAACACTAAGATGCCATATCTCTGGAACCGTAAATCTAATGATGATGGAGTTTTGAGCAAAATAAAACTTTGATAGCATTACACATATGGGCAGCAAATGCCAGGACACATTGCAAAATTCATTAGAATTATGCAAAGGAATTTATGGAGGAAATAATGATTGTTTTTTGAAGACCAAGAAAGGAACAATCTTGTTTGGTATGATTTTAAAGCTTGTGAAATAAGACTTTCAAATCTGACAGTCAATTTTATGCTCACCAGGTATGCTCATTTTATGAGGGCAAGTCAGATTTAGATATCACTTTCATGTAAGCATACTGAGAGTTAGCCTAGTGTCAAGACATGGATTATACAGCTTACACAATAATTAATAAATACTATATGAAATGCTAATTTTGTGTAGTGCTTACATGATTGTTAGATTTAAATTTGTCCATTATTGTGTCAAAGTTACATCTGGAGATGCAATAAACATGCAAATGAATGATAGCTCCAAATTTTTACAATTCTTGTCATCTTTACACCAGGTAAACCCTTGCAAAATATATACAGATGATCCATGTAATTGACTTGGTATATTGTGTCAGACATTAATGAACCATAATGACATTGAATTATTTTTCTGATGAGATGAGTGAGTCCACTCATTTCAAGTTTCAACCAATCAACCTTCCAGATACCTACCGACTCTTGCATAGTTGTTTTCAATAAGATCCCCTAAACCAATCTGTTGCCAGAATGAATCATCCCAGTGTCTGGCACCCTCTGAGTCAGCCTGATAGGCCCACTTGCAAACCAGAGTGCATAATGATCTGCAATTGAAGCAAACCTCTATTTACAGTAACAGTAGATGGGTCGATCCTCTTTTCATGTCTGATGTCAATTTGGTTAAAGTGCAACAAACCAATGTGCATGTGAAATATGATCACCACGCAAAACACATACAAAGTCCAGATTTATACCTTACCAGTTAAACAAAAAAAATTTCACTAGGCCTATATCACCTTGGCTAGGCAGTGCCATCGGTGCACAAATCATTGAGCCCAGCTTGAGGATTTGCACAAAGCACTGGTGTACAATGCACACATTTAAAGACGCTGTGTACATGCGCGCAAAACAGATGCCTCATCGCGTTGATGTCACTGCCGCATCAAGAAGAAATTTAGTATAGAAGCATTTTTCTCTTTTGAAATAAGTGCAACTTTAATAGTAGAAATACTCATGCTACATTTATCAATTTTCATGCTTTATGATCTGTGGTTAAATATGAAATTGTTTATGCGGAAAAGTTATAAGTATTTGATGACATCATTACCTTGAGGTTGCACCTGTTGCTTTCCATGTCATAAAATCTGCTAGATCAAAAAAGTGTCCCGCTTTACTCCATGTGTTGGGCATATTCTGAAATAAAATCATAACATGACAATATATATTTGCGTAGGCTAAAAGCTAAAAACAAATACACTGGTAACAAACCGCAAATGAGGGCCAATTCCCTTCGTGAAATGCGAGACACAAAACTGCTATGCACACCGCATATTTTCAGTCTTTCACATAAACACGAAGACACAACCCTCTGTCTGTTGTTTAACATGAAGCAACGCTGGCGTGATTTGTTAGAAAGCACGACTGAATGATCATCCCTCATGAATATGTGAGAATTCACAGCATACAAAGCACAGGGACTTCGGCTGTTGGTGAATAGTCTGTGGTTGAGACCTGTACCAAAGAAAGTGGCATTTCAGCATAATTTATGCTAAAAATAACACAGCACAGGGCAAAATTGTTCCAATGACTTTTGTTTTGCATTAATTGTAGTACTCACCTGTTTCAACCACAGGAGCTTTGGTGGTTCCATTTCCAATGACATCTGACCTCCAACAAACTTCAATACTTCATGTTTAGTTGCATTGATGCTATTGGCTTGAGCCTCTGCTCTATGGTCCATCCACATGATGATGTTTCTGGTGGGACAACCTTCAGGTCAAATGTCAAGATATATGGTTACAATAGAGGCCGTCAGCCTTTTCCGCGGGATCCGCCATCTTGTGGGTACTGCCGTTCTGTATGTCATGCGTTAGACATTACGCCCCCGATTACGCGTAAGTCGCAGCGCATTACGCACCTCTTCAGTCAAGCATGAACGCGGTGATCTTAGCAACAAGGCACTCCGTACCCACAAGATGGCGGCGTTGACGTGACAATGACTACCTCTATTGTCTAGTAAGACAATAGAAGTCAAAGGTCAAATAACATGCTGTACACATTCCAATGTAATAATTGATTCTGTAAATTCAAAGTCTCAACTTGGTTTTTTAGGTTATGGTCTTGATGGCACAATGTTGAGGTCAAAAGTTGCAAGACATCTGGTATTTATCCCAGATGTTCCATATAATATCTATAGAAATTGTAGGGACTGAGCTGCATGAATGAAGGCTTAAAAACCTCTAGTCTAAGGCTGAGATCTATGTTCTGTTCATGTGCAGATTTCTGACATGTATGACTATGGGAAAACTACATTGTCAGTTTGATAATGTATGATCTTCCAATATGAATTGGTCCATTTTTTCTTCAAACCTTACATTTGGTTTATTTGTAATGTTTACACACATCCCAACTTATACTGAAATGGAATCGGCCAAATGTGTTGTTTGTCATGTAAACAGAGCAATTTTGACAATGGTGTAAATTTCATGATAGTTAATAATATTAACGGCATTTATCCACGCTTTCTGAATACTCAGGTTCCTAAAAGCGTGCCACAGGTCGATATGCTGCCAAGCCCGAAAGGGCAGCGCAAGTTGACCTCAATGCTGAGTGTGACCGACAACAAGCCTGGGCTGATCCCCTGCTCTTTACAAAAAGGCCTGCAACTTTTACATGTCCAGATATTGCTCTTCTGGTACATGGGACCACCATTTTATGTGACTCTCCAAACCATGGCATGCTACATGTATGCACCCACTGTGGTGTTATTACGAATATATTATATCAGCAGTTTGAGATCAAATGTGATGGAAATCATACATTATGGCTTGAACACACTCTGATGTATTCCATATTTTTATATTCTTAACCTGCTTCACCCTCCCCCCTCCATTCTCCTCTAATTCTTCCTTTCCCCCCCCCCCCCCTATCCTCAAAGCTTACCTATTGGGCTTACTGTAATTGACTGGAACTTATCATCTAGCACTACCAAGGAACACGTAGCATCAAAACCAACCCCTTTCACCTTCTCTGGATTGATGTCACCAACAGCACCCTATAGCATAGGTAAGAAAGTTAGCCTACAATGTAGTATAAAGCACATTAGTTGAATACAGGGCTGAGAGTAAGAGGCATTACATCACCATTGGATCAAATATTGAGCTGTGAACAAACAAGCATGCATACAGCTCATCAGGTGTTCAAATCAACATACATGTACCCCTATCCCCCCCCCCCCTTTGCAGGCCATGGGGAATTTAGGAATGTCATTCCTGGGAAATTTGGTCATCTGGGAGGAAACTATGCTTTTTTTTTTATAAAGAAATACATTAGAAATGGTAGGAAATCCTGATATTTTGAAGGGAAATGTGTCTACATTCCTGGGAAATGAATATTTGTTTCCACTTCCAGGCCTGCTCCCTTGTATCAAAGAAATTCAAAGTTAGGTAGAGACTCAATTTGGATATTAAATTAATCTCTAGTAACCACTGGTATCCACAGAATACTACCATCACCTTAAATAGCTACATGTACCTTTCATGTATTACAATTTTACATGCTTGTGCAAAACTGATATTATTTACTTTCCTTTTTTTTCTTCATTTAACATTCTTGCCTATATGTTACAATATGCTGATAATCGTACCAAAATTAGCCCCAGCTCTTATATGTGTACATCCATATCAAAAGCGATGCATTTGTCGGCTGCTACATGTGTCTCATTTCACATAATAGTTAGGAATAAATACCAGACTCATATCAGTGTAGGTCACTTCAAATCATCCCAAGTCAAATTGTATAAGAAATATTATCTGTATTCCTAAACCACGTGACTTGGGATAATTTGAAGTGACCTCCACTTCGGAGATGAGTCTGGTATTTATTCCTAGTTATTATGTGAAATGAGACACATGTAGCAGCCGACAAGTGCATCCTTTTGATATGGATGTACACATATGTGACCCGCTCTGAGTGAAAAAACCAGTAACAAGTCGCATTTTTGACATTTCATGATTTGAATTTTAAAATGTAAGCACTAGACAAGTATATATAAGTAGCATCAATACTTTTCAAGATATGGATAATTTTGTAAATGATACCTTGATATTTTGGCCAAATTGCTATTCTGAGTAATGGGCCAATTAGTTTCCTGCCTTACACAGGATTGAATATATGGATTATCATAGTTCAACTGTTATTTATTGATTAAATAAACCTCTTTTTTAATAAGTACTTTCAAGGATTTGAAAGTCCACTTAGTCCCACAGTCAAATACCATGATAATAAGAATTCCAATTTTTTTTTTTTTATGGGAATGTCATCTTTAAAGGCCTATAACTCAAAAATATGTCTGGCGACTTGTTCCGGGTTTTGTTGGAGCTGGTCACATATATGAAAATATTCATGTTCCATTATTAGACAAGGAAAAAAAAAGAGAAAAAAAAAGAACTTCAGTGATATTTTACTATAGTTCATTTGGCTTCCTCGAGGAAGTGACTTCAGTGCTTTGTGCTTGCTGCCACGTACCACCTTTGATCGCGCATGAAAAAATGCCAGTTCTTTGAGTCAACGCACACAATTTAATAACTATGTGCATTGAACCATGCACTGATGTCACTCTCTCTTGCATAAGATAACAGCTTTATAATCTTGCATATTGTCTTTAATGACCACTGAAGTTAATTATTTTATTGAAAAGGCATCTACCATGCAGCAAGTATGCCTTGTTAAAGTGCTGCTTCCTGGGAACATAATCTAAACAGTCTATGATCTAAATCGCCTTGTTAGAGCAAAATATCCCACAATTTCTTTAAATGTATTTCTTTACTAAATGACAAAAATTCTCTCTAAATGGGAAAATATCCCTAGAATAGCAAGCAAGCAAGGAAGCAAGCAAGCAAGCAAACCAACAAAGAAACAAAGAAACAAACAAACAACAACAACAACAAAAACAAACAAGCAAGCAAACAAACCTTCACAGCTGTCCTGCATGCCTCCCATATATTGTCTGATGATTGCTCATAGTAACCAGGCTGAGGCTCAAAAATTTTGATTCCGTGTTGACAAGTTTTGAGTATAGTACCGCTAGCATCTACCAAGGCAGCACGGACACTTCCTGTACCAACATCAACACCAACGAACAAGTCTCCTTGAATGATGTCTGCATCTGTTGCAGCCATCTGCAAGAGAGATATCATAAAGCTAAATAAATAAACAAACAAAATTAATAAAAACAAACAAAAGGTTTTTTCCCTGTAAGATACTCTCATTTTATTTCATGATCATTTTGCCATGTAGGCCTATACTTGATTAATTTTCTTATTTGAGAAATCCAAGAAAAATGCTAATTTCATGCATAAAATCCTAAAGAAAATTATTTTTCTCAGTTTGTTTACAATCAAGAAACATGATATCAATTTTTAATCAAGAAACATGAAATCAATACTGCATAAGTGGTAATTTTCATGAGGGTTTTATTTTCGAATTTAGCGATTAGAGCTCCAACCATGAAAATAACACCTCGCGAATGTATGCAATAATGTATTACAAGTATAGGGAAGGACTGGGCAATCGCGAAAATAAAATTTAACTAATAATTAAAACTTTTGAAACCATTTTTCATATCAATAGAACTTACTTTGCAACTGATTTTACAATATCATTTTAATTTGTAACATATTTTACCACAAATCCTGATACACATTATACACCCACCCTACCCCTATACCTAAATTAACTTTCAATATTACCGTATTCGTCCGAGTATAGTCCCACGTTCGAGTATAGTCCCACCCCCCATTTTTCGAAAAAATGGGGGGGGGTAGCAACAACAATTTTTTCATGGCGATGCGTGAGATTTTACTCAATTTTCAGCTTTTTGCGTGAGATTTACTTTTAGGCGTGAGATTATACTACCTTGGCGTGAGACCGTGAGAAATTAATTGACCCAATGCGTGAGACTCACGGCCAATGCGTGACAGCGTGAGAGTTGACAGCCCTGAATAAAGAGAGATGACTACTTTGAATTCATTGAGCTACATGTATATATGCAAGTTATTATTCTTGGGTGATCAGAAGGTGTGCTGACATTTTTAAAAAAGCGACCTGGTGCAATCTACAGGACAAGATGGATGGCAATTCGGTGGAGCATGATAAAAAACATCCACAGTCCATAGTGGGAATCTAGTGCCGTACTATTACGCTGACTTTCGTATTCGGCGAGGAGGACGATTTCGACCTCCTGGTTTGTTTGCAAACAGAGAGGTAGACAAAAGACCGTTCCGCTTGTCCAAACACTCAAGTATCAGAAGGATGGTCCACAATAGCGTGATTCACGTAACATGAATAGGAGTGCTAATAGGGATTAAAAAGCTGTCACGTAGAACCATGTGCTTCTTTTTTTTGTCCAATTTGCCATCAAGATTTCATATGGAAACAGTTCAGACCCAGTACACTGATCATTTCAGAAATTAATATTTTGTTCTGGGTCTGATTATTCGGACTAGTGGGAATCGGATCATGATCGAGGGCCCGAGATATGGCCGCATGAACAATACCTAAATTAATTAGCCCCATTGAAATCATTGTAAATTGGCCTGGTTCCAAACAGTTATGAACCATGCAGGCCAATTTACACTGTCCACTGATTTCAATGGCGGCATTGTCAATAATGCCTAATTAGGTATTCCCGGGAGGTATTCATGCGGCCATATCTCGGCCCTCATGATCCGATTCCCACCAAATTTGGACTGTGGATGTTTTACAGCATGTTCTACTGAAATATGGTCATGAAAATGCTGAAATGCAAAAAGAAACTTTTATGACGTCACACTTCGGTACTCTTATGCGATATATATGCATGTCACATCATCATGTGCATGCAATGCAATCACTGCATCACATCATGTCATTCATGCCTTTTGCAAATACGGTAGATACGCCTCGCGCCTGTCGTGTCTGCAGAACTGAGACAAATATACCTGATGAAGAGTCTGTTATCAGTTTTTTTATCTCTCGATTATATAATAACAATATTCCCAAATAAAGGGCTCAATTGTTAAACATACCTTTACAACAGCTTCAGGTGATAAACTAACTTCAAAAATTTGAGAGAAGGAAGCAGGTCCCACTCATAAGCTTACTCTCCACTTCCACCAGCTTCCACACGACCACACGGTGCTCTCAGCTGGTGTAGCCACTAGCCTAACTCGCCCTATAACAAAATCGTCCCGGTCGCGCAGTCACTCACTGCCAAGTGCCCCGCCAAGTGCACTGATTTATAATCCCAAAACAATCTTAACAATTTTATTTAGAAGTAGGCCTATAGGACCTATTAGAGGTATAAAATGTTACTTTAAAAGAGAGGGGTGATTGTGTGTAAAAAACTTTAAAAGGGGGGGGTCTTTGGTAGGCCTATAGTATTAATTTTAAGACGAGGGTTTCCTGGTTCAGACCTATTTTTGGCCACATCATTTTGAAAAAGGATCATCGTCCGTTGTCAAAAAACTTGGAGCGAAATTTTATTTTATTACAATACAATTTCATGAAATTAGGGAATATGAAAGTTTGTTCAAGTTATTTTTAATGGCAATTGATCCCAAAACAATCTTAACACTTTAAATGCTAATAAAACTACCATATTCAGAAGTAGGCCTATAGGGCCTATTAGAGGTATAAAATGTTACTTTAAAAGAGAGGGGTGATTGTGTGTAAAAAACTTTAAAAGGGGGGTCTTTGGTAGGCCTGTAGCATTAATTTTAAAACGGAGTTACCCGGTTAGGCCTATTTTTGGCCACATCATTTTGAAAAAGGATCATCGTCCGTTGTCAAAAAACTTGGAGTGAAATTTTATTTTATTACAATAAAATTTCATGAAATTAGGGAATATGAAAGTTTGTTCAAGTTGTTTTTAATGGCATTTGAAATTCTATTAAAAATTTAGAAGGGGCTTTGAAGCATTAAAAAGATAGGGACATCCGACATTGCGACATCGTACAGAACTTCTAGGCCTAGTATAGCCGCAGTTCAAAATTAATTTGTACTGGTGTAGATTTCTTTTTGACATGGGGGGGGGGATGAGGTTGGAAAAATTCATCCAGCACCTTTGGCAACAGTATAATGTTATAGTACAAATGCGCGCGAAGCGAGCGAAAAATATTGCCATATTGAAGCTAATCTGGTCAAAATATGGTGCGAAAGTGGATGGCCAAATATGAGGTGGTAAAAACCCACATACAGGCGTTAACATTGGACGAGTCGTAGTCGAGACCAACGTAAAGCACCCAATTTTATCATTATTATGTGTGGATCCAATATTTTCACACACTTGGATTCATCAAAACCTAAATTAATTAGCCCCATTGAAATCATTGTAAATTGGCCTGGTTCCAAACAGTTATGAACCATGCAGGCCAATTTACACTGTCCACTGATTTCAATGGCGGCATTGTCAATAATGCCTAATTAGGTATTCCCGGGAGGTATTCATGCGGCCATATCTCGGGCCCTCATGATCCGATTCCCACCAAATTTGGACTGTGGATGTTTTTCATCATGTTCTACTGAAATATGGTCATGAAAATGCTGAAATGCAAAAAAGAAACTTTTATGACGTCACACTTCGGTACTCTTATGCGATATATATGCATGTCACATCATCATGTGCATGCAATGCAATCAATGCATCACATCATGTCATTCATGCATTTTGCAAATACGGTAGATACGCCTAGCGCCTGTCGTGTCTGCAGAACTGAGACAAATATACCTGATGAAGAGTCTGTTATCAGTTTTTTTATCACTCGATTATATAATAACAATATTCCCAAATAAAGGGCTCAATTGTTAAACATACCTTTACAACAGCTTCAGGTGATAAACTAACTTCAAAAATTTGAGAGAAGGAAGCAGGTCCCACTCATAAGCTTACTCTCCACTTCCACCAGCTTCCACACGACCACACGGTGCTCTCAGCTGGTGTAGCCACTAGCCTAACTCGCCCTATAACAAAATCGTCCCGGTCGCGCAGTCACTCACTGCCAAGTGCCCCGCCAAGTGCACTGATTTATAATCCCAAAACAATCTTAACAATTTTATTTAGAAGTAGGCCTATAGGACCTATTAGAGGTATAAAATGTTACTTTAAAAGAGAGGGGTGATTGTGTGTAAAAAAACTTTAAAAGGGGGGGTCTTTGGTAGGCCTATAGTATTAATTTTAAAACGGGGGTTTCCTGGTTCAGACCTATTTTTGGCCACATCATTTTGAAAAAGGATCATCGTCCGTTGTCAAAAAACTTGGAGCGAAATTTTATTTTATTACAATACAATTTCATGAAATTAGGGAATATGAAAGTTTGTTCAAGTTATTTTTAATGGCAATTGATCCCAAAACAATCTTAACACTTTAAATGCGAATAAAACTACCATATTCAGAAGTAGGCCTATAGGGCCTATTAGAGGTATAAAATGTTACTTTAAAAGAGAGGGGTGATTGTGTGTAAAAAACTTTAAAAGGGGGGGGGTCTTTGGTAGGCCTGTAGCATTAATTTTAAAACGGGAGTTACCCGGGTTAGGCCTATTTTTGGCCACATCATTTTGAAAAAGGATCATCGTCCGTTGTCAAAAAACTTGGAGTGAAATTTTATTTTATTACAATAAAATTTCATGAAATTAGGGAATATGAAAGTTTGTTCAAGTTGTTTTTAATGGCATTTGAAATTCTATTAAAAATTTAGAAGGGCTTTGAAGCATTAAAAGATAGGGACATCCGACATTGCGACATCGTACAGAACTTCTAGGCCTAGTATAGCCGCAGTTCAAAATTAATTTGTACTGGTGTAGATCTCGGTTTGTCGCCGTAGGGGGATGAGGTTGGAAAAATTCATCCAGCACCTTTGGCAACAGTATAATGTTATAGTACAAATGCGCGCGAAGCGAGCGAAAAATATTGCCATATTGAAGCTAATCTGGTCAAAATATGGTGCGAAAGTGGATGGCCAAATATGAGGTGGTAAAAAACCCACATACAGGCGTTAACATTGGACGAGTCGTAGTCGAGACCAACGTAAAGCACCCAATTTTATCATTATTATGTGTGGATCCAATATTTTCACACACTTGGATTCATCAAAACATAATAATGTAATTTGCCTAGTAGTATAACATGTCCAAGTTTGTTAGGGGTGGTGCAATAATTATATGTGTATACCCGGCCCCCGGGTGGTGAATTATTCGGGTTCCCCAAAATTGTGCATGTGTAGGGGGTGGGGGGAATTTTTGGCACGTCAAAAGCCGGGGAGGGGGGGGCAAAGGTTTTTGGCACGTCAAAGGAGGGGGGCAAAGATTTTTGGCATGGCCAAAGGGGGGAGCAAGCGATTTTGAAAGTCCATTTTGAATTCACCACCGGGGGCCGGGCCTGGGGTACATATAATTATTGCACAGCCCCTTAGTTCATCGTAAGGACCGTGCGAATCGTGCTGTTATAGGATAACTTAAGCTAACTTTAGGAGTTTTCTAGACAGGGATGCAAGCTGACCTGAATGAGGAAAAGCCTGAAAAGTACGTGAATCTGGACCAAAAGTCTCCAAAATGTAAATAAAGAAAAGTGCGGGAATTTGGACTTCATGAAAGCAAGAATTCCTGCAAAAGCGGGTAGGATAACTTGCATCCCTACTAGCTCCTACTAGTATGCTAGCTATATATAATGCTCTTTGCCCGGGATGTATGCGTAACAGTAATATTATGCTCCTGTTGAAAGCCGGTTGTTTGACCACTCGCCTAAATGATGAAATAATATTAGTAAATAACTGCAGGGAATGCCTTCTGTCCATTTTAAGCTTAAATATATGCGTGCTTAATGACAAAGTATGAAACGTGATCAGAAACCCCACTTAACTATTTTGGCTGTTCTATGGGGGACTTTGACTTTATGTCAAAATATTAACCCAATGACCCCATCGATCTTAAATTCAAGATCGATGGGGCCAACACTCAACAGAGCAGTATTTTGACCCACAAATATATAACAATTACAAATCAGTGCCGGGTCTGATTCCATTTATAGGTGTAAAGTTGGGCGGGAAGTAAACATTACAAATATGCCAAAGAATCAGGTTTGAAAAAAAAATGAGCCAAATTTGTATTGAGGGGCTGTGCAATAATTATGAGCCCGGGGGGTAAATTTCCAAACGGCTCTCCAAAATCGCTTGCCCCCCTCTCGGCCTGCCAAAAATCACTCGCCACCCCCTCTCGGCCAGGGGTAGCGTTAACCCCGATCGGGGGTGAATGACCCCTAAATTTAAAAAATGTTAATTTTCACCCTCCATATAGGCCTATTGGGAATGTGCAAGCTCGGTGGTGAACTCTACTTTTGGACCTTACTCCTACTCCTGACTACACTGCAAAATATTTTTCACCCCCGAGATTTAATTTTGACCCCATGGGGTAAATTGGGGGTAAATGGAACGCTTAAGCAATAAATCACCTTCTGTGGTCGGGAAGGTACCCATATATGATTTTTGTTTGTTTCAATAAGTAGATAATATGTTTTTACAACTTGTTTTAACAGATTAACTCCCATTTTATGCTTTGTTTTTTGTACTCGGTCCAACATACATGGTCAGGGTGTTCCAGTTACCCCAACAAATTGGGTAAATGCAACGGCAGGGTGGGTAATTGGAACAAGGAGCATTACTTGCAAAGAGCCTACATTCATAGCTATATTTACATTGAAAACACATCAGAATATTTTATTTAACATATATTTCGTTACTAAACAAAAGAATAACAACAAAAATTTAGTTTTCATGTTTTTTTATAAACATGGTAATGAACCACGTAAAAATACACTAGTCTTTTTCTTGGTACATAACAGAAAAAAATGGTTTTTAGATTTAAAAAAACATCAATAAGGGGCCTGATCTACCAAGAATTATTTATTTGTAGTATATAATTTCATATTATTTAAAGGAGGATTTCGTGATCCTAGCATCCTCTTTTGATAGCTTTTGATGACATTTTTCAGTAGATATCCACGAAAAAAGCTTATTTCCAAAATTTCAGTTGATTCCGATTTTGCGTTTGCGAGTTATGCATGATTATGTGTATTACACTGCCCCATAGACAATGTGTTGTAATTTCGTTCTGGTGCACCAGAACGAAATTCAAATTTGGCGATATTTTTGCAAGAAATATTTGGTACATAAACATTATGTAGCCAGAGGTATCCAGTGGTGTAAAATCTCAACTTTTTTTGGGAAAAGTGGGGGGGATGAGGCTGTGGATCACGAAATGCCCCTTTAAACCAATCAGCAAAAAAGTATTAACATGATATTATATTTAAAGTCAATCAACCGTGTTCCATTTACCTCAAGCGGATCTGCTGTGGGGTAAATGGAACACCGAACTAATTAATTAGCTAATTATCATATTACTTTGCATAATTTCATCATGAAAATCTGCTATATTTTTGTTATTGCAGATAACAAACATATTGCCAATATTGTATGACAACTCTCAGAACAATATTCAAATATTTAGGAATCAATACCCTTAAATTAGTATTGTTCACTGAACCGTAGCATCACTTCATGGTGATGGTCAGTGACAACCTTTGTGATTTTCTTCCACTCATACCGAGTAAACCCAAGTTTGGGGTATGAAACAAAAGCGAAGCATAACGGTATTTTACTTTGAGTAGGGACGAGTCAACCGGGAACGAGCTATATGAGGGCAATCGTTTTTAATGAAGCAGAAACTTATATCTAAATGATAATCAATTTAGATGTAGTCGTAGAAAGTGGAGAAAAAATAATTATAAAAAAGTGATGGAAAACGTAAAAACATTACATTTAATGGAATATTGAAATCGATATTCCCTTCAAAGTGCATCCTTTATGTATATTTTTATACTAGGGAAACCTGGAGAAATTAGTAGCCTAGAAACAATTTTGCCATAGTAAACAATCAATCAAGCGCCGAGGTTGTGAAACAAGTGCAGTTGCCAGCTATTTTGTATTATGAAATACGCCAAAAATGGACAAAATAAGAAGTGATGAGCAATCTGGAATGTGGTATTTTGGGCCTGAGCCATGGGACTTTGGAGAGCTATTCGAAGCATTTCGACAGGTGAGTTCAATAATTATAATTTTGGTACACAGTCGACACGTCACACATGCACACCCATTTCAATTTAATTTTAAAGCTTACGTTCAAGACTGCTGAATTCTATTGGCATGGCACTGCTATACATGTACAATGTATCTGCTACTCCGTTCTATTTTAAGGCCCATTAGTAATTTGCTCATTGGGAGGATCGTAAAAATCATCAAAATTCAGGTTTTGGCACCTTTGTTACTGTCATAGATGATAGATAGACATGATAGATGTGATAGTTGTAAAAGTTGAAAGCCATTTGAACAGTTGAACGACATTTCATTTTACACAAATCTGTAATTTCTCAAGCTTGACAGAGTACTATAAATGCAGTAGGAATTCCAATTGAATGAACACACTCGATCCATCCACGATCATATATCGCTTATTTCAAACTACAATGCGAACGCACAATGCTAAACCAACCAATCCAATCACGAGTGCGTTGGCATGGTTGGATTCACTTTTGCGTTACTCACGCACAGTCGCACACGGTGGCATACATCGCGCAGACTAGTGTATGCTAAAAAATGTCATGCTATAAGCCCTTTCGCAAATTCAGATCATGGTGCATCATGGGTAATATTTGCCGATAAAATTGGAGATAAACACGATGAGGCTATTGTACATTTTCAATGGGGTGAACTTTGCCGTTTGCATAAAAATGTTTTGTCCTGGAATTTCGCTGACAGTTTGGTCTTCATTCCTTCACAATATTTGTATTTCACAGGAAATATTAACATATGTAGGAATGAATAAAAAATGTTTTACAAAAATATGTTTTTGAAGGAAGTGCAAAGTTCGCCGCCATTGGAAATGCACTGCAGCCTCCTCGTGTTTATCTCCAAAAAATCGGCAAATATTACCCACAATGCATCACGATTCTGAATTTGCGAAAGGGCTTATTGAAAGCTGTGTTCATTCAACTGGAATTCTTACTATTCTCTTGGTCGGGCTGACGTCACAAAGGGGAAATAGCCTTGTAAAACCAGTGTGCGCATGTGCAGCGCATGTGCAGTTCCCCTTTCTCGAGCTGGTTGCTATGGGCGCGCTTGTACAAAGGGGACGAAGGGGACAATGTTCCCGGATGTCCGACCGAGTGAATACCGTATACATGCATGACATGTACGGTACACTGTTATTTTTAATAGCGAGGGTTTTATTTTCACGAATTTCACGAGTGCAGATTAATAAAGATACAGTTTTATACATTGTATACCGGTACTTTACATTGACTGATGAGGTCAACTTGTAAAATAGGCTGAAAATGAAACATAATTTGTCTATACATGTAGGTCTCATATCTTCAGACGACCTATCTGGAACCCATACCTATTTTTTCCTTATTTTTGACACTGATCAGGCCCAGGGCTAACATTTTTCCAAAGGAAAGCTCCTTACTACATCCCCGGGACTACATGTACATCGGAGCCAGACATGTGACTCGCATAATTTAAGGGGGTACTACACCCCTGGCCAATTTTGGGCCTACTTTTGCATTTTTCTCAAAAATTATAGCACATTGGTGACAAGTAATGTATATTATAGGGGCAAGGACTACAACTACTGCACTGTAAATTCAGCAGCTCAAAGCAAGTAGTTATTGATTTATTGATCAAATATTGGTTTTCCCTCATTTTTGACTGTAACTCCACAACTGTTGGCTGTGCTGAAATAAAATTTCCAGTGCAGTAGTTGTAGTCCTTGCCCGGCCCCTATAATATACATATCTTAATTGTCCCCAATGCGCTATAATTTTTGAGAAAAATGCAAAAATAGGCACAAAATTGGGCAGGGGTGTAGTACCCCCTTAAGGACCACAGTCCAATGGTCTCTGAGTAACAAGCAGTGAACATTACGACTTACGTTCCAAAAACTCTTGGTGATCAAATTTTACGCTTTGAGTTAAATCAGTTTAATATTCTTCACCAGTTTTTTTCCTGGGCTCATAATACCTAAATGTTACATGTACATTGTATATTGCATAATTGTATGTTGTACATCAGTTTGGTTTTTACTTAAAATGATAAGCTTTGTATAATTTTTTTCCAGGCCCCTTACTACCATATTGCTGTGGAAGTCATCCTTATCCTTTTCATCATACGTCTATTGTTTTCCAAGAGTTACCCAATTGAAACTAAGTTAACAAAAGAGGTAAGAATCAGCAGTTGTTGAAAATCCACATTTAAAGATAATAGAGAAAATCAAGACAGTAATAAGGAATTTACAAATTACAATATATATTTTTACATTATCATTTATTAGTAATGGACATCATTGTATATTTTCGAAGACAACTGACATGCTTTGATGTGATATATCACATTTTGGTTTTGTCAAAATTATAAAATACCGTATTTCGTCAAATAGTCGCCCCCCCTCAAATAAATGCTCCCCACCACTTTTTTCAACCAAGATGTTTCAAAAATGCCGATGGCCAATTCCATGCCAAAGTGCCTTTTGGAAATTTTAAACAAAATTTTGGAACATTATTGCTCAAAACAGGAGCATTTATTTCAAACTAGCTAATCATGCCTCCATAGATTGATGTCAGACCTACTGCAAGATAATAAAGAAAAAAAATCTGAGGAAGTACCTTGACAGTTTTTTTCATTATGAAAACGTTACGGACGTTACATTTGACATAAAATGTAACGTCCGTAACACTAAATCAACAGTGTAGGACGATACAGGAGTATTAATTTCAAACTTACTTTTCATGTTTACATAGAATGGAGTCAGGGCTTACTCAATATAGTTAACAGAAAAAAATAAAACACAGAACTGAGTGGAGATAAAAGGATATGTACCATCTGTCAAAAAGGCAGGCACTTTCGCGTAACGTCCGTAACGCTCGTTTCTAATTTCTGTAGCTAATTAACTAAGAAAGCCAAAACAATATTGCTTCATTATATTGAACATTAGAGTGTGTACCAGCAGGGTCTTAGCTAGCCACCCGTCTGGCCGTCATTTTAGACAGCCAGTTTGCTCCTGGGACGGGCAAAATTAATGCCTTTGACAGATGGTATATTATAAATTGTATGTTTTGAGAAGCTAATTGCCCTTTTTAGTAGACCCAATTTGTAGAACAAGGCCATATCAGCACATATTTGAACTCTCTGAACCCCCAATGGGCTATAGATGTCTGATAAATGTTTTAAAGGTCAAATTAGGACAGGCAATTTTATTCAAATGACGGGCAACCCTCAATTTCTAGCTAAGACCCTGTGTACCAGTAGCATACTAAGAAATAAAGTGTTATCCTAACAGCAAACATGTGTGCTATTCACTTAAAAGTTGCAAGTTGCATGTATCTGTAACGTCCGTAACGGTGGAATTGGCCCGATATTTCCATGCTATCTTGTGTAGTAAGCTTACCAAGTTGTGCACATGGTCCATAATAGCGTCAATAATTGGATCAGAAACCCGGAAGTGAGCCAGAAGTCAAGTGTTTCTAGTTCATAGTTCGTCATTTTAGCGTGTGTTTTTAGTTTACCTAATGATTTTAATGGGAATTATCGTTCTAAAATTGACCTTGAATAAACGTCTCCCCCTTGGGAAAAGGTAACGCCCCCGGGGGCGTTTATTTGACGAAATACGGTAGATGTTTTTCAGTAACTAAAAAAAAAAAGCTTATACAAATTTGAAACTTATCTGGTTTAAAAGGAAATGACCAAGTGAAGTACAGTATTTTAATAAAGGATACTACAATGTATGTGAAATTGAAATATCATATACTGGTAATAGAAGTTAATAGAATTTTCTCATGAAACCAAACATTCATTATTTTGTGTTGAAATTCATGTACTGGTACATGACAAGTCGATATTTTATTGTGTAAAGCTACATTAAAAACTAGAGTCAACAGACGCTGATACAAGCCGCAATTTGACCCCTATAACTTGACCCCTGGGTTACGGATGGGGTCAACTGCTCTTACATTGTGCTTAGGAGGTCATAAGAAATATTCCTGGTGAATTTCAGCTTAATCGGAACTTATACATGGATTTTGATTTTTTGAAAATTTTGATTGACATTTTGACCCCTTAATGACCTTTGACCTCAATGAAAAAAAAACCTTGTATACACCGACAAAATGCATTGTTCAAATTTTTATTAAAACATTCTAACATGTTTAGTTCTTGAGATAAAAATTCTTAAAGTTTTTCAGCTAAAAACAGGAAGTGACCCCTTAATGACCTTTGACCCCCAAAATAAAAATACCATGCATACATCAGGGAACACTTATTCATGTATGTTGGTTATATTATTCTGGTCTGTTTACATTTTGAGATAAAATTTTTTAAACATTTTTGATAATTTTCGTTTTTGACCGGAAGTAACCCCTTAATGACCTTTGAGCCCAAAACTGTAGGCATCCTAAAGACCCTGGCTAGTAGCAATGCATGTGTGCTAATGGCGACTCTCTGCTATATAATTTGTAAAGACAGTGATTTTTTGAATATTTTTTACAAATTTTTCAGACTTTCACCAGAAATGACCCCTTAATGACCTTTGACCTCAATCTTTTTTAGGAAGTTTTAAGCACTGCCACATGTTGATTCATATGCATGAGTCACATGATCATTGCATGTAATTTGTGGAAGGAGTAGCATTTTTTTTTTTTTCACATTTTTGACCATTATAGCTAGGTCAAAGGTCACAGCGAGGTCAAAGTCAAATGGAAGGGTTAGCCTAGCCCAATGGTCATTTGGGTCAACTTTGGTTGAAATCTGTCAATCCTCATGGAGCTACATGCAGTTGATTGCGGTTGCCAGAAGAAAGAAAGAAGAAAGAAAGAAAGAAGAATTGAGAAGAGACAGAACAAGCCGACATTCGTCGTCGGCTTGTAAAAAGTTATCAAAACTGAGCTATTTTACACTAAGTTGTCTGTGATCCTTCATGTTGTGACACTGTTATTGTTGTGGCACTGTGATTGTACATTTGTCACCAAGGCTAGCAGTTTTACCCTGCAATGCTTCTCAGGGGTGCAAATTGTGATTTCTTCCTCAGGAGCAAGGTTTTTAGGCTCAAGATTTCCTCAATCATACCATGCATAAAATACATGTAGCTTTATTCTGCACTTCAAAAGATGAGAATGTTAACATAGCGTGTATTTTTAGAGCGACTGTATATTAGATAATTGAAAGATTCTTGTGAACAAATCCAATATTTTGGGTTGATGTTACGTACCTCAAAGACAGTTTCGTGCTAAGATTTACTGTCTTTGAGGTACGTAACATCAACCCAAAATATTGGATTTGTTCACAAGAATCTTTCAATTATCTGTTTTATTGACAATCCTGATGAACTTATTTGCGGACTGTATATTAGGTTTTCGAGCTTCCAAAAAAGGCTTTATGATGACAATGTGTGCGCGCAAAAATTTGGTATTTTACACTAGTTTTGGGTCAATTTTGGTCGGACAGAGGCTCCTTTTCCCTTTTATTTTCCTTTACCCCATTCCTCTTTCATTTTTTTGTCAGAGGAGCACAACTTGTTAAGTGCATTATGGTTCTTCTTTTTAAATTTCCTCAAAATTTTCCAGTTTGTCCTCTTCTCAGTGGCATTAATATGGTCATTTTCACGGTAAAGGGTGTAACTTTGGATTTTTAACATTTTGATCCGTAGTTTTCTAATAAAGCCACAGAATTCCATGATTTTTGGCCACATAAGTCATCTAGTTAGCAGCTACCTTGGGTAGCATAATCATCTTCGGGAGTTACTGCGTTCAGTTTTAGCAGGCTTAAATGTACCTAATATTGCCATTTTGAAAAACTGTAAAAACAGTAACATTTTTGTAAAACCCTGTGTTTTCTTCAGTTAGTTCATGGATAATTTTTCTTATCCTGAAAGTACGGTCATATGTTCAGTAAACACTGCCACATTAGATTTAATTGTGAACAGCCCTGTATTTTTTTTTTTCTTTCTTCGATATTTGTCGTGTCGGAGGCTTCATTTTCCGTTAACAATTGTTAACAAATTTTGTGGGTATAGCTTTGGTTCATAATTCTTGGTTATTTCTTCACTTCTTCTTGATTCATAACAGTTGATATCTTAACTTGAAATGGGTAACAAAAATTAGTTGATTTGCAAGCTTTTAAAATTTTTATAAAATCTTGACTTCAAAGAGCCGATTTTCCGTTAACTTTTTTGAGCCTCCGAAACAAACTGTTCAGCAAGCTTGGGCAAATATAAATAAAAGAGCTCATCCAATCTATTTATCAAAATGTAGCAAAGTAGATCCTCAAGTCACTTGTTTTTAAATCATGGAGATATATATCACCGTTTGAAAATGGGACCCAATACAAACTTTCCGTTAACAATTGAAGCCTCCGAAACAAATGAAGCCTCCGAAACAACAGTAAACTTAATTATCATCTATGCATATCTAAATTGGTATGTTCCATATTGATATCTGCATTGTAATTGTTGCATGATATGTGCAGAATGTCATAAATTTAAAAAAAAATTGATATTATGGTTAATGCTTGAAAAATATACTGATATCCAAGAAAGCCCGTTTCGGAGGCTTCACATGCAAATAACACCATACTTAACAAATGGGTGAAAAAATTATCATGTTATAAATCTGCAATATCTGCCGCATAGAATCATTGATTCAATACACACAAGAAAATAACAGCTTAGATGATCCCAACAGTGTTGTTTTCAAAAAAACTACTTCTGCCATGTTTAACCATTGTAAACATGAAGCCAACAGAAACAAAAAAAATGACTTGCTGTGATAATTTAATTTTTGTCACAACTGAAATTCAATACTTAGAAGCAAAGCATGAAAATTGGTAATTGTGATATTTTTTACCTATTTTTTCATGTCAACTTGTAGTAGTTAGCCAAATATGTTACTTTTATGATCACCTGTGTTGTTAACTGAAGCCTCCGAAACACAAATCGCTTGAATTGCCAATTCTAAAAATAACTCCAATTTCTGTGAAACTTGGCTGGGAGGTTCCTTTCATCAAGTAGTATTTGTACATGAAGTTAGACATTTAAATTATTTTAGGAACCCAATTAAAACTTAAAAAATATGTTTAAGGTTGGGAAATTTCCATTGCAAATGACCCTTGATGTTAAAAATTTTCAAAATTGCAATTACAAACATAGCAAAACATGGTACAAAATTTAACTTATATCTGTTGACTTCCCTTACCAAAGTGTCAGGCCTGAATTAAACCTGAATTCAGCTAGAAATCAGGCCTGAAATAATGACTAAATTCAGGCCTGATTCTAACCTGAAAAAGGGCCGAAATATTTAAATGAGATAAGCCAGAAATTTAATGTCAGGCCTGAAATTTTAGCCAGAAAAATTTAACCAGAAATAATAAGCCAGAATTTTAGGTAGAATTATTAAACAGAATTATTAGCCAGAAATATTAACCAGAAATGAAATCAGGCCTGATTCTAACCTGAAAAAGGGCCGAAATATTTAAATGAGATTAGCCAGAAATGTTGGGCTGAAATTTTAGCCAGAAAGATTTATACAGAAAAAATTAGCCTGAATTTTAGCTAGAATTATTAAACAGAATTATTAGCCAGAAATATTAACCAGAAATGAAATCAGGCCTGATTCTAACCTGAAAAAGGGCCGAAATATTTAAATGAGATTAGCCAGAAATTTGATAAGGCCTGAAATTTTAGCCAGAACAAATTAGCCAGAATTTTAGCTAGAATTATGCCCCCAATCGATTGCAAAATTTAGAAAATCCGATAGGAAAATTGCCAAAAACAGCTTGTGCCCCCATCATACCCGGTGCCCCCAATCATGGTTGGTGCCCCCCCCCCCATTGGATGACCCATGATGCTTCGCCACTGGAATACACCTTTTATAGGATTGTGTTATCAGAACTTGCTGGATAACATCAGTTTATTTGAACTCCAAACCTGAAAGAAGTTTGATATTCATACTGTGCACTTGACCCTCTTTACAAATTAATGCTCTCCTTTCTCAAATGTTGGTCACAAACCTTGTCAGTTTTGTTTTCAGTCTTAACCCAGGTGAAAAGTGTTACTGATGTTCTTGGGGTGTTATGAAGTGGGGAAGGGTTATTTGGAGAGTTCAAATATGGTGAGTTGTCATTTGGAGAGTTCTGATATGGCGAGTTGTCAATTGCAGAGTTCAACTATGGTGAGTCGTCATTTGGAGAGTTCCATGTGGCAATTTGTCACCTTGAGCATATTGGAAAAGTTTTGTTTGTATAGTTGGGATGTGGTGTGCTATGTCAATGTAATGGGAAGTTTTTATTTTGAAGTGAGGAGGGTAATTTAGAGAGTTCAAATATTCAGAGCTACCTTTAGCATATTGGAAGAGTTTATGTTTACAAAGCACATCCTAACGGTACTACACAACTCTCCCAATATGCAGAAGGTGACAACTCACCATATTTGAACTCTCCAAATGACCCTTCCCCCACATTAAAGTACAAACATCCCCAAGACATCAACATGACATATACCACATTGCAACTTTTACAAAATATAACTCCCGGATATAACTCTTTCAATTCGGTGTAGGTGATAACTTGCTCATCCTGGTGCATTGAATTCTCCAAATGACAGACCCTCCTCCCACTTCAAAGTACAAACACTCCCAATTTATGCATCAACAGAACACACCAAACCCCAAGTTTACCAAATACAACACTTCAAATTTGGTGAAGGTGAAAACTCACCACATTTAAACTCTACAATGACCCTCCCCCCACTTCAAAGTAGAAACATCCCCAATATATCAACATTGCCCACCAAATCATCCCAACTTTAAAACCAATACGAACGTACCACTATGATAACCTTATTTGAACTCTCCCAATGACAACTCGCCATATTTGAACTCGCTAAATAACCCTCCCCGCTTCAAAGTACAACCTCCCCAAGACATCAGCATAATTAACACCCCAACAACATCAGTAACACATTTCACCTGGGTCAGCCAGCATCAACCTGCAGTATACCCACATAATTATTCTAAATAAATGATACATGCATAATGCATGCATGTCTGCTGAATTCAACAACCTTTCTAGGCAATGTCTCCTGGGGAAAAAGAATGACAAAATTCAGGCTTTGAAACTTACGAACAGCTGATCTTCCTTCCACAGACATAGCTGGTATGTTCCCCATCAACTACACAATGTTAAAAGACCCTAAAATACCCTTTAAACTGTTATTTTTTCAAAAAGTTGTGGCAGTTTCTGAGCCTTATCAGCAGTCTGCTTCCTTACAGTTGGTGACCTCTGACCTAATATCATGTGACCATAATTAGCCTGAAAAATAATTAACCAGAATACCAAATCTGGCTAATATATAGCCATATTTTTGATTCTGGTTAATGTTTTAACCAGAATACAAAATCTGGCTAAATATCTTAGCCAGAAAACTTTTCAAGTTAAGATTTTAGCCTGAAATTGGATTCAGGTTATGATTTCTGTTTATTAAATAACCAGAATTGATATTCTGGTTAATTTGTTAACCAGAAATTGATATTCTGGTTAATTTATTGGTCTTAGAAAAATTTCTGTTTAGATTCAGGCTAAATTAACCAGAATGTTTGGTAAGGGTTACTTTGGAATGGGATTTCACATGTATTCCAGCTTTCATGTCATAATTTTCTGAGCTTATGTAAAATACATTTTTTCTTAGATTTTAACCAAAATGTTATGGAAATGTCAAATTTTTATCAGAAATCAAAAGGTTTAAGCCTTGAAACACTATTTTACTGGAATTTAAGTTGCTTCTATGCATGATTACAGTAAACAGAAACATATTTAAGTGGTTTGAAATTTTGACCCTAAAAATCAAAAGTTACACCCTTTACTGTGAAAATGACCATATTGATACACTGAATTCCTTCATGACTTTTGTTCCCATAAAATCCTCATTGCTGCCTCTCTATAAATTTCCTCAGATATGATTGCCGCCTCTCTAAACTTCCTCAGATATGAGCTCTGTTTCCACCTGTCTTCATCCAACTTCTTTTTTTCCTGTTTAAAATTACATTGAATACCTCCTATGGTGATGAATTGTAAATTTACCACAGAATTAGAGAAGTATCCCATTTCCATATTCTATCTAACACCAACACCTTCCTCTTTTTTTGCTCTTATTTCTTGAACAATAATGTGAATTCCTCCAAACTTTGCACAACCAGTGTCTTAAAAGATTTCCTCTCTTCTATTCAGTAGCTTCGCTGCCCCGCAGCCCTCCCCTATTATCTTGTACCTCACTCTTCTTCTATTTCTTTCCTCTTTTCCCTCTTCCTCTTCTATTTTATTTTCTTCTCTCTCCCTCCTTTTTCCTCTCTTTCTTTTTTCTTCTCATGGCATTATTTCCTCAATTTTGACTCTCATTTCCTAGGAGCGGTGCTCCCCGCTCCCGCACAATTTGCATCCCTGATGCTTCTACATGTACGTGTAGTAATCATTAATCAACCATTTTCATTATTATAAATTTTAGAATTTACACTGTCATTGAAATCAGCTAATTCCTGCAGAATTCCTTTCTACCTAATAATCAAGATTGCTTCTTGCATTATAAATAATTTGTGCTGCTACAGTAAGCCTGATCATAAAAATTGAACTTTCTCTTATTCATCAGGAAGAGGAACAACTGATAGAGGAATGGACCCCAGAACCTCTTGTGCCTAAAACTCCTCAAGATCACCCAGCTCTTAACTATAGAGTTGTTACACAGTAAGTCAATATCAAGGCATAATCTTTTTACATGTACGGTACCTGAAAATCTTCCATACGGTAATCTAAAACTTGCTTTTTTTCTACAATTTCTGCACTGTTTACTGGATTTGTACAAAAATGTACATTCTTGATAAAGAATCCAAATCAAATCTATTTTATATATTTTTTGTTTGTGAGCCAGGACTGACTATTATTGTATACTATATTACAAATGTTGTGCATCATTTTGTATCTTTTGTTTGATTTTTTTTCTTTTCTTTTATTTTGTGATTTGATTGTGATTTTGGTTGATTTTCATGATTTAAAAAAAAAAAAAAGCACAGGGTATCTCGGTGCCCTGTGGAAAAGATAAAAAAAAGAATCCAAATCCAAAGTGTCCATTTTATGGATCAGTGATTTTCATGAATTACAATTTACATTGTTTGTTGGGGGGGTCTAGGATTGCGGTTTGGTTCACTATTGGGGTTTAGTCCCACATGTGTACATCAGGGTCATGTTGTACTTGGAAATCTTCATTTTATATACCACAAGTATGAGCATAGGAGCCCAAACCAAGATCCCAGATGATCCCCCAAGGACCCTCATTACTCCATTAAATGTGATTCAAAGTTCATTTATCAAATGTCAACTGTAATTGCTATGCATTTAACTTGTTTATGCTACAGACAAGGTGGCTCTATGCTGACAGTAGATGGGATACAAGGTATCAACATGGGCACCTTTAACTTCCTTGGTATGGTGGGCAGAAAAGAAACAGCGGTAAGTAAAGTGAGAACTAATCAGTGTGTATGAGCGTGCATGCTGTATTTACCACAATAGTCAGAAAGTGAATAACATGATAATGTAGTTGACACTATTTGTCCCCAGTAATGAAACATCCACAGTTTGCCCTTAAGATATAAGAAGTAGTGTGTTTGCTGTCAGATACAGAAAGTTCAATGTGAATAATCACAATTGGAAACAAATACAACATGAATAGGGTGAGTATGAGTAGATATGTTTGCCAGCAAACACGGACGTTAATATGAAACCCAACTGTGGATGTTACTGCAATGGGGGACAATCCCCGTTAGCTGACATATGCAATTGACTGTAAACAAACTAAAAATGCTTTTGAGAGTGCGTCCTCTATTACTGATATAAAAATCAGTCTCCCGTTGATAGGTTAAAATTGTTAATATATAACTTGCATAAAACAGGTCAGCATCCCCAGTTAGGCACAGAAAATAAGAAACACATCTGTGCTCATCAGTCCAGTTTAGAGTTACCGGTGAATATATTTAGGGGCGTGTTTGTGTGAGGGTCATTTTTTCATTTAAAAAACAAGCAGAAAAACTTGGTAAGTTCAACCATTTGCTTGATATACAGCCAGCCAGTTATAATAGCTAAAACTTGGTACCTTGGTTCAAAGTAATTTGTGCATAAGGTCAAATACATTTTGACTTCATTTCTTGTTTAATTGTTACAGGAGGCATCACTTAAAACACTAGACAAATATGGTGTTGGCAGTTGTGGGCCAAGAGGATTCTATGGAACTATGGGTAATATTATACTTCATCCGAGTCAATGTTGTATATTATATCGATGAATTTGTCAACCAAAAGTTTTCTCCTGACTTATGAAACTTACATTAAACAAAACATAGATCATACACGTTCGGACACTTTCTGTACCGCTTGAAATCCAAAGTGCAAGTCCAATGTGTACAAAATATTGAAAATGTACTCATTCATATATTCCATGATCCCATATTTTTATCTGGGGGTGATAGACAACAAAATTTACCCTTCTACTTATGGGAATCGTGGGATTAGGGCCGTAGCTAGTAGGGGTACAAGTCAGTAATAATTAACAGTATTTAGTAATCAGAATTTATGGTCTGACCACAGCCTGTGATTAGTTAGTAGCGTATAAAAGGAAGGTTGATTCATCTTAATGCCTTCATCGGAGAAAAGGAATCGCATAAAATTATGGTACTTTTACAAAGCAAAACGCAACTTTTCTAGGCATTGTTGGCACAGTGTCTTAAGGAAATGTTTCCTATTATTAAAACCTAACTTTTGAGACAATTTGTATGTTTAAAAGTGAAAAAATAACCACAGGGCACACTGTGATCTGCAGCGTCCAGTCATGGTCATATTTTGAGTAAGAAAAATGTTTCTGAGCCTGATTGACAGATGTGTCAGGAGCAAATTAATTCAGTCTCTCATTTTAGGATAATCTTAATTTCTGATGACTATTGCTCTTGCAGATATCCACCTTCAATTTGAGGAACAA
The DNA here is from genome assembly GCF_039555335.1 of Amphiura filiformis. NCBI lineage: Eukaryota > Metazoa > Echinodermata > Ophiuroidea > Amphilepidida > Amphiuridae > Amphiura > Amphiura filiformis. The sequence continues at coordinate 32,155,084 of NC_092628.1, forward strand.
GTAGCCAAGTTTATGGGCATAGAAGAGGTCATTCTGTATGCATACGGGTTCTCTACTGTAGCAAGTGCCATCCCAGCCTATGCCAAGAGAGGAGATCTCATATTCTGGTAAGGCAATGTAAAATATATTTGGTGGATTTTTATTGTGTCTATGTTGAATCTTGTCAAAATGAATAGTTTTGATAATGAAATTTTACTAATTATATAGACCACTTGACATCATTGTTTATCAACAAAAGTGAGGGACTGGTCTATCAATATGCTTCAGTGGCTCTCATGTACTATATGAAATGTGGTGGCGTTTAAACTGCACATGCTCTGAGCAAACACTATGATGCGTATGCACACTGCAGGGCAAAGAACAATGGAAATTGGTATAATTCGCGCGCATACTGCCGGGCAATGACGGTCACATGTCAAGTGGTCTATAAGGTGTGACACAAGGTATGAGACTCGATTTTTGCCTTGAGCCATGCACATGGTTTTCAAACTAGAAATATTCTGAACTAAATGAACAGTGATAAAGGAATCGGTTTATTAGATGGAGCTGAGCCCTAAGTACAGGAATGAAAAACAACATTTTAGGACATTAAAGTAGATTTTCTTGTCTTATTTTGTAGCATGTCTGCAAAACTTGACTTGGAACCTTACTTGTAACATTTTAGGATCCCTTATTTATCTCTTATTTCAATGTTGTACATTTTATTATTACAGTGATGAAGGAGTGAGTTTCTCAATCCAGATGGGTTTACTAGCATCAAGAAGCAAGGTCAAGTTCTTCAAACACAACAACATGGAGGACTTAGAAAGATTGTTAGAAGAACAACATAGAGATGATCAAAAGGTAAGAGTTTCTTGGTTGTCAACTTTCAGAAAAATTTAAATAATGGTGAAATTTGATAATCTACTTTTGGTATCTGTAACATAATACAAACATAATTATGATTTTTAAGCTTTCTTACTTTTTAGTAATATTATTGATATAATTATTCGGCATATGTATTTACTTCTACATGCTTCTACAACATTTGTATGTTTATCTGAATTTTACAGAACCCTAAGAAGGCTCAGAAGACTCGTAAATTCATGGTTGTGGAAGGACTGTACACAAATTATGGGGATATTGCAGATATCAAAAAGTTGGTAAGTAACAAGCTTGTTCAATTTGGGAGTTGACAAAAGTTAGATATTGATATAAAAATATTGTGTATTTAAATCAAGAAATATTTTGATACTAAAACTAATGTCAGTGGATTTCAATTCAAGAGTTATGAATGCCTGAATTCTCAATTATCCCAATACACAAAATACACAGTATATTGTGGGCATCTAGCTAACATCCTCATTTTGTTATCAAACAAGTAAATTTCAACAAAAACACTTCCAAATCGATCTTTTCTTAACATTTCCAGGGATAATTATCTGATTGGCCAATAATTTAGACCATGTGACAATTTTGTTACCATTAGAACTACAGTTAACTACATCAGGCTCATTTAATGTTGTTGAGTCATACACGTATAGAGGCCCTGCATGAATTTATCGATTGGCTCCAAACAAAGGATTTGAACCGGTATCCTTCACTGTAATCATGGCGCAGGGCAGTCCATTCAATCAAATATTGTCATCAACCTATTTGATCGTAGTGCATTTGTTATGTGTGTGAGACGGTAGATTGCAATCATGCTTTTGTTGAATGCATTTGAGAAATCCGGCATATTTCGGTATGATACATCATTTGCACAACCTCTATAGTCAATTCTCTTACTCTTTTTTACTTCAATTCCTTTATTATTACTCTTACAGCAATACTACATGTGGTGTTCAGTGAAAAAGAATTATGTATTTACTTGTCACTTCTCTTTCTCAATTACAGATTGAGTTAAAATTCAGATACAAGGTGCGGATCTTCATGGATGAGAGCGTGTCATTTGGAGTGCTGGGGAAATCAGGACGGGGAGTGACAGAACATTGTGGTGTTGATGTAAGTGATGTCAAAGAAAAAGGAAACAGGATTTTAACGGTGGGAATCAAAAAAAGTTTATCAGGAGGCTTCAAGGACATTTTTGGCACTTGGTGGGACATTTTGTTTTGTCATAAAGAAGTACTTATGAAATAGTGTGAAATTTGGCTGTCTTCCTGGAAAATAAACATTTTTTAAGCCTGAGTTTAATTGTTTAAATATTTGGAACGTTGCACGTTGTTAATCGTATTATTGCAGCTATAGATTTGTCTGAATCCACTAATATGTGCAAATTAGCATGCAATTGCAAGTGTGTGTGGTCAACTCAAACTTGAATTTCACTATTCTTTTCCATTACAATTTTGCTGTTTAAGCACACCACTCTGTCTTTAAAGCTGTCCTATCAACTGACTAAGGATTGGTGCAATAATTATGTGTACCCCGGGAGGGGATTATAGGGGGGGCAAAGATTTTTGGTAGGCCAGATGGGGGGCAAGCATTTTTGGCAGGTCAAAAGGGGGGTCAAGCGATTTTTGGCAGGTCGAAAGGGGGGGCAAGCTATTTTTTGGCACAGATATTTTGGGTACCGTTTCTACATTACGCCCTAAAAAGGCATAGGAAAACGTTAGGAACACATTGAAATATGCAAAATTTCCAGCTCGCTGCGCTCACATTATATGATAAGACAATTTAAGGTTTTAAATTTGGGTTCACCAAAGTCTTGCATGTGTAAGGGGGGCAAAGATTATTTGCACGTCAAAGGGGGGGGCAAAGGTTTTTGTGCGTCGAAAGGGGGGCAAAAATTTTTTGGCATGGCCAAAGGGGGGCAAGCGTTTTTGGCAGACCATTTTGAGAATTCACCCCAGGGGTACACATAATTATTGCACCACCCCTAACCATCTCACTCTGATGGTTTCAAAATAACATTTTCCAATAGAATTCAATGGAGTTAGAAAGCTCAAGTGGCAGTTGAAATCTTGGAGACAAGAAGTTTGAAAGGGAATATGGGAAGTGCTTTTAAGAACTCATCCTCTGTGTAACAGAAGGGTTATGACTGTTAAGCCATCCGTGAGTTTCGTCATGATTCCTGACAATCATTTTTGTTACATTGCACATTTCTTTGTGTTATTTGTTGAATAAAATTGTATTACTTGTATAACTATTATTCTTACCTTTCATTTTGTTTTGCCTTTGCTTCTCAGATCACAGATGTTGATTTAATCACAGTCTCCATGGAGATGGCATTGGGAACACTAGGTGGATTTTGTATGGGAAGCAAGTATATTGTGGACCATCAGGTAAGGACTACCAATCACAAATTATATACTATAGTTTTCAGCAGAGAACTTCAGCAGTCGTAAATTTGGCACAGTTTATGGATGTATACAGAAGTGGGATTCTGATTGGCTAATTGAATCACATCATCATCACATCGGCACCTCATTCGCTGGTCATGCTGGGCAGCAACGTGTGACCTTGTTCTTTTTACGCGATAGTCAGACAAGGCAGACGGACACCGCTGAAGTAATTTGTTGAATGGTATAATGTGTTATAAGGTAGATTGAGAGAGAACAAGTGGTTGTTCATAGCCTGATCATTTACTGCAACTAAAAAGAAAGGTGGTGAGATCTAATGTCAATTTGACGCCATTCAAGAGTGCTGATTGGTAATACAGCGATCATCACATGAAATTGTGCACTTATGTTCCACCGCCACGTTCATTTTTGTTCACCTTGTGCTGCGTAATGTGTCCTCTACACCCTAATGAAATACTAATTAAGATACTTAGTCAATGGTAATGGAACATTTATGGTGACATTATTAAGACAGAAAGCTTATTTTCATGCAAAAACAATGTGATTCACTTTCATGTTACATATTTCAACTAGTAATTTTCAATATTTTATAATGCACTCTTTCTCTCTGCATCTCTCTTTCAGCTCTTCCTTCCTCTCTTTGTCATCTTTTCATCCACGATCTTCCCAGTCTCTTCCATAGAGATTTTTACCAATAGTGTTTCTAGTTCTCTTATTTTTCACTTGTTTTTGTTGTTACAGAGGCTTTCAGGTTTAGGCTACTGTTTCTCAGCATCTCTACCACCTATGCTAGCTACACCAGCCATGGTAGCTATTAATATGATCAAAGATAACCCATCAATATTACATGCTCTCAAGGAAAATGCCAGTTTGTATATGGAGAACTCTCAAAGTAAGTGCACATTTCTGTAAACAAATGAAGTAGGATTTTTAGATTTTAGAAACATTTTCAGAAAGTTCAGAAGTACAATATTCAGATTCTTTTTGTAAGTTCAGAAATATGCTAATAGTTGGTCTATTCAAAACTTATTCAGAAATATGAAACTGGCTATATCATAGGCGCATCCTTGACAGGATGGCGAAATATCGCCAATATTGTTGTGGCAGCGATATCACACATGATTATCATTTATGTTGTTTTCCTATTACAGAATAAAAGGAATGAAGGTGCAGGGTATTTCAGTATCTCCTATCCAACATTTATCACTGGCCAACGCTGGGGATAGATTGTCAGATATGAAGCTACTTCAAGACATTGTAGAACAGGTATGTATCACATGTGACACGATCTGGTCCATGGGGGCCAAAGGCGGCAAATTTGAAATTGAGATAAAGGTAAAAATAGGGAGTAAAAAGACAATAAAATATATAAGAATATACACATCACAAAACCTCATAACTTTAGAACCAAGTATGCTAGACCTTTGGTGTTTTCAGTATATTATAGCCTAATGTTACTACAAGATAATAATAATAGTAACTCAATTTTCAAGAATGCCTCCTTTGGCCCCCCGTGGAGCAGATTGTGTCACATATGATGTCCTTTACTCATTTGTTGTAAATGACTAACATAAAAACTTGATAGTTAGCATTTGTGCTTACTATCAAGCACTTTTAAAACATGCTCACATGAAGAGCCCAATCCACAAAAGTGTAAAGGGTTTTGAGCAAATCATCAATGCACATAGTTATATACGAACAAGTAAACTGCAAATGTAGGTCTCAACCCCATTAGCTCAGTTGGTAAAGCGCCGGACTTTGGTGCAATTTCATGTTTTTAAAAGCGCTCGATAGTAAGCACATATGCTAGCTTTTGAGTTTTTACGGTATTCAGAATTATTAGGTTCACATTATTGTCATAGACTCCGCTTAATCACTTGCAAAGTGATATGTGCATTTGCCTGGATGAAATTACAGGGTTTAGGTTATTTTGGTGGCAAAATAGGTTATGGACGAGATTGTTTAGCACAGTTAGTCACTCATTAACAATTGTAGGGAAAGTAGCTTTTCAAATTCTATTCAGTCATAATCACCAATATACAGTGACCCAATTCAGGTTGCATCTCTATTTTCAAGATGGCTGCTCACAAGCCAAACAAAAGGGTTGATATCAACTTTGGATCTCTTTTTATGCCTCCACATGAGGCATCCTGTTTTTGCAATGTCCATCCTTCAGTCCGTCCGGATGCTGTATCTCGGGCATGGATGGGCGGATTGACTTCAGATTTTCAGGATAGGTGGGTCATGGTCAAAATCAAAAACTCGGGCTACTTTTTTTTGGGTGGGGTTCAAATATGCTGCGGTCAAAGGTCAATCTGAGGTCAAATTACAAAAACTGTCATATGGGCATGAAACTTGGTAGGTACATTCAACATTTAGAGCCAAATTTTTGGAAGGTCATTTTGGGGTCATCCAGGGTCACCAAGGGGTCATCTGAGGTCAAATTACTAAAATTGTCGTATGGGAGTGAAACTTGGTGGGTACAGTCAACATTTAGAGCCAAATTTTTGGAAGGTCATTTCGGGGTCATCCAGGGTCACCAAGGGGTCATCTGAGGTCAAATTAATAAAATTGGTCGTATGTGCTTGAAACTTGGTGGGTACAGTCAACATTTAGAGCCAAATTTTTGGAAGGTCATTTCGGGGTCATCCAGGGTCACCAAGGGGTCATCTGAGGTCAAATTAATAAAATTGGTTGTATGGGCATGAAACTTGGTGGGTACAGTCAACATTTAGAGCCAAATTTTTGGAAGGTCATTTTGGGGTCATCCAGGGTCATCAAGGGGTCATCTGAGGTCAAATTAATAAAATTGGTTGTATGTGCTTGAAACTTGGTGGGTTCAGTCAACATTTAGAGCCAAATTTTTGGAAGGTCATTTCGGGGTCATCCGGGTCAGCAAGGGGTCATTGGAAGGTCAAATTAATGAATTGGGCGTATGGGCAACCTTATATATATGACTATTATTTTTGCTCATATTTTTTATGTTTGTTTGTTTACCACTCAGTTGACTTTTAGCGTTATCAGATTTGTACACATGTAAATCGCCTCATGGTGGAGGTATCCCATTCGACGCCTTGCGTCGAAAACCGTGATGTTTCTAGTTTTGCACTTTGTTCGACTTTGAGTATGGTAGTGAGGTTATTTTTTACACGGTTGCAGTGCAAGTATTCTGACAAAGTCGGACAAACTGCCCTTGTACACATGTGTATAATATGCTCTGCACGATTAGGCTATCTTGACCTATATCACTTCCAAACGTGACGTAAGATATATGATATAATATCTATGATGGCAAGCGAGAGTGGTTGGTATTTGTAATGAATAGCCAATGGCACCTCAGGAGAGTAACACTTGTGATTATATCAAACTGATATCACCTTTTGATAGCATGTCAGTATAATCTGAAGAATTAAGAATAGCTGTGTAACCTTAATAAACCCTTCTACTTATTTAGGTCTTGTGCTTCTTGATATAAGGCATCTTGAGATGGTGTCCTTCTGGCAATTAAAGTCCAGTAAAACAGGACAGGCAAGGTCCAATTAACTAAACAGACTGATGTTTACTACCAATTATGTGTTTGCTTTTTCAGGCATTAGATCGTGGTGTAGTTTTAACGCTATCAAGATACTTGGATGAAGAAGAAGCCTTCCCACCACCCCCAAGGTAAAGTATTATTACTATTATTCGAAAACAGGTCTGATGGATTCAATATAATGGAGTTTATTCTCTTATTTGACAAAAGCAGCTAAATAAATAAAATAATGAAGTACTCGCTCGTTATATTTCAGTTCCTATCAGAAACCTTGTTCACTCTGCATTGACTGTGGTGTTTCTAGATGTTGGTAGTCCTTGGTGGCTGTAATGACATTGCCACATTTTGAAATGAACCGTTTTTAAATGAACCAGAACTTATTAAATTTAATTGACCTTTAAAGGGCATTTCCTGATCCACGCCCCACTTTCCTAAAAAAGTTGAGATTTTTATAGCACTGGAAACCTCTGGCTGCATAATGTTTATACAATGTACAAAAACTTTCTTGCAGATTCATCATTTTATAGCAAAAATATCGTCAGATTTGAATTATGCTCTGGTTAACCAGAACAAAATTAACTGCATTGGGCTATGGAGCAGTATAGCATAATGCACATATACTAATCATGCATAACATGCAAACACAAAATAGGAATCAACTGAAATTTTGGGAATAAGCTTTTTTTGTGGATATCTACTGAAAAATGTCATAAAAAAGGATGCTAGGATCACAAAATACTCCGTTGAGCAATCTTGATGAACCTCATAAATAAAGAAAAACAACAACTTTACTTGCTAGCCTGTTTATTGGAAATTTCATAATTTTCTTCTTTCAAATAATCAGTGAAACAGGACAGCCTTTCTTCTTTCCCTCTGATGATGTCCTGCAGCTTCAATGTCTTTTAATGATTTGCATAGCGTCTACCCAGGATTTTGAGTGGGTTTTTCTTTACCATCAACTTGACTTGAAATTACTTTTGTTTTTGTATCTTCATATTTGACAGTATACGGTGGCTGTGAGTGTAGCATTATCTGATGACCAACTAGTATCAGCATTGAAAAGTATCCAGGAAGCAGCTTCAGCTTGTCTTCAACGAGTGTCATAGCATACTAACTGAAATAAGTTACTGTGTGTACTAAAATAAACAGGGCTATCTCAACACCACCTGCATATTATTGCTAGTTAACTTAGCAGTCTGGTGGGTAAAATTACAACAGTTACTGTACCCACTCATCTTGCTGGCAGGTTTTAAATTTAGATCAGTGTGAATAGGCCATATGTTGGGCAGTGTGAATAGGCCATATGTTGGGCCAGTTATTTTCTTGTTGGGACAGCGACTGTTTAGAAATATTTGGCCAACTTGCAAATAGCAAGAAGGAACAGTCATGTGGAATCTTATAGTACATGTAAGTGTGTAAATATTTCCAAGGGTACTTGAAACTTGTGCTTTGAACTGCATCAAAGCTCTTTGACGATAGTAAAACACTGCCAGCTTGGCAGCAAAGCCCTTTGAACTTTGAACTCAAGATTATTGTTAAGGATTGTGAATACCATTTTAAGTCTTTCCTTTGTAGATATAATTCACTTATATCTCAGTTGTGTAAAGCTTGACGCTTAATTTTATAAATCGGTACACCACACCTGTCATACAACCTCATACTCACAGAATACAGGGTGTATCAAAATGATTGGTACCCATCCGTTTCCAGTTATTATGGACAAGACAGCAACGACAAAATGCAACAAAAGATCTACCTTATTTATAGATAAATGTTATACAACGTCATAAAACTATAAATCCTGGGCATGTCAAGAGGATCCAATGTTGCATAATGAAGAAGCAGGTTTGTCAATAAACATCAAAAACGATGGGTACCAACCATTTTGATACATCCTGTAACGCACAGCTCATGGGTGGTTTACCGTTTTATACAACCTAGCATAAAGCTTGTATCAGGAGTACTATAATAGCTTTGGCGGTAAAGATTTCAATTCATAATGCAAAACCTGATGTACATGTAAGGTATGAAAATATGAAGAGATTGATGTAAAAGCATGTTATAAATAATGAACCAGAATTGTATTTCACAAGTACTGAAAATAGCATGTACTGTTTATTTAAAAATACCACCAAATATGTATTATGTATGGAGCACAAAGGTGAGATGTCTTACAAAATCTGCAAGTTTATGTTAATTTTAAAGTGCCTTGAATCATGTTTTCAGTAGGAGCTTGCAATTTTGAAGGCAGTCTTGTCTGTGATGATGTCTAACAGATTTGAATACTGTAGACTGATTAGCTCCTAAATTTATTGTTTAATACAGATTTTTGTTGTTGAGTTCTAGAGATGTGCACGTAGTAGAGAATATAGAGTGAAAATTAAGAAGAATGAAAGGAAATATGTGATTTCAATCATGTTTACTGTTGTACACTTGCACAGAGTCAGTACAATCATAATCGCAGAACCAGTGATTTCATTGAAAATGTTGGCACAAAATAGAGCTGAAATTGAGTGTCCTGTTATAGGGCTATTTCATTATAAATGACACGTTCACAAAAATGGCTTTTATCATATCTGGTTGATATAATTAGGGTGATAATGCAGTGTTATTAACTTAATTCTAAGTATGCCACAAACTACAAGCTACATGAGCATTTTTACAGAATTCTGTCTATTTTTTGTATAAAAAATTGCCAAAAGGTACATTTTAACCCAATTTTGGAGTCCCATTTCATTTTGCCCATGTATTCTGAATTAATTCTTTGAAAAATTAGGTACATTCTATGGCAATGTGCTTGTTGCAATGAAAATATGATATGTGTGGAACATCATGCAAGTTGAATGGTGAAAATTGGTGCAAAAATGTTAAAATTCAGAGATTCTTGCAAAATTGGCATTTTATGTTAAATAAAAAAATGAGTGTCCTCTCCAATTCATGCCTCCATTTTTGTTAACATTAAAGAGGAAATATAAACCCTTACCCTACCTGTATAATCTGTGTTATATTACCAATTGATGGGACAGGGCACTGATTGAGGAATTCATTTATTTTACATACAGTAGACCACTTGTTCTTGATACCACAGTTCCGTGTTAAAAATTTGTCCTCTCCAGAACTGAAGTTAATTACTAATTGTTGAAATAAGAAGGATTATATCATAGAATGTGAAATTTGTAGAGGAAGAGTGGTCTTCCTTCTACCAAGGTGGCACATGATTTGGTATTTGTTGCATTTTGCAAGCCTGTATCCACGATTCTGTTTGCAATTTAACAAATGTCCTCCAGCACAATTATGTCATTTCCATGAATTGGTAAACAAACTAAAAATAAAAATTTCAAAGAGCCAAACCCACAAGAAATTTTTGCATTTTATTGCAAATTATGCTTACAAACCACTTTAGTGTTCAAATTATTGTCCAGTTGTTGAGAACACATATATGATATTATTCTGCATTGAACTTCGGTTAGCTAAAAATTGCAATATTCCTAATTTAACCAGAATATTAACCCTGTTTGTAGTGGATTTTAAATGCTGGGGATCTTTTATGCAATAATATTGATGCAATAATATTGATGCAGCTATTTCTAAAGTTAAAGTATGCTTTAGGGTCAGTCCATGTCAAAACAGACTGAGTGTACACCCACCCTCTTGGATTATGCTCTCCTTTGGCTCAGGGGTACCTTTCATGGACCCCTAGGTGAGGTCACAAGAAAAAAGTTCAAATTCAATTTCGTTTCCGAATGGCGGGCCATCTAAGTTTGGCGACCTTGACCAAAAATGGGAATTTAAGGTGTCCAAATGACAAAGCGCTCTCTTTGAGAGGCATTTTCTTCTTAATTAAATCAGTTGTGACCCTCTTTTTGAATGTGGTCACTCACTGGCTGTGTCTGAAATGCCTAATGCCAAAAAGATTGATTTGAATTTCGATTTGGGATTTCAGAGGGGTCAAAATCAGCACTTCATACTGTTCAATCAAATTATCTTTGATTTTGAAGGACCCATGATAATGCCACAGTGCACTTATAGGTCCTAATTATGTTCAGAATGGATTAACCATGTGCCAATGTCTATGAGCAATTCAAAAAAGAGAAATTTCTAGACCCCCTACAGAATTTTAGGCCCCCTAAAGTGGTTCAGCCACAAATGGCGCTTAAAATCGGCAAATTTTGACACCTAATAACTTTAGGTGTACACCAGATATGAATTTCTAGTCTTTTGCATCTGAAAGAATGTAGTCTAATGTTACTAGGAACATAAGATTTGTTTTGTATTTTTTGTGTTTTGATACTTTCAAAAAGGTCGTTGACCTATGAACATTTTTCGTCATAGCGCCCTCCTGAAAGGTCTGACACATAACACACTATACATTTTGGAATCCTCATGACCATACTGAGTAATTTGATATATTACTTGACATAATTGGGAGCATTCTGAAAATTTGACCCCCATAACCTGTACTTTGCATGTGCATCGTTGCCAGGAAGTGCATTTTTGACCCCTTAAAAATCCATACAGAGGATTAGAAAGTAGTTTTTCTTATTACTTGACTCAAGAGCAACTTGAAATATCAGGATAAATAATACAAATGGCTATAAAGTGATCAAAAATATATAAAAATATCATACTAAAATTGGCATTTTGTACCGTATCCTGTATGCATGGTATGTTAGGCAAAAATGACTATTTTTGAAAGCGCCAACTTAATACTAAAACACAAAAATACAAAACAAATCTTATGTTCCTAATAACATTAAACTACATTCTTTCAGATGCAAAAGACTAGAAATTCATATCTGGTGTACACCTAAAGTTATTAGGGTCAAAATTTGCCGAATTTTAAGTGCCATTTGTGGCTGAACCACTTTAGGGGTGGCCTAAATTTCTGTAGGGGCTAGAAATTTCTCTTTTTTTTTAATTGCTCATAGACATTGGCATATGGTTAATCCATTCTGAACATAATTAGGACCTATAAGTGCACTGTGACATTATCATGGGTCCTTCAAAATCAAGATAATTTGATTGAACAGTACGAAGTGCTGATTTTGACCCCTCTGAAATCCCAACTAAATTCAAATCTATCTTTTTTGGCATTAGGTATTTCAGACACAGCCAGTGAGTGACCACATTCAAAAAGAGGATCACAACTGATTCAATTAAGAAGAAAGTGCCCTCAAAGAGAGCACTTTGTCATTTGGACCCCTTAAATTCACAATTTTGGTCGAGGTCGCCAAACTTTGATTGCCCACCATTCGCCAACGAAAAGGAATTTGTACTTTTTTCTTGTGACCTCACCTAGGGAACCATGAAAGGTACCCCTGAGCCAAAGGAGAGCAAAATCCAAGAGGGTGGGTGTACACTCAATCTGTTTCGACATGGAGTGACCCTTTATTATGTGTTAAAAAATGTGTCCTATCCAGAACAAATGACACAGGAGGGGTCTTTTATTTTAGGTTTTCCATGACTAGTACAACAGATTGACGCAGAATACTCACTTATGCATCAGTGTAGCTATTGGGCAGGACAAAATGACTATTTCATGAATTTTTCATGTGAAGATAAAGTTTATCCTTAAAATATGTAGTAATTTTGCACCATTTATCTGGATTAGTATCAATTTACTAATTGTTTTATATTGAAACTGGCATATTTAAGACACTGAAGTGTAAAGGAACATACAACAATTATTACAGACTAAATATGAATAAGTATGAACCCAATGTTGGTTACATATACTCTTTCAAAGTTGTGTATTAAATTGTTTAAAAAATGTCCCTCCAGACGGCAGCTATGTTTTTACACAGCAAAAATTCAATTTAATTTTTTTAATGGTTCCTGAGGGTTTGACGCTCTAATATTTTGAGAATTATTGACACACCATCTGAACTTTGAAATGATAATGAATTTGCATGAAATAAATGAGTTTGAATTTTGACCCCTTTTGGGACTCAATGTTGTCATTTATAATGAAATAGCCCTATAAATGTATCATTATTGATGATGTGCCATGTTGATAACCTTTTATTATATTTATATAAATTAAGTGTTACTGTGATTTGAAACACAATGTACATGACCAAAACTCACAAATTTTATTAGTCAAATTCATAATTGTTTAGATGTTGTTTTTGATTTTGTTGCTGTGTTTCTCATTTTCCATTGTTCCATATTGTTCAATTTTGTAGGTCCTTGCATGTGTACCCAAAATCTGGCTTATGAAATGGTGATATTCAAGTCTTATTTGTGATAGACATATCTTGTCCTAAATTGTAAACCATTGGTTATTTAATAGTAGTTATTCCCATCAGAGCAGGTCAGTCGATTTAAAGATACAAACTTCAAATCTGCGAGTTTTACCATCTTAAGCATCCAGATTTTGATGGTACACATTGCATTTGTCTAAATTATGTTGTGAAATAATATTTACTAAGTTTGTTCAGTAGAATTATTTATTGCTCCCTTGAAATAGAGGTTGCCAGTGTGACATCATTTTCAGTCATCTTGTGGGTTTAATCAATAGCATTACATGTGATAACCTAATGATGAGTACATAGATTTGCACCCATGACAATAAAGGGAAATGCAACTTGATTATAATTTATCAATTTACCAGGTTTTGCCCACAATATGGTGAAAGGCTGATGGCATTAAATTGTTTAATTATCTAGAAATTAAAATGAAAGTATTCTGGGAGGAAATGATTATTTTTCATGTAAAGTGCCTCCTTAAAAATTGTTTGTTTTAATCAGTTCTTATGAAATTGTGTCAAATGAAAAATGTTTTTTAGTTGGTGTGTGTAGGAAACTAGTAATGCACCTTAAATTATTATTGTTAGAGGAACTTGTAATAATATTATGCAATACATGATGGTAATTGTCAAAACGTAATACCTGAATAATGATTCTGTTGCATAAGAAATTTTTTGCTTGTTAATACTGGAATGGTAAAGTAAGTTTCCAAAATTCACTTTTTAAGCCAGAATTGGAGGCTCTACTTTAGTATACATGTAGGTTCAATGTTATGTAGTGACCATTGTGTGAATGAGCCTTCATTAAAAGGACTCAATTAAAAAAAAAGGCAAGTGACAAGGTTTCCAGTGCAACTTGTTTTACACTTATTAATAATTGATGATCTTTTAATCACTTATCAGGATCATGAAAGAACTGTAATTGAATATGACAAATGAGACATGTTCTAACTAAATGAGTGGGAAGTTGCCAGGGATAATCTTTCCAGAAAACAATACAAAAGGACAAGTTCTTTACTGAAATATTGACTTTTTAATGCAGAGGGAGGGGGCAACCCTGGCAAGTTATATATCATTTTAAGGCATATGATTCGGTGATTATCAATCTGCACATGACTCAAATTTTATATTTGCAACTTTCCTCTCATTTGGTGGCAACAGGTCTCAAATGTGTGTATTTGTAGTAATTACGTTGTGTGTAGTTTAACATGTGGTAATGGGTAGAATTTTAGAAACAGAATCCTGTGTGAAAAAATACCTGTCACATTGAATTATGGCAGGTGTCAGAACCATCATTTAAGGGGGTACTATACCCCTGTCCAATTTTGTGCCTATTTTCGCATTTTTCTCAAAAATTATAGCACAATGGGGACAAGTAAGATATGTATGTTATAGGGGCAAGGACTACAACTACTGCACTGGAAATGTTTATTTCAGCACAGACAACAGTTGTGGAGTTACAGTCAAAAATGAGGGGAAACCAATATTTGATCAATAAATCAATAACTACTTGTTTTGAGTTACAGAATTTTCAGTACAGTAGTTGTAGTCCTTGCCCATATAATATACATAAAATACTTGTCACCAATGTGCTATAATTTTTGAGAAAAATGCAAAAATAGGCACAAAATAAGCCAGGGGTATAGTACCCCCTTACGGACAAAATGTGTAAAAAGAAGACTGTAAAAGCAGAATTTGTGCTATGTTTGTCACATGTTTGATGGTTCAATTTAAAGCTAAGTCCCAGCTCTATATGCTGTCAACATGCTTTAGTTTATGTCAACATTATGTTGACATGATGAATATCTTGACATATCAATTTAAAAACACCCAAGAAGTGTCAAACTCTTTAAGGCTGCTGTGCTGCATAGTATTTTCCTAACTGCAAATGATTCCCAGGGCCAGGCAGACTTTAATAGTGGATATAATTATTCAACAAAACTGATGGATTTCTTTCATTTTGTGATTACTTGCCCTGTGAACCAACTTGAATTGAATCCTGGTCCCAATACTGATCCCAACATTGGGATCTCATTTTTATTGACATGTGGACATAAAAATTATCTTGACAACAGCACTACAACTTAAGAATCCAGAATTGTTTTTTTCGGCGTTGGATACAAGACATTTTAAGCGTAGCATTATCAGCTTGCACTACTTGATTTTTGTTACATTTGTACTGTATAAGTCTATGGCATAAAATTGCTATGCATTTCCCTAATTGTGTAGCATTTTGCTCCATGATACTGGCTATGGCCAATGCTATTTTCTTTGGAGGTGATTGCCGGACTATGATGTGATAGAGTCTCAATTACTGCCTAGCAAATTACACATAAGGTTAATAAATCAGAGATTATTGATGTTCAAATTATGATGTATGGTACTATAGCTTTTATTTATACTGTACAGTTGTCTGTATAGATAATAAACTTTCTTGGCAAGTTTTATACAATAACAATCTCTTTTTCTTCATTCTTTGTTTACATAATTGTAAAATATAAAAATATATTTTGAGCACTTTTAATAAATAACGACTAATGTGCATACATTGATGCTTATCGGTAGCATGACTTCTCTCTTGTCCTAAGGGTCGCTAGTCCAAAGGTTCTCTAGTTCGAAGGGTCGCTAGTCCAAAAACCAAAATAAAGTTAACTAATCCAAATATAGAATAAGGGTTAGGGTTAGTGAGCCTTATTCTATATTTGGACTATAGAACTTTATTTATTAGTCTGACTAGCGAATGGTAAATTATGTGTTCGGACTAAGGAACCTTCGGACTAGGGAACCTTTAGATTTATAGAGAGTTGTCACCATCGGTAGTTGGGTGTATGACATAAACTGTTAAAAATTTACTGGGCTTTTCTAGTTGAAATCCATCACCTATAGAAGACATGACCTTATTCTCACACAAAGGAAGTGTGAATTTCAAATGGTTACCTGAATGGGCGACTATTTGAAATACACATTCCCCGTTTGGGAGATTACGGCCATATCTTCCATGTATGGATTTAAACTGGATTAGCCCAATTAGTATCAGTTCATACAAGCATCTTATTATGCAGACCCAGAGCGATTTTTTTACCCTTGGACCATTACAGAGTTGAAAGGCTTGAAATCATACAGGTTTCACATGACAATCAAAGGTAAGATTTTTTCAACAGCTCTAGGATTGGTAAAAGTGAATCCTACTTCTAGAAATTGCATGATCAGGAGCTAAGACAAGGCAAAGTCATAATGCAATGATCAGGCCCATAAACGGGATTCTTTGCAAAAAGTGGACCTAACCCCCCTAAAAATGGCCCTTTTAGGAACTTTTTAATCCCTTATTACCTGTATTTGTAAATTTTTCTCACATTTTTGGACAGTTTTATTTTTTTTAAATAGTAAAAAGTGGATGAGGCTGTGTATGGGCCTGGGAATGATATAGAACAGTATCAGTTGAGTGAAGCACCTTGCTGGGTGCCTTCAAGTATGTGTGCCTGGTGCACTCTGTGAATTTATGGAAAATGTAGATTCAACTTAATTAACTTATGCACCCTCTTGCGCACTAACAAAGAAAAAAAAATCATTTTATTTGGTGTTGAACAAAGTTGAGATGCATAAATTGCATATGGCTGCTAGTCTATTATCACTGACCCTCTGAACATGTCACTGGTCACAAGACAAAGACATGAATATCTTCAGGTCAAATCTGATTTTTGTTGTGCAGTGGGTCTTATTAATGGCTCAGGTAATGGACTGTCTTATAAGTAGATTAAGTACTGTAAACTTAGTGCAAACCTTCAGTGTTATTATTTATTCCAGCTCCAGTTAATTTCCCTGGACTTTAGGATGCATTGAAATAGGTATTAGCATTTTACTTTGGACAATCAATGTAACAGGGCCGTAGTGCTAGTTTTCATGCCCCTAGTGAACATTGGTTAATCCTACCTACAATATGTATGAGGTGTCACTGGCGTTGGAACAGATAATAGCTACCAGTCTTATCTTCCCATTTAATATCCACTCACGTTCCCATTGAAAACCAACAGTGGTAGTGAAATTCTATAAGCATAAGAATTTTCCTATTTAAACAGGTACCCAAATTTCCACATTTCTTGTTATCTTGCCACTGCAATGGTTCCAATTCAGCTCAATTCACCTTCATATGCATAAATGAGGCAGGTATAATCTGAGACCAAAAGGCTAGTTTGCGTCTGACATCAGGGTAAAGGTGCATCGTGATTGGTTGCTGACCTGCACAATACGGCATTTTCAGTCTGGTTGACTGGATGTCAGATGCAACCTACTCCGTTTAATTCACTCTCAGATTATAGTGGGCATTCTCATTTTGGATTCATGAATGGATATCATGTGATCACCATGGAAACCATCCTGCAGAGCTTGAAGTTGATATATATAGGTTCTTATTTTCAAGACTTCTACAGGTACACACAGGCACAAAATGCCATCATGATGGCATCATATGCTGGCAAATAGTAGTGATCTCTGCTACTTTAAACACTTGCAATCTGGAATGTAATGCAATTTTAAAAGGCTTGTCATCTGGAATGTAATGTAGCCAAAAGAAAAGAATAAGTTGATTTTTTTTTACAGATTTTGTAAATGGACCAAGAATGGAACAAGAATGTTGCATTGTAGGTATTGGAGAGACCAATGTAATGTTTCAATTGTTTGTATGGTCCTTCCGTTTGCCAACAGATTCTCTTCAAGACTTGGTGTCAAATGTTTGCATCATATTTTGCATAATGTCCACTCAATCTAATCTTTGTAGGCTACAGCTGACCGGAGATGATCATCTTCTATTTGTAGCCTCCAATAGCCATGTGATTCCTTCCACAACACCAGATAATGTTGACACATTGGCATCAAACATCTGCAAGGCAATAGTGGAAACAAAGTGATGATTAGAGCATTGTGTCAAGATGTAAAGGTTACATATTCCTTAAAAGCCTTAATCATAGATCTATTCAATCTATTCTAAGATGTGACCTGCCATTACGAAATGAGTGCAAAGTCGCAAGTTGGTATAGTTTCAGAACACCCTGGCTACTGCCTTGGTGGTCTTTGTTTCCTTTGTGAATGGCCCATTCACAAATGACATACAGACATACTTCTAGCTTCAACAGGTGCCAGGCAAACAAAGCCCTTCAACTCAGTCAGCCTGAATGTCTTGAAACTACCAACTTGTGACTTTATACTCATTTGTTATGGCAGGTCACATATATTGCCCACTGTACAAGAACTCCCAATCCACTTGACATTTTGCACTTCATATAGCAATTGTAAGAAGTTTTTATTTATTTAATCATTTCATTTACCTTCCAAGTTCTGTTAATCCTATGCATAGCTAGTTGTTCTGCTACATCCACACATGGTATTTTACTGCTTTCACAGTCAGGCACACATGATAATATAAGTAATGGAGCCTTATTTGGAGTCCATCTTTCACTCATCATGGCAAAGAGCTCCGGTCTGCCTTCTGGTACTGTTTGAAAAAAAAAAAGTATGGAGATATTTAGTTTGGCTGGAATTTAACAGATCAGGCATAGCTCAAAACACCTGTACATACAAGAAAGTGGTTGTTTTGGATTCATTTAGCCAAAACCCCAAGTGCTATGTGTTTCTAGTTTGTTTATTTTTCCCTCGGAAAAGGCTGTGCTGATGCATATTTATTTGCCTGCAGTTAAATTTCATTTCTGAAGATTAAAAACAAAACCCAAGCTCAAAAAAATGTGCTTAAAGTTAAATGTAATTTTTTAAAAAACCTATGCGCATGGGAAGCTGAGACAAACCTGGGGGTGGGGGGGGGGCTAATTGCTATCTAATATCCAGGTGTATCGTAACACCAGCCAGCATGCCAGTGGTACGCAATTCTGTTATCAATTATCATGCCGATACAATTTCAGCAGTGCCTGCCCCTCTGGCAGGTATCAATTCAAATGTCAGGCCGATTAATTTTGAAGCTGGACTGGTAGCTTTTTATCTGTCTGACTGATGTAGTTCATGTAGGCCTAAAGCCTTGCTTAAAACAATAATAACAATAACAACAACATCACTGTTTGCCTTACCACAGTGGCATTTTTCTCTAAAACAACAACAATACTGCTTGCCTTGGAACAGTGGCATATTTTTTATCTTAAAGATAAAGATGTATCCATAAAAATGTTGTGATCAAAATCCAATACTCATCTTTTCTTTTACATTGTACATGATCAAAATTAACTGAGACCCACTTTCCCACATGAACACAGTTTAAGAACAGGCAATAGGTACTTAGGGTCTCCTCATAAACTTGTCATTTCAGAACCCAGACTAGGGGTCTCCTCATAAACTTGTCATTCAGAACCCAGACTAGGGGTCTCCTCATAAACTTGTCATTCAGAACCCAGACTAGGGGTCTCCTCATAAACTTGTCATTTCAGAACCCAGACTGACAAACCCCTTGGGAAGTGAAGCAGAAAAGTAGTTGCCATGATTTGACTTACATTCTTCTACCGATGCAGATGAGTCAACAACAAATATGAATGCATCTGTACCACTGCACAAGTCTCTGACGGCCGGGATGGGCTCATATTTCAGATCAGTCTCATCACCATCTGGGTTATTGCTAGCAGCTGTTGGTCTTAATAACTTATTCCTGTCTGCTCTGGTTGCATTTGGTATGTTCACATTTGTTCTGTCTCTCCTGAAAAATTGATCAAGATTATTCATTAATATTATAACAATGGTCTCTCCTGAAAAATTGGTGATGGTTATTTATTATTATAACAATTATATGGTCTCTCCTGAAAAATTGGTCAAAGTTATTCATTATTATAAGAATGGTCCATAACAACATGCTTGTATTTGCTTGCTTGAAAATTTTTTGACCTATATGAAATAGAATATGGAATATGCTTTTCTAGATGGTTGGATTTAAACATGGGGGGGCACTTAACACAAATGACCATACGGGTATGCTCCCCCGCAAAGACTCTTGATTTTGTTTTGTTTTTCAGCTCTAAAAGACCCCAAAATTGCTCATTTCTCATATATCTGGTTTTTCCAGGAGATTTTCAACCAAAAAGTCAAGAAAGACCCTTGATTTTGACTGTTCGCAGCTCCAAAAGCTCCCATTTTACTTGTTTGCCATCAGCTCCCAAAGACCCACCTCCTCGAAATTCCGGGGGAGCATACCCACCATTTTTTTTTGATGTGCCCCCCCTGGATTTAAACTGAAAGTAAAATAATATAATTTAGACTCATCAAATTGATTGTAGTTCTTACTTTGTTCCAGAGTACAGGGTGATAAGTCCGAGTTGTGCTTTGTTGTTCATTGAAATGTTGAAGCCTGTGCCAACACCTGAAACCAATAATAACAAAATTAGTACAAATGAACCATTGTCGATTGTCTTATTCATAAGATATAGGCCTGGGGTATAGGTAAAGATTTTTATTTCACTTTATTCCCACAATAGCAACATTGCCATTACACTGTATTACTTGTCACTTGAAGAAAATGGTCTGCTTTATTTTTTTTTTCAAAATTTAAAACAAAACAATGAACCCTCTTAATAATTTGCACTTACTGATGTATTTCTTTTGTCGACAACTTGTCGTCATGTAAATGTCAACAATGAAAATTCTACTTGACAACAGGCCTAAAAAATATATGTTTAATAACAAACTCAGTCAAAAGCTCAATTTTGATACAACTGCGCAATCTTAATGCATTAACATATGTTTCTTAGTTGTCAGCCCAGAGAGCATCAGTCTATTTATAACAGATAGATCTATTCAAAATACAACTACCTGGTTGTGAAGCTGGAAACATTCCTTGATATTGAAATATGCCCGACTCATCGTTACCGATTAGTTTGTGAACAATTTTTGATGTATCTGAGTCCAAGCCAGGCCCAAACATGACCACCTTAGGTGCTTTGTGAGGTATGAATGACCACAGGAATCTTGGAATGGATAGAATATCAAATTGTTCCTGTCTTGCACAATGGGGGTTGCATCGCATGTATCTATGGAAACAAAAAAGAAAATACAAAATGTTGTAAATTGACACTATAGTATTGCAACTGAAGGGACAAGTTTTCAGAGATGGTATTGACAACTTAATAATGTGCCAACAGTGCAGAATAATTTACCTGTTTAATAATTTGAAATATGTTGCCACACAGTGTCGACTTCCTATTCGATAAATATAAATTTAATACTCCGTTGGTGAGCGACAGGCGACTGGTATTTCACCGAACGCAAGAAAAGGAGTTCTATCTGATTGGCTAGCAATCGATCGCTTAGGTCGCTTAGTAGTCAACTACAAACTCAAAACTGAGCATCGTATTCAATTCGATTGAAATCGATATTCTATTATTGCCGTAGATAAAGAGAGTGATAGTGTGTCAATAATGTACATTGTATTGCAGCTGGATTTTACATGCATTCTTTTCTCAAAGAGTTGAATATGATCAAAATCTTTACTCAGGATTTCAAATTTTTACCCGCAAATTGCAGTTAAACATATCCACAGCAAAATACCGGTCCTCACTAATTAGTGTATTTAATTTCCAGTTAGTGTATTTAAGATAAAACCTGACAACAAATAAAATTTTCTTGCAATAGAAATATCATATGGGATACTGATATGGTAGGTCGCAACCGCCTAACGTGGAGCTGCTACTGCCGTAGCTGACTTTTTGCTCCGTGGAGCCAAATTGACCAATCATGATCATGTTAGAGTTTTTCATTACTCGGAGGTAAAACTGACTAATTAAGTACGACTTAATCATTACGTGAAGCAAATTTATTCATTAAGAATTTGCCAGACGAGCGTCACGTAGTTGCAAGATATCCTCGGTCACGAAAGTTATGATTCAAAAAGTAGTTTATGAAAAGTACGAACTGACTTATTATTAAGATGGACATGCACTCATAAGAAACTCATACAGTATTGTACATAACTATATAGCTAGGCAGAGTGGTGGTAAACTATGCACACAGTTCTGCGATCTGCAGTGTATCGCCGGGAGCTAATTTGTATAACTTATGCGGTGTCCCTGCGTGAATTCGACCTTCAGCAAACTGCAAACCAGTTCGGATTTACTTTATATACTAGTAGTAGGCCATACATACTGTAGTTACTGTCCGTTTTCCTATACACAATACTCAGTGCGCTCACACGTGACCTCTACAAATAGTTTATGTTAGAAGTATAGGCCATTGCCTAGTTGACGCGTCACTACTGTGTAAAAAATAACCGCCAATATTTAAAGTATTCTCTGAAATTCTAGAAAATATAGTTTTGTAACATGTCCTAAATTTTAGCTAATTTAGGTGTTTGGAAATATTGGTACTTTTGTACCAAAAAATATGAAGAAATTATTTCTAAACCGTGTTAAGTCATTAAGCTTCTCATTTTCAAGAACGCTGGTTAACAATAAGCAGACTATTGTCTCATTTCAGTAAACAAAAGCCCACAGTATTGTTACCTTGCGTTCGCTTTATAATCGTTCACCCAACTGAAACTATAATACCAGCTCATTGCTCATTGCACAGGTAAAACAGACACAAGTGCAGTGTGTATTTAACCAGAGAAGATCTGATGTAACATAGTTGAGCCGTTTTCATTGAGTGTTATCTTGGTTTAATAGCTTTTAATAGGGTTTAAGTCCTTCAAAGGTCGTGGTGAGTTCTACTGTAAACATGACTGCATCATGATTATTTTTAAGTCAACAACATTCAACAATATGATCACCGTGATAGTATGAGAGTATCAGTACCGTGGGTGTCAGTGATCCTGGCCTGACACAGTAGACAAACAAACAAACAAACACGCCACACACATGACACATGCATGCAAGGTAACATTGACTTTGCTCGAGAAACGCTAGCTACGAATTTGCTCACGGATGCCCTCGCATTCGTAGCTAAGCGCCCTCGAGTATCTGAATGCAGTGCGGAATAAACATGTAAATAACACCGTATACTTAATACAATAGGCCACTTACTGCTTCAATAAGCATACCCTCAAATACCACTTTCCACATAACATGACCTACCAATTTGTTACTATACACGTTCCCAACATAACTCTCAGTAATATCAGATTTCAAGTGCAATTGCGTGGATATTTCATCACTAAAATTGCTCCCATTTTTCCATTGATCGGCGATGATTCAACTGTCAGTTCACGAAATAAAATTTACTGTTGTTTCTAGTTTGTAATTTCAATTTCCCTAGACATGTGTATTAATAAACAAAACTCTTAAAAATAATAAATTTTTCTAATTGCTACTGACAGTATATCGGAAATTACTTCTTCATTAACTGCTGATTTGTTTTTGGACTATTTTATAAGACTATATCAATATTTTGTATTGTTAAATTAGGTTTGTACTAAAAACACTAAAACTAATTGCTCATCACGTGAGCCTGTTACGTCGATAATATTCTCAACCCCACAAAACGTTATTCAGTCATTAATAAGCACAATTTACGTGTGTGAAATGCCCTCGTAGGTTAAGACTGTTTCACCATCAGCACGGCGCAAACGGCTACAATAATAATAGCATGTGCAGGCCGGATCCAGCTCTGAAAAACTTGCGAATATTTAGCTGATATTTCCTTTATAATGTTAGGATCGTATGCATCGAAAGTGCAAACAGGCAGGTAATAGTACAATAAAACTTATATAATGACACGCTTATTAATATGTGCTGGTGAAGTAAGCCAATACATAGCATTTTTATCAGTCATGTCACTTTGTTTATATCCCGATGCATTTTTATACACGGGTTCGACCGATATTCAGTAGGAGCAGATTCTAACGGTCAAAGCAAGCTTTGACCGTTAGTAAATATTTCGAACAACATTGACTATACACTAATCAAACAATGGTATTGATCCTGTACAACTGGTCGTGGTTTATTTACAATCGATTCATTTAAAATCCCCATAGTAAACATTAATTTTGGCAAGAGTTTTCTCTCTCTGGAACGAGGATGCATCCACTGGCTCCGGCGTAATGAAAAGATCTAACATGATTGGTCAATTTAGCTCCGCGAAGCGAAAAGTAAGCTACGCGTAGCAGCTCCACGTTGTGGCGTTTACGGCCAGCCATATATTGATCATGCGAAAATCGTAAAACATAGAATAGAAACAGTGTGGCAGGTGCTCAAAATCTCAAATTGTATGCTTAGCCTGAGTTGCACGGCCTATCTCGAATAAAATCACCATGCGTAGTTGTTGAAAAACGTGAGGATTCATCGTACTATCACGGCAATTTTTAACACGAAGATATAGGGATGATGACGGTGTGTGCCAGTGCAGTTAAGGGGGGTACTACACCCCTCGATAAATTTGTGTCTATTTTTGCATTTTTCTCAAAAACCAATAACATAGTGGTAACAAAGGTAAAAGTATATTATAGGGGCAAGGAATCCAATTACTATGTACACTGGAATTTCAGTGACCCAAGACAATCGGTTCGTTATTTATGATAAGAAATAAGGTACCGCTAAGATGTACCTCATTTCCTATCATACATGATACTGAACCGCTTGTCTTGAGTCACTGAAATTTCAGTGTAGTAATTGGATTCCTTGCCCCAACAATAAACATAACTTTTGTTACCAGTGTGTTATTATTTTTTGAGAAAAATGCAAAAATAGTCACAAATTTAACACAGGGGTGTACTACCCCCTTAAGCAGGTATGGATCCAAGTTTTTGAAGGGGACATATTTGCACTAATTTATTTAAACTGTGCTCTCTTTCCTCCTTTTTATCCCCAGACCTGCTTCTGGGTGTAAGACCTTGTGTGATCGTACATTATAAACTGTTTTCCATGGTAAAAATCTCACAAATTTATAACAAATCTAAAAACACTTCTTACATTTCTTTGTAACCGAGATCTGAGTTCACATCTTCATATAAAGCAGGATTGGAAGTATTGCCGAGCTCCGTCCATGATGATTTCTCCTTCTTCAGAACATCTCTCCAGAGTAACTCATCAGCACAAATACTCTGGCATTGTTGACATGTAGCACTGAGTCTGCAAATGTCCGATGCATTCAGGTATGAAAGGATGTGTAGGTGAACTTGTATCTGAAGAGAAACAACATAAATCATATAATGTACTTGTATGAAATCATATGCATGTGAGTATCGGGTTACAAGTTACAACAAATAAAGGTTAAAGCCACTGATTAGTCAAAAAGTAACAAAAATATTGTATGACTTATTTAGTGCAATAGGTTAAAAGGGCCGCATTTCGTGATCCACAGCCTCATCCCATACTTTTCTCCAAAAAAAATGGAGATTTTTATATCACTGGAAACCTCTGGCTACATAATGTTTCTATACAAACAATTTCTTGCAGACTAATTCGTTTAGCAAAGATATCGTGAAATTTGAATTTCGTTCTGGTGCACCAGAACAAAATTACAACACATTGTCTGGAGCAGTGTAATACACATAAATCATGCATACTGTAAAAGTCAATATTTTGAAGATTTTGTCAATTGCACAAGAATTAAATTTCGCGGTTTTGATATTGATACAATAGAAACCTAATGCAAAAGTTTATTTTCGCGATTTTTTATTTTCGCGATTTTATGTCCACTCGCGAAATTCGCGAAAATAAAAACCTTGCGAAAATTTCTACTTTTACAGTAACTCGCAAACGCATAATCGGAATCAACTGAAATTTTAGGAATAAGCTTTTTTCGTGGATATCTACTGAATAATGTCATAAAAAGAGGATGCTAGGATCACTTAAATACTATGGAAATTTATGGATCATTAGTTTCCAATTGGACACCTCAAAAAAGGTGTTGTATTTGCTAAAAACATTGTTTGACTATCTGAAATCAGTTAAAAATCATGTGGGATTGTTCAGTACAAGTCTTGGCAAACAATGACAAGCATTTGTAAATCACCATTTCCTCTACAAGCGAAGCGAGTCAAGATATACGACAAGAGACTACTAAATATTTCATTATTATCATTATTATTAACTTGAAACTGTTCTAAAATCATCGGAAAGGTTAGTAGTAGGTACAGAGATGCTCCAAATCTTTTTAAAGAAAAAGTGCAAAATGGATTATGGTAGTTGGTTAAATTACTTACTGGTAAATGAAGAAATGGTATCCCAGCGATTCCTTTCTCATGCTCAGACTGCTTCTCAGTTCTCTCTGATTCTGCACTTCCATTTCCTTCTTCAATCAAATTTGAGTTTGACATGTTTGAAGAACTTTCTCCACTCACTTCGGATGTTGTGGTACATCTGGCAGTCCCATTCATTGTGTCAAGTGTCACTGCATATGTGTCTGAGTACAACTGCATCATGTATTTCAATGACACATCTAAACCACTTCCAAGATCTCCAGCAATGAAACTGCTTCTGTCTGCCTCTTGTTTTGCTAAAATGTTTTGCACATTTGACAAAGTTTTCTCGTCACCAAACATATTTATGATATAAATGATAAATCTCTTTTCAGATCTAAAAAGCGTCTACGTTAAAGAACCAGCAGGACTCAAATGTTTCCTTTCCCAAATCCTGGTCCGGTCTGTCAGTGTCATCGGTAAGCTTAATTTAGATGCATGTGTCATTCCAGATACGTGTACGGATCCACGTCATGCACGTGGAAGTTTGTTTTGTAAACAAAAAAGTCAAAGTATCTCTAGGATCAAGAATACAAATATTTTTAAAAGTAAACAACAAAAACGAATTTTTCAATAAAAAAATCTAAAAATTATTTGTAAAATAATATCCTTGCTTTACAATGCTTTAAATATGAAAAAACTGTTTTGCAAAAGAAATTACCAGCATGTATTTTAGATTTAATTTCATTATAGGTAAAAACACAATTGACCCAGTTTCCAATCAATTACAATTTACTTCCGGGTTAAAATTTCACGCGAATGCACGCGTTTTGACGAGATTTGGTCTTTTGCACCGAGGCCATTACGGTACCAAGATGGTTAGTAAACCCCGAAAATAAATCCACTTTATCCGACTGAATGAACCAAATAAAGAGTATCATTTTAAACTGAATATAAAGTTAAGATACTAAATGACAATTTGTGGTTGATATTTAGTAATTGAAGCTCTAGGTTTTGATCGTGTAGAGAATTTAACATACTACCCCGTGTCCATATATTCCTCGTAAATTCTGTAGTACATGAGTAAAAGCGAGTAGGTACAAGTTTAGCGTTCTACAATCACTGAATCACAAACAAGCCTCACTCAGTGATTTTAGGCACTAGAACACGATCGAATTCGGTGTTGAAATGAGCAAAATTGTGCGCTTAACACCATTTCCATGCATTGTTTCACGTTTTAAATAAATAGCGCCCGAGGGCCGAGCATTGCCGAGGGGGTAAAGTATTATTCAGATTTCCTTTTACAAATTAAGCGTGCACTGCTAGCCGTCCAGCGTATTATTTTACACATGGTCCAATGCCAATGCACACGCTTGACGTCGCGCACGTATACGCGATGCGATGGTTAATTTGTAAAAAGAAATCTGAATAATACCTTATCATTCTTTAATTAATTTAGGAAGGTCGAAAGAGGTCCCAAATTTCGGCATGTTCCAGTTCCAATAATTGAAACTCCCGGCTCCGACCGGGAGTTTCAACAGGTGCGGATGTGTATGTGATGTGCATTTGATTCACATGCATACTTATTTAGATGTTGGTATGAAGAAATCGTTAGACGTTGCTCCAAAAATGATTGCAAAAAAAAAACACATTTGTTATCATTTTGTAATCATTTTGTAAACACATTTGTATCATTTTTCACCACAAATATGATAATCCGAAAAAATTTGGGCCAAAAAACCAAATTTACTTTTTTTTATCCAAAATTTTTTTGCCCAAATTTGACATCTCGGATTAATTCATATCAAGTCTCTGGCATTCCAAGTGTACACTTATACTGGTACTTTTTTAAACCAACAAGAAGCCCATAAGTTTCTGTAATTCAGGCAGGGTTAGAGTTAAAGGAAGTCTCTGGCAATCACAACATTTTGCCTTTTATATGTAAGCATGAATCGTGTGATTATATTTTAAACAAACTCATATAAATTTGCCATAAAAATGAATAAAAACAGCGGTCTGTCTCTCACGCGATATTCCAAATTCCCTGGCACTGACATTGTCTAGTGCAATGACGTCCCAGTAATACAATGAAGGCTGACAACAATTGTGCACAAATAACTATTACGCCATTGCACTAGAAAATTCCGGCACGGGAATTTTGAATATCACTTGTTGAGAGCCGACTGTTTTTGTTTGCTTTTATGGTCAATATGAGTTTGTTACTTTGTTTTAAGGGGGTACTACACCCCTGTGGTAAATTTGTGACTAGTTTTGCATGTTTAAACCATGTTTATCATTTTTCTTTGCAGACGAAGGGTACGTCAAGCTTTGGTAAGAGGCACAACAAGTCTCACACCTTTTGCAGACGATGCGGTCGTCGTAGTTATCACATCCAGAAGAAACGATGTGCTAGCTGTGGATACCCATCCAAGCGCATTAGGAGCTGTAAGTTGAGATTTTTGTGTTCCATATATCCAACTTTGCTTACCGTACAAGTTACAATATTGCTTACATATGTACAGATCTATAAATATGTACCGGTATCTACTCTCAATTCCAGAAAAATACAACACTCATTTTTTAGGATAAATAAAAAACATATATGTTTATAATTGATATAATTAAAAGACTAAAGAGATTCGAAAATGTGTTTTCCAAAAATTAGAATGCATAATCTGGAATTAGTGCACAGCGGTACAGGTTCTGCCTTTGCGAGCGCAATCAGAGGATTGTGAGCGCACAATCAGAGGATTGCAAGTTTGAGTCCCAGCAGTGCCATGGGTAAAGCCCTTTATCTCCCTTGCCTGTCTCTACTTGTCCATTGAGCATGCCTTGGGCATTGTATGGCAGCTGACATATTATGTTATTGATAGTGCAGAGATGTCACTTTTCCTGATTTATCAGGAATTCCTGATTTTTTCCCCTGATTTTTGCCATTTTTAGCCAAACATTCAGGATTATTTTTGGCAATGAGTGAGTGGCTATGCTTTGCAACTTTCCGATTTTTTTTTCAACAAGCAAGTGCTTCTGTAGGCAACTGAAGGGTTGTAATTTAATGCCACGCCACCATTATTTGTGGAGTGGCAGTACGGTACTAAACAGGCCTGGAAATAAGTCCGTCTGAACCAGGAGCCAAACATTTGGAAAAGCGGCTCCTGGTCCTGTAATTTTCTAGTGAACCAGGAGCCATTTTTAAAAAGCCAGGAGTTATTTTTTTGAAAGTATCAAAATGCTTATTTTTGGTATTTCTACAGCTTTCGATGCTCACCTGAGACATTTAGATCCATGTTATTTGTTTTAATCTTATTATATTTTAACAAATAATAACAAGTTGTAACAATGTTATTTTATCTGAACAACAGACCAGTTAAAAAACCACGAGTCTTATTTATTTTATTTTATTTTGTTTGAGTCTTATTTATTTTATTTTGTTTTGTGTTTTATTCTAATCTATTGTAGTTATTTCACTTTATTTTATTTTATTTTATTTTATTTTATTTTATTATTTGAATAAAATTTGAATCCAATGACTAAAATCAGGGCTTAATTTGGCCTTACCCGTTTTTTTTCATGATTTTAGGAAAATTGTAAAAAAATCTAGAAACAACCATCGGCAAAATTCAAGATGGTCGCCTTCATGATCGCGATCATCGTGATCACCTAACCAGAAAACAAGGCAAAATACTGCCAAAATTATGAGCCCTAATGGCAAATATCAAGGAAAATTTGCAAAATATTAGGTAACTAAAAGATAAGATTTGGGTGCTGCATTTTGTTGAAAATACATTGGAAATGGCCAATATTTTGAGTGGAAATGATATTGCCTGACGAACTTTTACTGGGCCATTTCCTGAGCACTGAGGCTGAGCACTGAACTCGACAAAATGGAGCAATACTGGTCATATATACCGGGCGCAAAATATAGATTTTCTGTGGCGCCTGGGCGTGTAATTCTGGTTGGATCCAGGCGTCAAAACTCGGTAACCGTAGGGTAAAAATCGCTCGGCGCCTGCTTGTTTCCAGGCTTGGTACTAAACATGAAATCGGGTTGATTGTGGCAGCGGTACCTGTATAAAAAGGAATGTTTCGCTCAAAATTATCCATTAATGTGTTACTCTGCCAAACTAATACAGGTGATCAATATTCTCATAAATCATGCATATTAATTTTTTTTTATTCCTGCAGATAACTGGAGCTTCAAGGCCAAGAGAAGACGTACCACTGGCACTGGTCGTATGCGCCATCTTAAGAATGTCCATAGAAGATTCCAGTAAGTTCATCAGTCTAGCTGTTAATACTCTTTCTGTACGGTCTCCTTTAGTTTGTGTTTAAGTCAAACTCTTTTTACTTTGAATGTGTATGAAGAACATTATAAACATTACATGAATCAACTTCAGTGGTCACAGAAAGGAGGTGCATCAATTTATGAATCTCAGTTTGACAAGTTTTTGTGTAGGTACATGTAGACCCTAGACTAAATCCATCACTGGGGCAACTCTACATTTAGTTTTCTCAGTCATCAACCCTGACAGTTGACAAATGAGGTAGACCTGTGGAAGAAATTTCTAGCCTGTTTCATCACTTTCATGTTGAAAATATTCCTTCATTTTGAGGAATGTGAATATGCTGAAGACAGTAGCAAGTGATCCCATAGAGCAAATTTGTGTGATGTTGGAATTTCGAACACCTAGGCATTGTATTCAGGGCCACGATTTGTCTTGGTTTGCGAGAATCAAAATCGCACTTACTGTATGATTTTAATGTTGGAATTTCAAACGCTAAGGCATTGTGTTCAGGGCCACGATTTTGTCTTGGTTTGCGAGAATCAAAATCGCACTTACTGTATGATACAATGAGAGAAGTTGATTCTTGCAACCAAATCATCTTATCAGTAGTACTTGTAGTCTTGTACTGTACAAAACTGTAAAAGCTTGTGTCACCACACAAAATTGTCCTTTTAATTTTAAGGATTTTGTTTTAACCAAAACATTTTTCTCTTCTTTTCTTCTTCCACTTTTGCAGGAATGGTTTCCGAGAAGGGACAACTCCAAAGCCCAGGCAAAGAGGTGTAGCAGCAGCCCCCTCAAAATAGATAAATAGCACTTAAAACTATAGACAAGATCTGTGAGAAATAAAGTATGGACTTTGGTACATAAAATGGACATGGTGTGATATTTGTGTTATTTCAAGAAAGTGAAGATATGTGTTTGTAAGGTAATTGGTGGAGATCAAAATTTAAAACAATTTTGTGGGGAAAAAGTAGTTTTAACCTTTAATGCTGGTTTTATACTTTCTGCCGCTTGCCACTAAGGTTCTCACCAATTCCCAGGTACCAGAGTTTGTCCTTCCTTGGCCTACCCGGGTCAAAATTCACGGGTCAAAGTACCTACAAAAAAAATTATAAACAAAAAAAGAAGTTACGCCCTAAATTACTTGTTTTAAGGTTGGAAACCAGAGAAATACTGAGCACTAAAAAGCTAATTTTTTTTTCTTCAAAGTTGTACATTTTAATTACTTTTCCTTCTATTGAACAGCTAGCATACTAATTCAATGTGTCCCTGCCTGTTCAATAGAAGCAAAAGTGATTAAAATGTACACTTGATTCAAGTATTTTTTAATTGGTATGAATATTTCTCTGGTTCCTAACCTTGTTTAATAAGTACTTTAGGGCCTATAACTTTTTTGTAAAAAAAAAAAAAATTCAATCGGGTTCCCGAGTACATAATTACTAGCTAGTTGAGAGCCCTACTTGCCACTGAGCGGCGTGACACTTCATCATGCCGCTTGTCTTTTCTGCAGCGGCATGACTATGAAAATCGCTTTCTGTTCGTGATACGTCAGAGTGGCTCTGCTCGAGTTGATTTGAATTTGATCTGCCGCTTTGGTCAAAGCGATGGAGTGATCAATATATCAGCTTGCCACTGGTCACCACTAGCGTTTCTGGTGCGTCTGCACAGTGAAGCAAAATCGTACAAGCGGCAAGAAAGTATGAAACCAGCATAAATCATTAAATGGATGTTGTGCAGAGATATTATGGCCATGGCAAATGGAATTCTGATGAAAGTTGGTCCATTGGTTCCTGTTTCATACATAATTTGGATTTAGGGAGGTGGGGACTACCAGGTATTTCATTATTTGACATATTTTCAATCAAGTTTCATAGTGAAATATTGTGGTAGAGCATTGAAACTGCATGAACAAAACTACCTACTTGCATTGAAACTATTATTAGGGGTAGTCACAGTCGTTGTACTGATGGACCCTGCGCCACTTGTTGGCTGCAAACATGGTTCCGACATTTTCTAATGACGGCGGAATAAATGTAAAGCGTTTTGAGGCTGGTTACGGCATAAAGCGCTATATAAATATCTACATTTATTAAACTACATAACAACCTTCATAGCCATTTATCTCTAATTGCACTAAATGTGACTTGGGGCCCCTTTTTGAACTAGCATCCTAATGTGAAGTAATGACCAGGTCATACCTTTGGTAACTTGTAGCACCCTCCGTCTTTGTTCAGAGATGGCTGGTTGGCCCTGATGTGGATGGCCTCCTTGACTCTTCCGCAGATATTGCGCCAAAAGACAAAACTGAGAAAAAGGACGTAACTGGTCCAGTGTACATTCATTCATTCATTTTATTTTTTCATCATCATCAATACATACATAATCAGCATAACAGATATAAACAATGTTGAAAATAATGATGTGATGAGGTAGATGCATTACAAAGCCAAAGGCCTGAAAGACAATGCATCACCTTAATATATAAGTTTAGATATTTACACAAGAAAGAAAAAAATCAGTATAAAAACAGAAAAAAAACAACGAGACAATACGGAACCCATCTTGAATATCACTTGTATACATTAACCAGGCAAATTATGCAATTTTTTTAAAAAGTGTTTATATGTAACAACTTCAGTAACTTTTACAATAGAGTAAAAACAGAATTATTACATGAATGCGATAATCAAGAGTTAGTGATCACCTTTAATGATTCCAATAATACCAGTTTTGAATTTGGAGATGCAATTTGCTTCTTTGACTTCCTTTGGTAAGCTATTCCACAGCCTAGGGCCAAGTGACAAAACATTAAGTCGATGGTGATTCCATACCAGGGGCAGACTACAAGAGGCACCTGTAAAGAATCTTGCATTGGAGAGACTGAACGTTCTCCCAAGACCAGATTTCTTGAACACAGATGTCCTAGCACAACTTTGTCAGAGGTTTCCAAACATCCACATAGAGTCACCGGCGGGCCATCACATCGACCTGGACAAAGTCCAAATCTTGGATAGGGAACCCCGCTGGTTTGAGAGAGGAGTCCGGAGGCCATCCACATCAGGGCCAACCAATCATCTCTGAACAAAGACGGAGGGCGCTATAAGTTACCAAAGGTCTATGATCTGGTCATTATGTCACACTACAAGAGTGCACGATGGGCTCATTCCACTGACGAAGGCTGAAGTAGCAACAGCTAAAAATTTCGAAGGTAAATATATTTGTATTGTGATCAAGAGTTTAAATCTTTCTATAAGATGTGGGTCTGTTTTTTCAAGGGTTGGTCGAATTATGCCAATTAAACAATTTTGTTACACCTAAAAAAGGTAGTATGCCAATAGGTCTTCCTCAACAACTTTGAGAATCCATTGGTAATATTTAGAAGGAAATTTAAAAAAGTGAAATCCCTTTGTTATTGGGCAAGAGAAGTCGGATACCCTGGAGAATAAGCACGTCTTTGAACCAAGTTTAATTTCTTTTCTAGATTATCTGTCTTGCCATTTTGTTTTGGAAAGCACTTGTTAATGAGTGTGAAGTACAAACCCCCCCTGTTTCAGTAGTAACAATTATGATCTTTTTGCATAGGCCTACTGAATATGGAGCAAAACGGCTTCATGCAGATTAACAATGCCTATTAACTTTAAAACCCATTTTTGAGCCTTTTTGAAGATTTTTGGATACAATTTCTAGACTTTGCAGGCGCCTGCTCGGCCAATAAAGCATTTTTCCCAATTATAATTCATCAGGGTGACTTTTCGTAATTCTTGTTTATCATCATGATTGAAACAGAACACATTTCATGACGCGCATTTCTTATTTTACGCGAAGAATGTAAAAAGAACGCGTTCATAATGACGGCCGTTACAACGGGCCGCAACACTAAATAAGCGTCCCATAGGATAACGTGTGATTTTGGCCTACTTGAGCGCCATTCCTGGCGTCCCTGCAATACTTGGCAAAATAAATTTGGTATCAAATTAAAGCTCTGTTTCTGTAGATTCCAAAACTTTTGTCGGCATATATCGATGACCGTTGACTTTTTTCGCTATTACGCAGTACAAAAAATATGGCCTAAAAATATACTAAATTCACCACTCACATTTCAAAATCGGAAGTTGTCTTCATCCGCCACAGAGAATTGCTTTTGAGATAAAATGTCCGGTTTTTTCTGCATGTTATCATTGAAGACACTTGTCGAATTCATATGAGCTGATATTGAGTGATTTAAAGTGAACATGTCGGTAGATATGGTCGCTACAATCTCATACTCACTATGGACTATATTAGCGAATTTCGTTCTTACATAAAATGCGTAGTGATTTAGTGTTTGCCCCTTATAAGGATTTAAAAGTTTTCAAAATCCACATTTGTCACTTATTAATTAAATTAGAGAAAATTTGTAGCTCAACACCGAAAATTTCATGTCTCTGCGACATTTCGCTCAAGAGATATGTTGTTTTAAAGATCAGTGCCGAAACGCGGAAAATCGAATATTTCGACTTCCTCCAATATGCGAGAGTTTGCACAAAACTCACTAAAACTAGTGACAGACAACAATTTAGGGGCTGTGCAATAATTATGAGCCCTGGGGAGGGTAAAATTGGGGGGGGCAAGAAATTTTGGCGAGCTGAAAGGGGGGGCAAGCCATTTTGGCCAGCCGAGGGGGGGGCAAGCGATTTTGGCACACATTCATGGGCGCTTTTAAATAAAACGCTCTAAAAGGCTTAGGAAAACAGTGCTTGGAAACGCTTTAATATGCAAATTTTCCTGAACGCTGCGCCATAACATATATCTAGACCATTTAAGGTTTGAAAATTGGGATCCCAAAAATTTGGCATGTGTAAGGGGGGGGCAAAGATTTTTTGGCGGGTCGAGAGGGGGGCCAGCGATTTTTGGCAGGCCGTTTGGAAATGTTACCCCCCGGGGGAAAAATAATTATTGCACAGCCCCTAAGCTATAATGTATCATAAATGTGGATGTGGTAAATTTTGGACTCAACAGGGCCGAAAAATATGTTTTGATGAATCAATTGTGTGAAAATATTGGATCCAAAACATGATAAAATTGGATGCTTTATTTATTTACTGGTCTCGCTATGAGTTTTAAAATATTGGACTCTACTATGTCTCGTCCAATACATGTATATTCAAACTCATAGCTCGACCAATAAATAGGGCTCAATCGATCCAATTTTATATCAAAACTGATCTCAAATCAGGGTCAGAAATTTGTAACCAAGTGCGAGAATCCTTTTGGATTCTCCCAGTGGAATTTTGCAAGAATCCATGGATTGTCGCCATATAACTTTGTATGAGAAACTGAAATATTTACGAGAATCCATTTAGATTTTGCAATTTTGTTGGCGTAGAATGGATTCTGAGATTCTCGCCAACTTTCTGACTCCAGCAAATTGATCATGTACAAACGGTGGGGTACCACCACATAAGTAGTGATCAATTGGGTTTTTGACATTTCTTGCTCTACTATTCGTTAATGAAGCATTCTGGATGCTATCATTTATAGGTACTTTAATAGAAGTTGAGGTAAAAGCTTCAATGGCACAGAAGGCCTGTATCTTATATTAAAGTTGTTTGGTTTTGGTAGGGATGTGCCGCTGAGATTTTGGAAGTGGACCCATAAATATACCAATTTTTCAAGAAATTGGGACCCATTGATATACCAAAAGTTGAAATTTTCGGCCGAATTTAACCAAAATTGTCTTAGTTTTTACAAATTTTGGGAAAATTTTGAAAACTTTGGTTAGATTAAGGGGTACTACACCCATGTGGTAAATTTAGACTATTTTTGCATTTTTCTCAAAAATAATTACACACTGGTGTATATTATTGGGGCAAGGAATCCAATTACTACACTGAAATTTCAGTGACTCAAGACAAGCGGTTCAGTTTATATGATAGAAAACGAGGTACATCCTAGCGGTACCTTATTTCTGATCATAAATAACAAACCGCTTGTCTTGGGTCACTGAAATTCCAGTGTAGTAATTAGATTCCCTGCCCCCATAATATACACAACTTTTGTTACCACTGTGTTATTAGTTTTTGAGAAAAATGCAAAAATAGACACAAATTTATTGAGGGGTGTAGTACCCCCTTAAGGACAAATTGGGCTGTTTTCCGAAAAAATTGAGAACATTTTGAAAAAAGACCCATTCATATACCAAAATAGGCTTTGAAAAGGGGTCATTGATATACCAGAAGGCTGAAAATGCTACCCATTTTTGCGGGACGTCCCCGTATGTTCATTTGTACTGAGTACCCCCCCGGGTTGTTATTATGAATCCATGACCTACTCGTTCTGAGTTATATACAGCATACACCTCCTGACACGGCGCTTTAGTGAGTGAATGGTGTATTCAGCAAGTGCACCCTCTATAATTCTTTCAACAGGACATACTCCCTCCACATGGTCTTGTTAAAAAATTATAGAGGGCACACTTGCTGAATACAACATTCACTCAAAGTTAGTGTTGTGTCAGGGGTGTATCTTGTATAAGGATAGAAAAATATAAATTTTGGTAGGAAATGATTATTGATATAAACATTTTGCAATGTTAAAAGGTAAAAAGATACTTGTAAAAACTTTCAGCTTTCTAAAATTAATGTGATCCTGCCACATACATTTAAACAAATTATTATAATAAATATTTGAATAGACATGGACTTCATCAGGATAGTACTCAGCTATGGTAACCAATAAGCTATCCATAAATGTGTTACATTATGGCTATTTATTTGCAAACACAATGTACTGGTGCAGGTCACTATTCCAGATGAGTTAGAATGTTAATTTGAAGTCCAATTAAATAAGTCCAATTAGGACTGCCACCTTCACACACCCCTTGACAAGACTAAGATAAAGCACTTGTTATGCTGATACAAAGTTGTATTTTAGTGATGGCAACTCAATGGCTCCATTGTGTGAAACTGGACCAAAAGATAATCAAGAAGTTTATGATGGGATAATACCATAGAGCTGCCACCATGCAATTTGATGATCGGATAATGTCACTATGAATGGTGAACCATTTATAGACCTCATCACTTCCAATCTTGAATAAGAACAGTTATTCATGTTGGTCCTTCTGAAATAGGAACTATGTCACTTGGTGATGGGTCTTTTGGTGATGCTGATGACTCCGGAGGTGGGCCACTTGGTAGAGGTATGTTAGTTGGTGATGGGATGTTATGTGATGATGTAGTGTCAGCACTACTTTCATTCTCATACAGTTGTCTAGCTTGCAGTTGCTGGTCCTTAGTGCAATAGTCCTGTGAATGAGAAGAAAACCAAATCAACTTCATTTTCATCATTTTAGCATGGAATGTGCAACTTTTCCTGTGCATAATTTTGTTCTAGTAGTTCTGGTTAGTGGAACAACTTTGCCCCCACTAAATTTCACAAAGTGCAATGTATTTGATGCATAATGCCGTTTTTTGCGATTTAATGCGGTGACCAGATTTTGCGCTTATGTCACCGGCTCAAAGAAAAAAGCACTATACATATAACCTGTGTGGTCATGTGGATAACAGGCTATTCCATTTGAAATCCATACATCCCCTATGGAAGACACAACTTCAATCTTACACACAGGGAGTGTAGATTCCAAATGTGACAGGGAGTGTAGATTCCAAATGTGACAGGGAGTGTAGATTCCAAATGTGACAGGGAGTGTAGATTCCAAATGTGACAGGGAGTGTAGATTCCAAATGTGACAGGGAGTGTAGATTCCAAATGTGACAGGGAGTGTAGATTCCAAATGTGACAGGGAGTGTAGATTCCAAATGTGACAGGGAGTGTAGATTCCAAATGTGACAGGGAGTGTAGATTCCAAATGTGACAGGGAGTGTAGATTCCAAATGTGACAGGGAGTGTAGATTCCAAATGTGACAGGGAGTGTAGATTCCAAATGTGACAGGGAGTGTAGATTCCAAATGTGACAGGGAGTGTAGATTCCAAATGTGACAGGGAGTGTAGATTCCAAATGTGACAGGGAGTGTAGATTCTAAATGTGGCTTCCTGAATGAGTGACTCCACTTGAAATGTACACCCCCCATGTTGGAGATTAAGGTCATGTCTTCCATATGGGATGTATGGATTTCAACTGGAATAGCCCAATGATGTTAGAGTTTGCTACATGCTCACCTGTAAAAATACACTGGCAACATTACTTATCCTTTTGCTTGGAGAGTGACAAAATCTTTCCATACACATGAGGACATGAGGAGCTGTTATATCTGTTGAAAAAAAGAATATTATTTACCACTATTAGTTATATATATTATTTAAACTGAAAGACTGTTTTTTAAATTAAAATTTGTGTCAAATGTAGCTTTGACCAGGAATGATGGGTTAAAAAGTACTAGTATGTGTGTCACTGCTACATGCACGATGTATGGGAGGCTCACTAGAGATAATCTGTGCAGTTTCTGTCAAAAATTAAATGAAAGAGCCTACACTTAAAAAGTTGCATTATTTGACATGTGTCAGACCTAATAAATGAAAGAAACAGCACTAGAAAGTCCGGGAGGGAGGTACTCGGTACAAATGACCATACAGTGACGTGCCACAAATATGGGTAGCATTTTCAGCCTTTTGGTATATCAATGACCCCTTTTTCAAAGCCTATTTTGTTATATGAATGGGTCCTTTTTCAAAATTGTCTCAATAGCCCAATTTTCCTTAATCTAGCCGGGAAAATTTGTAAAAACTAAGACAATTTGGGTTAAATTCTGCCGAAAATTTTAACTTTGGGTATATCAATGGGTCCAAATTTCTTCAAAAATTGGTATATTTATGGGTCCACTTTCAAATTCTCAGCAGCACATCCCTACCAAAACCAAACTTGAGTACCCCCCGGGTAAAAAGTCCAGTAACAAAAGCATCTATTTTCCATTTAATAATCACACCAGAGTATTTTCCGGTGTTTACTCGTACTGCATCATTGATTTTAATGGGGATTGTCAATAGAACATAATAATGACAGTGAAACCTAGCTCTGACTGAGACAAAAAATCTATGGTGCCACAGGTTTCAGTTTGCATTATCAATTGGTGTTATCAGGTACTTTTAACATAAAAAAGCAATGCCAGGTGCATCAAAATCACTTTGTGTTATCGGTTTTTGTGTTAACCGATTTTGTCTTAAAGAGCCTAACACTGTAGAATATTAAGTTTGATTTCATGATGGGGGTACAATTATAACATGGAATAACAAATGAAACTTGCAAGAACTTGACAAAACAGTATGATTTGTGAAAAACTTGTAGATATGTTCGTCTATCAAAATGTTTTGGGCTATTTGGTGTGGACATTGTATTGCAAGTTCATTCTGAAGCTAGATAAAATAACAGTCAAACTTAAAGCTATCACATGGAAGTTCAAAAGTCCATGTTTTGTCAAGAAATTGCCAAATCTTGACTTTTACTTCAATTGGTCTTGAATTTCCTTTAAAATTTAATTCAAGACATATAGTCAAACAAAAGTCAAGAAATTGACTACCCCCTACACCAGATTTTTTGTCTGTTGTGGTAAAATGATCAAAGAAACCGCCAAACGGCTCCATAATTATTGTCCGCCCATCCTTTAATTGTGCTTGTTTTAGCGATAAAAAACATCTTTACCTAGAGTAGGGTAGGCCGTCGAACTTTGGGGGTTGTTGAGGTCTAAATACAGATTTTTGTATGATATTTAAATATTTAGGGCATGAAACTATCATTCCTATCATAATCCACTGATAAATACTGCAAAAATCCAAAGTTTCTATGATTCTGGCTGAAAAATTACAATTTTTGTATATTTATGATGCCAATCCGGAAATGAATGTTTGGACTTTTTTGTTTTTTGCTACTGATGGAAACAGGAGACCCATATCTATCAATTGGTACCAAAATCATAGACATTGGCCATTTTGTACAGAAAAAATCCAGAATATTACTGTAAAAGTAGAAATTTTCGCGAGGTTTTTATTTTCGCGAATTTCGCGAGTGGACATAAAATCGCGAAAATAAAAACTCATGAAAATAACTTTTTGCATTAGGTTTCTATTGTATCAATATCAAAACCGCGAAATTTAATTTTCGCGCAATTGACAAAATCTTTAAAATCGCGAAAATATCTTCTCGCGAAAATATTGACTTTTACAGTACAAAAATGCCTCAGTTTATAGAAAAGTGTTATAAATGCTATGAAGCCTACCTGGCTTGGATACAGGAGTCACAAGAAACATCAGTGTAGTAATGGTGGACAAAATTATGTCTTCATTGGTGCTGCAGAGACAAATACATTGTAAGACAGCTATTAGTGAGTAGTGAACATGGGTACATACAACTCATCTCATACTAGTATCAGCTAGTCCCACTTTGGAGGTGAAGCGTATAAGAACTCCTTTTTCTGTTACCCAAAACCCCATATTTTTTTCTGGAACACATGATCTGTCACCCAAAGACCCCTATTTTTTCCATTTGATCTGTCACCCCAGGGAAGTGTAAACCCAAAGGGTCAATTAGAATGGCAACTAAATATCACAGATTTTGTTACTTAATTTGAAATAACAAAGCAAGCTGAAAATTCAATGTTCGATGCTTCTGTGGACTGTTTTGGCTCTCACCAAAGGATCCCATGTTAAAAAAAGGTCATGTGCTCACCCAATGCACCTCCCTTAATTTAGGTCCAAATGGTACATCTCTCACCCCAAAGACCCCATATTTTTACATTTTGCTCTCCCGAATGACAAAAAATCATGCTCTCACCCAATAACTCCATATTTTTTACATTTCGCTCTAACCAAATGCGTCTTGCTGTGACCGTGCCAGCTCTACACCTATCCATTTCATATTGAAGTGCCCCCAGGCAGCTAGTATGATAAGTAAAGGACTGTAGATAGAATCCGGGGATAGAATACCCATATCAATTGAAAAAAATAGAATTACACAGAATTACGCAGTTCATCAGCCAACCTACCAACTGTGTCATAACATAAGCCCACCACATAACACATTTTAGTTAGGGGGGAATTAATCATATTAAAATTTGAATGGTGTCCCTCCCAGCCTAGTCATTGTGAAATTTTGAAAATTTGTAATTTTCTGCATCTGTATTTAACACCAAATGCACTATTCAAGCATGATTCAAGTACTTTCTCATCCTCAGGAAATGTGGGGCACTGGCGGTGACAGACGCACAGCCACAGCTCAATGCATATGTATCAAACAAATGTTGTCATCACAATTCGTCGTCCGTATTCCATAGTGGCGTATAGTGGCGCCGCGAATAAACAACTTTTCGAGAAAATCGGGTTTGAAGAAATGCCAATTTAAAATCGAGTTGTGTAAATCAGACATTCATTATATTTTGTAAATGATGTGAAATTTCTGTAGTAAACTAAATAGATTTTATTGTTATATATTTTTCATAAGAAATAAATACATACTATTGCTGGCAAACTGAAAATAAAACTATACGTCACTATGGAAAACAAACAAAACGCAATACCCTAACCTAACGTTAACCGTACGCCACCTCCGTCGCCGTGTAATCCCTATGGCGTTACCCTTCGTCGTTCGTATTCCATAGTGGCGTATAGGTCCGATACGTGTACGCCACTATGACATACGATTTTTTTCATTTTTGCCGATATTTCATAATTATAAAATGTGTATAAAAAGTGGCGTATGGTCGATACGCCACTATGCACACGGTCGACGCCCTATACGATAAATATAAATTTAATACTCCGTTGGTGAGCGACGGCGAGTGGTAGTGAGCGACAGGCGAGTGGTATTTCACTGAACGCAAGAAAAGGAGTTCTATCTGATTGGCTAGCAATCGATCGCTTAGGTCGCTCAGTAGTCAACTACAAACTCATGCATTCAATTCGATTGAAATCGATTATTCTATTATTGACGAAGATAAAGAGCGTGATAGTGTGTCAATAATGTACATTGTATTGCACCTGGTTTTACCAGCATTCCTTTATAAAATAATTTTCTCAAAGAGTTGAATATTATCAAAATTTTTACAGCGGATTTCAAATGTTTTACATCAAAATTGCAGTTAAACATATCCACAGCAAAATACCGGTCCTCACCAATTAGTACATTTAATATCCAGTTAGTACATTTAAACGAAACCTGTGATTTACGTGACAACAAATAAAATTTTCTTACAATAGAAATATCATATGGGATACTGATATGGTAGGCCGCAACCGCCACAACGTGGAGCTGCTACGCGTAGCTGACTTTTTGTTCCGTGGAGCCAAATTGACCAATCATGTTAGAGTTTTTCATTACTCGGAGGTAAAACTGACCAATCAAGTACGACTTACTCATTACGTGAAGCGAATTTAGTCATTAAGAATTTGCCAGACGAGCTTCACGTAGTTGCAAGATATCCTCGGTCACGATAGTTATGATTCAAAAAGTAATTTATGAAAAGTACGAACCGACTTATTATTAAGATGGACATGCACTCACAAGAAACTCATACAGTATTGTACACAACTATATATAGCTAGGCAGAGTGGTGGTAAACCATGCACACAATTCTGCGATCTGCAGTGTATCGCCGGAGCTGATTTGTACATCATCTTGCGCGGGCGTGGCCTGCGAATTCGACCTTCAGCAAACCAGTTCGGATTTACTTTATATACTAGTAGTAGGCCATACATACTGTAGTTACGGTACTGCCCGTTTTCCTATACACAATACTCAGTGCGCTCACCATTGACGCGTGACCTAGTGTATGTTAGAAGGTTTTATGCCATTGCCTATATGACGTCACTGTGTAAAAAATAACCAGTCAATATTTAAAGTATTCTCTGAAATTCTAGAAAATATAGTTTTGTAACATTTCCTAAATTTTTAGCTAATTTAGGTGTTTGGAAATATTGGTACTTTTGTGTTTTAGGAAGGATATGTAAACGACAG
Organism: Amphiura filiformis; assembly: GCF_039555335.1. Lineage (NCBI taxonomy): Eukaryota > Metazoa > Echinodermata > Ophiuroidea > Amphilepidida > Amphiuridae > Amphiura > Amphiura filiformis. The sequence goes on from NC_092628.1 coordinate 32,198,466, forward strand.
ATAACACCAAAAAAATATGAACAAATTATTTCTAAACTGTGTTAAGTCTGCAAACCATTATGCTTCTCATTTTCAAGAACGCTGGTTAACAATAAGCAGACTATTGTCTCATTTAATAAACAAAAGCCCAGACAGTATTGTTACCTTGCGTTCGCTTTATAATCATTCACCCAACTGAAACTATAATACCAGCTCATTGTTCATTGCACAGGTAAAACAGACACAAGTGCAGTGTGTGTATTTAACCAGAGAAGATCTGATGTAACATAGTTGAGCTGTTTTCATTGAGTGTTATCTTGGTTTAATAGCTTTTAATGTGGTTTAAGTCCTTCAAATGTCGTGGTGAATTCTACTGTAGACATGACTGCATCATGATTATTTTAAAGTCAACAACATTCAACAATATGATCACCGTGATAGTATGACAGTATCAGTACCGTAGGTGTCAGTGATCCTGGCCTGACACAGTAGACAAACAAACAAACACGCCACACACATGGCACATGCATGCAAGATAACATTGACTATACACTAATCAAACAATGGTATTGATCCTGTACAACTGTTTGTGGTTTATTTACATTCGATTCATTTAAAATCCACATAGTAAACATTAATTTTGGCAAGAGTTTTTCTCTCTGGAACGATGATGCATCAACTGGCTCCGGCGTAATGAAAAGATCTAACATGATTGGTCAATTTAGCTCCATGCGAAAGTTTAAAAGTAAGCTACGCGTAGCAGCTCCACGTTAATGGCGGTTACGGCCAGCCATATACTGATCATGCGAAAATCGTAAAACATAGAATAGAAACAGTGTGGCCGGCTCTCAAAATCTCAAATTGTATGCATAGCCTGAGTCGCACGGCCTATCTCGAACAAAATAGCTCAAAATCACCATGCGTAGTTGTTGAAAAACGTGAGGATTTATCGTACTACCACGGCAATTTTTAAGACGAAGATATAGGGATGATGATGGTGTGCTATGGAATACAAAATATGTCACTTTGTAACTATACGCCACATTTAATTAATTAATTACTAATTAATTAGCTACTTATGACTGATGAGACTTAAAAAAAATGAAAGAGAACATCATTAAAAACATATATGCCAATTTTCAAAAAATGACCAAAAATCACTATACGCCACTATGGAATACAGCCGACGAATTCACACTTATTCTATGTTACACATTATGTTTGTACATTGGTTTTGCTTTGAAGATTAATAAACCATGAACAGGAAGTCTCTGAACACTAAACACCTTACCTTTCACCCTTATCAGACAGTAATATTTTGCTTTATGTTCTGATGATAAACAATCTTGCTTCATGTTCCGATAAATAACCGCAGTGAGAACCTTTTGTTAGGAGCGCTATCAATGTTTAGACAAGATAATTTAATTACACTGACCCACTTTCATATTTTGTGTGGGAAATTGCCCCAAAAATAATTTTAGCTATCTACTACTTGATATTCTCAAAGTTGTAACAGAACTTTAAATTCAAATTTGTATTGTAACATGACAGGTGTCCAATTATTGTAGGCAAATATGTACAGAGTGGTTAATTTTGGGAAAGGGCAGGTTGAATTTACTATGTGGCCAAAATAATTTATTGGTGGGCACCTTTTTATTTTTTAAAAATGATATAAGTAAAAAATGGTCCAACAAAATTGTACACATGCACTAGGACAGTAGCTCTCTACTGTCTATGAATGTATGTAGTTACAAGCCAAAAAAATAATTACAAGCCCCATCAATCATTTCCCCCACATTCTCCTGGATGTGAGCTGGTATGATAGCGCATATCTAAACATGATCACACTTTTTGTTGGTATTATAAACCACCCCTAGTGAAATTGGCTTTGGTTTAGAGGATGTAATCAATCTTTTGATATGTTCCCTTCACATACATGCCAGGTTACAAATATTTGAATTCATTCATATATTTTCAGTAGCAGCTGTAGAACTTGTTAAAATACTTGTTAAACTTGTTAAAAAACTTGTTAAAGCACAAACATTAAAACTAACCTTGATAAACACTGGACAACTTGTTGTATACCATCATTTGCTAGTATGTGCTCTTTGTTCTTCTTATCTGAAAATAAAGGAACACCAAAATAATTTGGTTTAAATGTGATTCTTCATCACCCAGAACAAAACAAGTATGTCAAAGGCTACAAGGGCAAGAAGGCTACATTTGCAATCAGCAATAGCTGCCAGGTGTCATAGCTTTAGATGTGAACAATTTTCGAATGCAGAACACACCACTACACGCCATAAATAAATTCTGCCAGTCACATTTCCCCAATATGAAATTTATTAAAAAGTAAAATTTTAATTATAATTTTACTTCATTAAAGTTTGGCGGAGGCGGGGTTCGAACTCACGGCGGCGGACCGCTTTGGACACACTATGAACAGCACTCGAATTAACCCACGGCACCCACAGCATTTTGCCGTGGGTGCCCATCCCCACTGCCATAATGCCCTCAAAATATGTCCTTTACCCAAGGCAGTCACTTGCCGTGCCCTCTAATGAAGTTGCCGTGGGGTGCCCGGCCCAGCCCTGCCCTTCATAATAAAATCATCTATCTATGTTTGTGTGTGTTTTCTTCCCTTTTGAGAAATTGCCTTGGCACCCTTCTCAAATTTTCAACAGTTGCCATGATGCCCTCTTGAAATATTACAAACTGCCGTGCTGCCTTGCCTTTTGAGTGAAAATCCAAGGCAATTAACAGCTTGCCCTAAAAAAGTTGCTGTGCCCCTTCAGATCCTTAATTCGAGGCCTGACTATGAATCCAGCGCCTTAGACCACTCGACCACTTGTCTTGTTGGAATTCATTTGAAACTTATTTGTAGATATAATCGCAACTTCAACATAGGCCTACCACGTGACAAGCAAAGGCAGAAAACGTACCATATTTTGGAATTTTATTTGCCTAAAAACATTTATGTGTATTATTAGCGCTCAATTGTTGTTAACTACGTGTTTTATACAAAAAAAATCCAACAAAAACATGATAACTGGGCGTCTATATGGACAATACATGATATCGATTTTGACACGTGCTTGTGTCTCAGTACATTTCCATGGTCAGTAAGATACTATAGAGGAAAACCTACCATTTTCTTGTATACACGTTCGATGTTTTGATCAAGTATGTGAATATTCGACATTAGACCCAAAATGTTTTTTCAGGAAATAAAAGATTAGATTACCATAAAAACGAAACAGTAATCTTTTGCGGGTCTAATGTTATTTATACATGGAATTTTCAACGTTTTTTCTATCCTTATTCTTGCTCAATTAAAAAAATATTTTGGCGTATATAAAATTGAAATAAAATTCTCTGCTCCATAAACGACATCAAACGTGCCACAATTGGATATCACGAATCGTTATATATGATGTGCAGTTAATATTCATATTTTCTTTTATACAGAGGATGCTTCAGTTTTGACAGGAAAATGTTTTCTTGAAAACCCTCTCACTCGGTTTTTTCAAAACGGTAACCATGCTTCCCTAGAATGTGCAATAATTTAGCATTAAATTTTTTCTTATTCTAACAGCAAGCGTTTCTAGAATGAATTATGGCGAAATGTGGTGTAAATGCAGAAATTGACAAAATGTCTATAGGGCAGCTATTGCAGATAAGACCTTTTTGTACTAATTATATTTCACTTGCTTATTATTCATGCCTTTATAATGATATTGTCCCAAAATAGTGTGTACATACATTTTTCACAGAGGATGTTTAAAGACATTCCCACAACCCAGTGGGGTTTCAGACCTTGTATGTCTGGCTTTTGTTCACATGTGGTACAGTTGATCATACCTTGCATTGGGAATGTGTGCAAATATCTGGTGTTTTCATCCTATTATTTAACATTCAAAACATCAACTTATGAATAAAGTTAATGCAGTGGGACAATATGAATGTTTCCTGTAAGAAAATCAAATATCATTCCTAAGTCTCAACTATTAGCTCGTTGGCTGCAGTTTTAAAATTACCATTTTGTGTGTGTGGCAATGGGGATTTTGCCTTTAAAATTAGGTTATATTGATCAAATTTCCCAATCATAGTGCATTGTAGGAATGCCTTTAAGCCTCCTCTGCATTTTTCACATGCAGAGGTTGTGCAATAATTGTTTGCTTGCCCTTGTCTGACCGACCCAACCTTGACCTTTTTTGAAAAAAGTTTTTCAGAAGTTTTGATATTCTGAAAAGATTTCTTAACATTTTCTACACATTTCTGACCTGTTTAAAAACATAAAAGGGGTGATACAGTAGAGAAATATCCCAATCCTAAAATTTAGTGATATATTTTTTTTTTTACTGTTTTTTTGGTCTTATCAACTTGCATTAAATGACATTAACAGAAGAGGTTTAAAACATTATTCATCAGATTTTGCTTTGGGTCACAAGAAAGAAAAATAAAAAGAAAAATTTGCCAAAATCAGTTTTGCGCACCAGTGTTAATTTCAAGTGTCCATGTCCTTTGCCAAAATCAGTCATGTGCACCAGTGTTAATTTCAAATGTGCATGTCCTTTTTTTTTTTTTGAAAAGTCCTTTTTCTTGTCATAACTTCTGATGCATTGCAATTGAATAACAAATTATTACATGTAAGAAAACCCCACGCCATGGGAAAGCAATTATCATTAAACTTAGCCAGGCAGATCATGGATTCTAGGGCAGATACAACACATGAAATATCTCATGGCATGCTCATATCATAATCTCAGATATTAATGATAAAACACTTTTCCTTTTTATTTCTATTTCTTTTCTTGTTTTGAATATAAGTTTTCTTTTTGTAGAGTTACATTACATTCATACATATGGGTAAATACCAAAAGAACATGTTTGTATAGATCTAATTTTGAGATCATGCATCTAACAGAAATATTAGAAGTTTAAATTTTGCAATTGAGTTTTTCATGGTTTTGAGTATGCTAGCTACCATAATGCTTTATACCCAAGGCATAAAAGTAGGAGAAAAGCAGAATTACTTTAAAAAAAGGATTATTATACTCCTCGATCCTCTTTACTGCAAATGTTACCAGTTTTACCATGATTACAACATTGCGGTATTAAAGGAGTATTTTATGATCCTAGCATTCTCTTTTAATGACATTTTCAGTAGCTAGCCATGAAAAAGCTTATTCACCAAATTTTGCGTTTGCGAGTATATGCAAGATTATGTGTATTATACTGCTCCATAGGCCACTGTGTCGTAATTCCATTCTGGTACACCAGAAAGTTATTCCAATTTGACAATATTTTTGCTAAACGAACTAATCTGCAAGATATTTTTGTACATAAAATAAACATTATGTTGCCAGAGGTTAATTCCAGTGGAATAAAAATCTCAACTTGTTTTAAAAAGTGAGGGGATGAGGCTGTGGATCACAAAATACCCTTTTAAAACTGAGGATGGTTTGTGCAAGTGATACTCACCTAATGCTAGGTTACAGATCCCTCCAATGCCAAATACCACTAGTGTCTCATTAGGTTCACTCAGCATATCTGTACAATAACATAACCAATTCCAGTCATTCAGTTGATGTTTATTAGGGGTTGTGCAATAATTATGAGCTGGAAGGGGGGGGGGGGTAAATTGGTGGAGGGGGCAAGCATTTTTGGCACACTGTTTGGAAATTTTTAATTTAATAACTATTGGACAGTTCCTTACTCAAACCAGAGAAGATGAATGCTCCGGAGGTGGTTTGGCTGGAGGTGCCCTATGTGGTGTCCATTGGTGGTTGGGGGAAAGGCACCACTATGACCTTCCATTTCAACTCCACTCACCCGAAGACCCCATGTTTTTATTAAATTTGTCACCCTAGAGACCAACCCCCTTTTTCCAACCCTATTTTTAGCAATCTAGCTGTCACCAAAAGAGCTCCAGTTTGGAGGTATCATAAACTAAAATTCTTTTTAAACCAGATATTTTAGAAATCTGAACATTTTAAAAACAACAATTTGAATACCTTTCAGCAACAAAAATTAGAAACGGTCAAGAACATTTTAACATTTTGTTACATCCTGCACACCTACCTAGAAACAAATCTATGATGTTTAGTTGCCTCATATATTCATAGTTGATTGGATCATAGGCAAAGTTTGCTAGATTGGCCAGCACCTGTTCTTGGGATTCTGTAATGACAAGAGAATGGTAATAGACATAATTATACATTACACTTTCAGCTCTTCAAAGTGGCCATGGAAGGAAGCCGGACTGAAATGAAATGAAAACTTGTATTGCGCTGATAGTCGCCAACAAATGACGCTCATTGGGCTTTGCATGAGTCCCCACTTAGGTCCGACAATTGTGTACTCAACAGATATGCCCTATATTTGGCCAGTAAAATAAGCTCTCCACATCTCAGGCATTAGACTGCACTTTTCTACAAAAAATCTGAAAATGTCTGTGAAATTGGGCTAAAAGTACCAAAAACAGGCTGAAATTAAATAAAGCTGGGGAATTATATTGAGTATAAAAAAACTGAATTCAGTTTTTACACTGAAAATTCTCATGCCTGAGATCTCTGGACAATAGCAGGATTGAATGATCACTTGTGTTAGTGTGGATCTGCCTAAATATATATACCAAATATGACAAAAAAAGAGACCCCAAAATATACTAATTTTCAAAATATCTGATCAAAATTTTGGAAAATTTGCTAAAATTTTGTTGAAGAATCTGCATTTTTTCCAGATTTTGGAGGAAATTTTGAAGATAAAAGAACCACCCCATCTCTAAACCAGTTTTCTGAAAATTACAACCCAAGACTCCACAGCAGGGAAAAAATCTATGATTTATCTGTCTAAATTTCTAAATGGTTAATTAATTACAATCAAGTTCATATATTTTTTAAAGGTGGGAATGGCCAATGTGCAATGTCACCCTGCATGGAAATGTAATCAAGTGTAGAAATGAATAAATAACAATTATTACTGTCCTGTAGTCGGCACCTGCCAGCCACCTTCTTTTGACCATGCATCACTTTATTTATATGACATTTTATGGTTAATGAATTTACATAGAGATGCCTATCTTACACAAACATAACATAAAAAGTTATGAAACATCCCAGGAAGCCACTCAAATCAAACTTGAAGTCATCCTCAAACAGAAAAATGCCAAAAAGGGTAGTGTTTTCAGCCTACATGTAAGCCATTGGCCGCGATAAGGGTATCGATTTCAAGAAAAAAAAAAAAAAGGGTAGATAAGGGTATCGATTTCAAGCTTTTTGCAAAAAAGGGTAGACTTTTTACCCGGACTTTTTAATCACTAAGGCCTACAAGTCTGTGTTAAGGGTAGTGATTTTCATGTTTTGTCGGAAGCCATTTTTCAACTGGTATTTTACATACACAGCAAAAAATATTAAAGCCCGTATGGGGAGCCCGAGTATAGGCCTACTTTATTGTATCAGTGAAAAGGGTGTATATTTTGAGTTGATCAGTGAAAATGGTTCCTATTTTGCTCCAAGGCCAGTGACAAGGGTTCATTTTTTCACTCAATGAAGGTCAGTGTTTAGAGTTGGGAACCTGAGGGGCTGTTTGAGGATTGAGTGGGCCCCTTGGTGAAATATGGGTGTGTTAAATTATGCCAAATTAAAAAATGGTTTGTCTCAAAGCTCCCACGCGCATTAGTTTTTTTCACCCGCATTAGTAACAAAAAAATTTTTCTCCTTTAAAAAAAAAATACAATCGAAATGCTTTTTTTACAATTTGTTTAAAACCTCCAGAATTCATTTTTCCCTGTACTTGGGTCTAGGTGGGGGATGGGAAGTACATCAAGATGAACCACCAGACCCCTGCTCTTAGATTACTTCACTTCAATACAATATAGCAGCATCACTTTATGTTAAATACAACACTTCATACAGTAGAATATTGAAAAATATCTTTGGATAAAAACAACGAAAAAACAACAACCACATTTCGCATTATTTTTTCAGAGTTGGAGAGCTTTGAGACAAACCTTTTTTTTAAATTTGGCCTTATGTGACAACAAAATAACTGTCCTTATTTCTCCCCAAAGTTCAAGTATGCGAGTATATTATCATAACTGTCACAGTACCGGCACTTTCTTTTAGTGATGCATCATTGCATTTTATATGGTCAATTTAATTTACGTAAGTCAGGTGTGATGCCAATCTTACATAAATGTACCAAAGTGGCATAGCCAGGGGAGCCATGGGGGTGGGGTGGGTTCTCCCCCAGTATATTTTCCAGGGATAAAATGGAGACGACAAAGAGTAGAGCGTCATTAAAATAACTAAACACAGTGTAAAAAATTGACTAAAATCCTGGTTACGCCACTGATGTGACATAAAAAGTTTTGTTGAAACATGTGAGCATAAAATTATGAAACAACAAAATTCAAAAATTCAAGTATTCGAGTTTGACAATATAGTTTAACACAATTGATTCATCCAAGCCCAAAGTCTCCACATTCATATCATCACCAGTGGAATAATTCACTGATCATTTAGGAGAGGCTTTATTGGACAATTTCAATTGTTTGCAATTGGTTTCCAAAGCATCCAACTCATAGCGACTTAATGCTAAAAGATGCCCATTGCTTTCTTTAGTTAAAAGTCAATGAACTTACTGCTTGATTAGATATTTTGTTGTTCCGACCAGACCAGGCATGTAACTTTGTTCATGATAGTTTTCAATAAAATTTCTGATCAAGAGAAATGACCTAACAAATGACTTCAAGGATGCATGTTTTAAGCATTAAAAGAATATATGCCTACTGAAATTGTGACTTGTAAACTCCATTTTTTGGACAAGAGAAAGTTGGGGGGGGGTTAAAATTATTATTTTCTATGTCTATATAAACTGGGCTCAAAAAGAAACTTATAATTTTTTACAACTTGTGAATCACAAGGTCATATCTTAAAATACTGTCAATCAAAATGAACCAAAATTACACAAAGGATTACTTTCATACTCTACTCAAAACACATGTCAGTAACCAAGCAGTTGTCCAACTGACACAACAGCAAAATGCACTGTCATGGGACAGCTTCCTGGACTTCCTCCACTTTCACAGCCCAACATTTAGCACCCAGGACAAAAAATCTGTGAGAATGCACACAAGATCCTTGCTCTGATGATAAAACGGTGCTGCTTTCTGCTTTCATACACTTTTTTCATGAAACAGGGCTGGGCCGTGAATGTGGTCCAGGAAGCTGTTCCATGTCAGTGCATTTTGCTGTTGTGTCAGTTGGATAACTGTTCGGTTACTGACATGTGTTAAGAGTAGAGCATTGAAGTAAACCTGTGTGTAATTTTGGTAGAATTTGATAAGACAGGATTTCAAGATATGACCTTGTGAAAAATTATAAGTTTCTTTTTGAGGCCAGTTTATATACGTACATGTATCATGGTAGTAAGTCAATTCAGCACTCTTTAAGGTCTATGTATTCAATGATTTGCTCATTCAGAAAATCGTAAAAACAATCAAAAAGACTGATTCCTTACATGAAACTGTAATTTTAGAGAAATCAGTTATGCAGGGGTGTCTATTCTTCCAGAAAAAACTGTTAATATTCCCTCACCTGTTCACCCTACTGCATTGTGGCCACATCCTTCCCCAGATTCTTCCCCAACCTGAATAGGCTATATTGCTGATCCATTGATTATCCTTTTCTGGTGCATTGTGGGATAGAAAAGTGGGCAAATCGATCGCTAATTTGCTCCCTTTTCTATCCCACAATGCACCAGAAAAGGATAATCAATGGATCAACAATATAGCCTATCCCACAGAAATGACCCAAAAGAGAAACTTTTATGCTTGTTGCTATCAGCATTGTGTACATGTGCCATACTTTTCCTTATTTTTTGTCCCCCTCCCTTCCCTGACTACGTGTAAGTGTAGGCATTTGTCAGACCCAGAAACTTTTCTTATATAACTCTTATTAGTTTAGCCAATTGTGAACACTGAACCATTGCATCTAAGGACTAACGGTTGAAATTAAGGGAACACACTCAGACTGTCAAACACCTCTTGGCGTAAGAGTTCAGCTTTTTTGGTTTTGATTTCCAGCTTTTTTATACTCTTGCTCTGTACAAAAGTACAGGATATTATTCCCCAATTGCAGCTTTTTGCTAGCTGTTTTCATGCTTTTTCATCTCTTGCTATGTGCCCCTGGTTTTATTAAGGTGATAAGTCAGCCTTACAATTAAAAATTGGTAGTCTCATGGCACAGTTTGGAATTGCCGCTGAACTAGAGATTTGGAGCTGAGGCGGAGGTTTAAATGGAAGACAAACTCTTCCCTTAGAATCCTAAATGCTACTAAATATATAGTTAGGTGTCCAAACCGAAAAGAAAATTATATTTTGTATAAAATATGCAAAGCAGAAACCAGCATCCTTAATAACTCTCAATTTGTGTGTGCTTGAGCTATTGTATGACCACTAGTCACTATTGCCTAGGTAGGGAAGAATTACTAATCCCAACTCTCCCCTAGCTGTTTTATTTTAAAGCATTCCTTGGTTCCCTCAAAATCATTATTTTTTGCATGGGGATAAGCCAAAGAACTGACTACATGTAATATGCTAATGATATGTACATGTACCCATTATAATTCTTCCCTAAATGACACTTGACAATGCACATACCCCAGGGGCTATTTTAGGAGAAAAAAGTCACTGCACGTTGGCAAATGTAAAGTCTCGATGATCAACCAGCTGTGACGAGCTTGCGGGGAGGGGTGGAGGGCTGGTCCCTCTCCAGCTTTGGCGATTTTTAAAAAATCATGCATTTTAGTCATTTTTGACTTTACCTGATTGGACACTTGACACTCATTATATAGCAATACATAATCTGCCAATAAAAGTGCAAAATAGGTCTGAATAAAATTTGAATAAAAAAGCAACTTGGCCGAAGGTCTAACATATTGATCTTAGAGGGGAAAATACTGCAGTCAAACGCTTTTCTCACTTGTAGGGCGTTTAGGACCATTTTTACTGGCAAGTTATCAATGTTATTAGCTCAAACGGGTGGGGTCCAAGGATCCACCTTAGATCCTTTGGTGGAATCCATCGTCAAAGCCCTTGCTGGGGCAAGGAGTAGAGTCTCAAGCTCACGAAGTTTTTAAAGGCCTTTTTATTACGTTTTCATGATTAACTTGGAAAGCGTTTTCTTGAAGTCGTTTAATAACGCCTTCGAGATTTACAAGTTGATCATATCATACGATATTTTAATACTTATTTTTTGGTGAGTGTAGACAATAATTTGGTTTAATTCATTGAGTTAAAAATTATTTTATTTTATGACCACTCAAACAGTAAGAACTTTCTTCTGTTGAGGTGTTTATTACTGACAACATAATCCCCACTATTTTGTTTCCAAACCACGCATAGTCATATCACGGAAGAATACATGGATTTGTGCACAAAAGATCTAGATCCTGAAAAGAAACCACAGGTAACCTACTTTTAGCCTTGTTTTTTCACACCACTATTTTCTTTAAAATTGTTTAGTTTATTCACCATGGTCTAAATGGCTTTACTGCTTAAATATTGTTAAACTATGTCAAACCATATAGTCGGGATTGGGAACATTAGATTTGGTCGGGAACCTGGAATTTGAGTATAGGCCTAGTTTCAATTTTTTTTCGCTTTTCTTGAATATTTTTTCAGCCATCTTAAAAATCGTTTTTAAGACCATAACCAGACATCTAGATGCTATTAAAAAGTTTTGACCAAAACCAAAACGTGTTTATAGCATATGTTTAGAACGTTTTCAAAACATTTTACCTATGTCTCAATGTCTCACTGAGACAAATCCAATTTCACGCATTCCTACATCTCAATGGTAACCATAGCTGGGTCCCCCCCCCTTAGGTCTATTCCACCTAAAATGTGAAATGATGTGGCCTTGGCGGGGATATTAAGCTGCATTCCATCACCCGTGTTACACATAATAAAATTCAGCATCGATTTTTAAGCGGATTTAATACACCCAATTGGGCAGTAAGAACACAAGTTTTGTGGACCCAGTAATGGCCGATTGAATTCTGACCTTCACTTGGCTCGTTGGATTTGTCAATATATCTATTTGCCGAGATATGGGTTAAATTTGCTTATTTTAGAGATATTTTGACTCGGTGACTACATTGCAACCGTAAAGAACTATGTAACAAATACACAGCCTTCTGCTTTTCCATTTTAAAAATGTTACGTCCATTTCACAGTGTTTTGGTAGGCTTTGAAATTACTCAATGATGACAAGCGAGTCAAGGTCCAGAATTTCATTCTAAGACAGTGTCAGAGGATCAGGACCAACAAAGGATACGATACTAGCGATTATAACCTTTTTAAAAATCAAAATTAACGATTACACATTTTGGATTTTGTTTACAAATTTTTGGCCCTAAAATTATTCTCATAAGCCGTTTAATGTTGATGGCTACTAGTTACTGGGAATGATATATATTTTTAAAGTAGCGTAGGCCGGAAAAAAAAGTAACAAATACAACCATCTTACATGACTGTTTTAAATACATTTTTAACTATTATGTCTTTTGAGTTATTTTTGGACATTTTGGTGCCCCCAAAAGAGGATTTTGTAAACATATTAATGTCATTTATCGACTGGTATCTACAAAGAGTAAATTGTGACACCGAAACGAGAAAAACATTGAAGGCAATATGATTGTATTATTATTATCTCAATTTAAATTCAATTTGAGTAGTTTTTGGTAATAGGTGATATTTCTCAATATATCCAAAGCTCAAAACTTCATCATGTTCACCAGGCTACGCCAGTGAGTCAGAAACAAATTACTAACAAACTAGTAAGGAACTATTACTACATTTCTGGTCCTTTTGGCCAAATTTTATCTCTAAAATGAGTGTCCTAAGCATTTTAATGCTATTTGATGTTTGATTATCTACTTGGAGTAGATGTGGTATACTTAAACTCCGAAAAATCATGCCCTTAATAGAAAGCAATTACCAATTTCTCAATTTTGGGTAAATTTCAGTCATTGTACATGTAGTCATGTTTTTATATAGCTCAGTGATGACAAATTGGCACGTCGGATTTTATGTCAGGACATGTCACATCAGAGAATCAGAAACAACAAAATAATGTAACTATAGACGAATCCAACAAGCCAAGTCATGGTCAGGATTTACTCGGCCATTACTGCACCAAACTGGTGTTATTACTGCCCAAATGGGTGGATTAAATCCGCTTAAAAATCGATGTTGAATTGTATTGTGTTGTAAACTTTCATCAATCTTTTGTCTACGTGTAACACAGGTGATGGAATGCAGTTTAATATCCCCGCCAAGGCCACATCATTTCACATTTTAGGTGGGATTGGACCTAAGGGGGACCCAGCTATGGCTGCCATCGAGGTGTAGGAATGCGTGAAATTGGATTCGTCTATACTGCAATTCCACGTTCACCTCAAATATCCCCGACTACGGGGTTGGAAAAATGTCTTGAAGTATAGCGAATCCCGCACGTTTTGACGACATAATATAAGTTTATTGTACAAATGCGAGGGTAGCGCGAACATTTTGCTATATTGAAGCTAAAATGGTGAAATATGGTGCAAAAGTAGAATAATTTGAATGAAGAGCGCAAAAATGAGCACGAGGATAAAATGACCAAATGAGGTTAATTTGGACAGAAACCCACATACAGGTGTTACGTCAACGTGGGGGTGATTGTATATACTGTGCCCTTATCAATTTTTGGTAGTTGCACCAACCCCATTTGCCACGCAGGTTGACAAAATAGAAAGTTGCCAGAATTTGTTTTGATTGTAAACACTATCATGACTATCGTGAGCAAGGCGTGAGGGGAGGGGAAGTTGATGATACTAGCGGTTAGCAAACTATGTCTATAATATGCATGAGGCCCTGTGAAAATTAAAAAGAGTTTTCTAGAAACATGAGAAAAGGGGTAATGAAGTGTAAAGGGCGGCCAGCGCAAAACCTTTGCCATTTCATCTGAAAATGACCATACGGTAGATGCTATATTTAAAGCATCCATATTGAGTTTGTCGAATTGCATACAAATATTTTAAGCACGGATTTTTAATTCTCACTGCACGGATTTTTAATCTCACTGCACAAACGTGCCTGGAGGCACGTTAAAATAGCCTCTGACATACCCTGAAGAGCAGTCACTGCCAGCCAATGCATAAATGACTATTTTTTTTATTTAAAAACTAACCCCATCTTAATACAGCCTCAGTTATAGACTTTTTGTTCCCCAAATCCATTGTATTCTTTGAAGCTCCTTGAATGCCTTTGAAACTTCTTTCCCTCATATTTTTTTTCCTTTTTCAAAAGGCAAAATTCTTCCCTAAATCATGCAAATGGTAAAACTATTCCTTCCCCTTTGGGGGTGAATGATGGAAGAATATACACCCCTGACTATATGTATTTGAATGGGGCTTCAATACTACTGTTTTCCTTATGTTATCCTCAGTTCATTTATAATGACAATATTAATTGAATGATTATCCTTCACTTTAAATAATTTAATTACTGTTTAATTTTGTTTAAATTAAATTTAAACAAAATTCGATTTTTTTAAACACTTTTACTGGGATCACTGAATGGGCCTTTAACCCTAACCGCCTAAGGGCTTTTTGGGGACGGGAAGGGAAAGAAGGAAGGAATAAAGAGAGAAAAGAAGGAAAGAAGTTGTTTGCTCTGGGTGGGATTCGAACCCGAGACCCCTCGCATGCAAGGCACTGGGTCGGCGACACTTTGCCACGGGTCTTGGGCTTCACTGGCCAGCAAAACCGTGCCTATATATCACTTAGGGCGATTGCGTCATCACACCACGTGGGATGCATGCACGAACAGCGCATATACATGTATCAAGTACTATTTTGTAGTATACCGTCCTGTTAGGGTTAAGGAATTGTTAAGCATGCATGCCCAACCATTTCAATCTGAACATGATAATATCTACAATTTGTTTTTACTTGACTGTGCAAATTAAAGAGGCTAGTTGTGACTTTTCCTGTCATACATTTCCAGGGGGATTGTTATTTTTTTCTATTGAAAGGGCATTTTGTAATTCTTCAACTTTTTAGGGTATGGTTCAATGGATATCTACAAAAAAAGCAGATTTTTAAACTTTCAGTTGATTTTGACAATGAATTTGCAAGTTACACACATATTTGCATTACAGCCCCCTGCATGGGCCACGATGAGTTTCTATCTATCGACAGACAGAAAATGCAAATTGTATAACATCTTTGTCGAATGACCGAATCTGCAAGAAAGGTTATTCACACGAACATTTAGTCCTAAGAGTCTGGTGGTACAAACATCCTTTCAATAATGTACTTTCAATAAGAACAAAAAAAAATATTGTTGTGTAGCCCTCAAGTGGGAAAATGGGAAAGTTGGGTGGGACGGTCGGATTTTTTTTTTTTTTTTAAACCTTCAGTTTTAAACATCCCCTAAAATATTAAATAATGCTTCTTCAATTAGGGGACATTTGTCAATTTTGACCTCTGGATACATGTTAGACATCAATTAAAGACTAGTCTTTCAAAAAAATATTAATTTTAAGTGAAAAACACTGATTTTTTGAACAAATCTGTAAAAATCATCATTAAAAAAAAATTGCGGCCCTGATTTTTCAGGATTTAGGGTCGGACGGTTGAGGGCAACACAACATTGTTGCTTTAGTATTGGGCAGGATCGTAAATGGAGAAATAGCCAAATATATGCCCGTGGGTGATTTTTTCACAATTTGGGTTTGTTGCAAATTTGTGATGTTATTAATGTTAAAAATATTGGCTGATAGTTTCAGACTGGAATATAACTGGCATCTTGTATTTTTGTACTTCCTACTCTCAACATTGTCAATAATATTTCTAAAGGCCGATATCTCAATTTCCAATTTGACAATACCATAACTTACGAACTCAATATCTTCGCTTAGGAATGTCCGATTTCATTGGGGAAAATGGCATTGTGGAGCAAAATATCTCTATATTTAAGATATGTAAAAACCTCAAAATTGATAACCTGCCCAAAAGTGTCTCCTTTTGACATGACACATCACATACTATCCAGAGAGGTTGTGTCATATTATATTTATATTTGCAAATTTCAAATAAAAAGCCAACTTTCATTGGATTTAGCGCCCATGTTAAATTTAATAGGGAAACAGAATACTTTATTGCTAAGGGCAAAGACAAACTTTCTGCCCATTTCCGCAAATGGAGATTTGATTTGTAATTTTTGATGTTTTTATTTTATAAATTATTGATGGCTGCATAATCTATAGGCATGTTATATTTTTTTCAGCATTTCTTGCTGAATGGTTTCATTGGTGTTAAGGGGGTACTACTCCCATGTGGTAAATTTGTGACTATTTTTGCATTTTTCTCAAAAAATAATAATAAAAAAACAAAACAATTATTGGGGCAAGGAATCCAATTACTACACTGACATTTCAGTGATTCAAGACAAGCGGTTTGTTATTTATGATAAGAAATGAGGTACATCCTAATTGTACATGTACCTTATTTCTTATCATAAATAACGAACCGCTTGTCTTGGGTCACTGAAATTTGTTACCACTGTGTTATTAGTTTTTGAGAAATATGCAAAAATAGACACAAATTTATCGAGGGGTGTAGTACCCCCTTAAATTTGTGCAAATCTTTTTTGTTTTTTTGTTATTGCAATGTAATTCTTTTTTTGTGTGATTTCTTGTAAAAATAAAAAACACAGAAACATAAAAAAAAAGTTCATGAGAGTCGGTCCTGCATTCTTATCACTAGGGTCAATAATAAATTGCATCATTAATCTGTAATGAAAATTATATTAGTCTGAATAAAATAGAGTCAGCATTTAATTGATATTTTTTACCATATTTCAAACCTCCGACACATTCAACTAACCCTTGGTCCCAAGACATTAGTCTCCTCTGCCCAGTGGCATATGCAGGATTTCATGAGTAAGGGGCCAGATGCCACGTTCGGGGCCAAGTTTCCCAGACTGACCTAACAAACAAAGTGGTCCTTGAACAACAATTCTTGCCTGCTTTCGCAACCGCCCACTTCTGCACTTGTAGCAGAACGTTTTCGTTGTGACCCCAAAATCTATGGTAATTTGACCCTGGATTACCCAAAATACTGTCAGAACCCTCATTCTCTCACATCTTGATTACTGTAACATTTTGCTCAATGGAATAACACAGAAATATCTCTCCAGACTACAGAAATTACTGAACAAATGTGCCAAAAAGCTGATATATCATAAGCCCAAATCTGATCATGTGAGCCCACTCTTTAAGAGATCTTCGTTGGATACCAGTTCATGAGAGAATCAAGTTCAAGACACTTACGCGTGTACATACATCCCTAAATGGGCTCTCTCCTCAGTACATTTCCAGTGAGACTAGTGTCACTAGGTTCAGTGAGTGTGTTAATTTTATCATTCCTCGCACCAGGAATTGTGCTGGTGATAGAGCCTTTTCAGTGGCTGCTCCAAAGTTTTGGAATAGCTTACCATCTACAATCAAGAATGCTATCAGCCTGGACTCATTTAAGTCACTGAACAAAACTCACTTATTTCCTTAATTTTTTGCTGCCAATCAATCAATCAATCAATCAATCAATCAATCAAAAAGGGCTCCAAGCTCAGGTTAAGGACATTTGTGTCCAGCCTTGGGTATATATAGAGAATAAATTTATCCAACAGCCGCTGTCGTGGATCTATCATCTAGTATAACATGGGCGACAATCAGGCCTGTAGCCAGGGTGGGTGTTGGGGTGTAATGCACCCCCCAAATTTGCAAAAGTATTTCTTTGCTAGCGTAACGAGCCAAAAAATTTGATTTTTAAAGTTTTTTTGGTCAAAAAAGGTCTAAATTTGGGGAAGAAAGTCCACTTTTCACAGAATTGCCCCCCTTGGAAAAAAGTCCAATTTGTCAAAATCAGCACCCCCACAAAAAATCCTGGCTACGGGCCTGGCGACACCATTATTTGCCACATTGTTTTACACCAAAAATAATGTCGCACATGTTATATGAGACGATAGAAATTGCAAGATAGCTCGGCTAAAACAATATACACATACAAAATTTTAATCAAATTAAGTCCTACATTATTAAAAGGGCTACGCACCCTGATTGATTCAAATACCGCGTACAAGTATCGTGTTGATTTGCACGTGCTGAACTGTGTTATATCTTGTCATATCACATGGCTAAGAACCAATAAGATTGCTGGAACTTCCTCAAATGTTTAAGAATTAACAAAAATGAACATAAGAGTTTGAATGAGAAGGTCTCACATTGTGCTACTACATAATTATGACCTGGGGGATAAAATTTCCAAATGGCATGCCATAAATTACTTGCACCCCCTCTCAGCCTGCCAAAAATTGCTTTCCCTCCTCTCGGCCTGCCAAAAATCTTTGCCCCCCCACTTGCACATGCTAACTTTCTTGGATCCCAATTTACAAGCCTTAAAATGGACTAGATCTAATGAGGGTGCTGCGAGCAGTAAAATTTGCATAAAAAGCATTTCCATACTGTTTTCGTCAAGCCTTTTTAGAGCGTTGCATTTGAAAGGTGCCCCATGAATTTGTGCCAAAAATTGCATGCCCCCTTTTCAGCTTGCCAAAAAATTCTTGCCCTTCAATTTTATCCTACCCAGGGCTCATAATTATTGCATTTTGTTGAATTAAGATGCTGTTTCTGCTCAACATGTTATGCAGTCCTTGATATATACATGTAGGCAACTTTCTGAGGTGCATCTGCAACGCAAGGAATTCTAATTTGTTAGACCCTGTTTCAACTCTTATATGGTTAAATTAGTGATTGCATACCTTGCTCTTGTGAGGTCTGGTACTCAGTGACAAGTTGTTGCAAGAATTCCAATCTATTCAAAGAACCTGTTGGTGTTTTGTGAGCCAGGTGATCCCAAGAACTAAACATATTTGAAGTAAACTCTCCCAGATATATGACACATTCTAGTGAGGAAAACAACGCAAAAAAAATAAGGATGACATTAAATTCAATAACATCAAATTTTCAAATGGCATGCCAAAAATACATAATTGCTCCCATCCTCATTTTGGCCTGCAAAATAATGCTTGCCCCCCCGCTTGGCCAGCCAAAAACCTTTGTGCACCCCCCGCACATCATGACATGCCAAATCTTTGAGAACCCAATCACATATGGTCGAGTTTTCCCAAAGTGAAAAAAAGACATATAAATAAATATCGGATAGTTAATGACGAAGTAAGTGAAATTTAGCAACGCAACCAGGTTTATTAGCACAAAAGTCTACACTTCATATCTATGGGATAGGCAAATAAATTCACACCAAAAGCAAGCCCAAGACATCAAGTATTCACCGAATGATACAATGAATATATACGCGGTATAAGAAATAATGTACTGTCCCCCAAGTGCCACTGAACAAGGCTCTGAAAGTTCGGGATTGACAAGCTACTTGTTAATGCTTTAATCGGCACCTAGGGCTTCCCTAGTAGCAGTACTAGATCGTATCTGTATTTTGCTATAGCTTTGATTTGTACACGCAATCCCACGCATGAATGAAAACATTGTGGACAAAGCCTACTGAAAGTAACGCAAAAAGGAAAAATGGCCGCATGTGATTTGAAAAAGTGACAGGACTAAAACTTTCATTCCCATAACCTACGCTATAAAGGCTAACACTAAGTTCACCACATAAACTTGTATGGCTCAAAATTCGGACATCTCACCACTACGCTTACTGACTTCCGTAGTTTAAATTTGTTGATGTTTTTTAAATGATCCCCGATTTCTGGTGGATTATTTTAGCTTAGTTATGTGTATGACGCTTGTGGGAACCAGCCAAACTTCAGAAGAAAAAAAAACAATGTTGATGTTGACAATCGGCATATACTATAGCGAAGATGTGGGACTTGCATAGGATTGTAAACTGAGCTCAAAAAGAAACTTGTACTTTTTACAGCGTGTGAATCACAAGGTCATATCTTAAAATACTGTCAATCAAAATGAACCAAAATTACACAAAGGATTACTTTAATACTCTACTCAAAACACATGTCAGTAACCAAGCAGTTGTCCAACTGACACAGCAGCAAAATGCACTGTCATGGGACAGCTTCCTGGACTTCCTCCACTTTCACAGCCCAACATTTGGCACCCAGCACAAAAAATCTGTGAGAATGCACACACGATCCTTGCACAGATGATAAAACGGTGCTGCTTTCTGCTTTTCATACACTTTTTTCATGAAACAGGGCTGGACTGTGATTGTGAATGTGTTCCGGGAAGCTGTTCCATGTCAGTGCATTTTGCTGTTGTGTCAGTTGGATAACTGCGTGGTTACTGACATGTGTTAAGAGTAGAGTATTGAAGTAAACCTGTGTGTAATGTTGGTAGAATTTGAAAGACAGGATTTCAAGATATGACATTGTGAAAAATTATAAGTTTCTTTTTGAGCTCAGTTTAGATAGTGATTAAATTGAGCAAAATCTGACCTTTCTAGGTTAGTTGACCAAACTTTATGTGCGTATGATTTACTCGAGAACTCTAGCTTCGAATTTAGACACGATAGTTACGCATTCGATGCTAGAGTGTAGGTATGCTAGGTGAATTCAAATTTGCCATCAAACTGCACCATTTTACATATCAAATTAAAGCCCTTGAGTAAAGAAAGCCAAAACTGAAAATTTTTTTGTCATATGACTTTCTGTAACAAAGTTACATCTTGTCAAAGATTGACTTTCATCAAAAAGATTCTGCTAGCAAAATTCCCTAAAACGGCATTTAGGGGTGTTTCTAGATCTTAGTCTCATGGCGATAGCAGCTTTTTTAATGGAACTGCTATCAAAATCCTCTAAAATTCCATGTGCGACTTGATTATCACCATAAAAAATCATATATTTGGGTCAAGTGAAGTATAGAAAACATATTTATGTAGGTTTCCTTCACCGACCTATTCTCTTAAAAAAAAAAATTCAAATTTCTATGTAAATATGCATTGTGTTTGGGCCCCGGTCTCGGCGAATTTCGCTGACTAGTAAATGTGTTAACTAAGGTTTGCCTGGGATACCTATAGAGTGCATTGCTATCATGTTTCGGTCGGACAGCGATGCAATTTTTTTTGCACCGGAGGTTATTTATTCTGTTAATGTTGAAATTTGGATGAAAGTAATTTCGATGAGTCAACTGTATCTTTTGAACAAGATTTGCATATTTTGGACAGTCTAAAATCTTGATGAAGTGTAATAATATTTTAGCAACATTTTTGATGCGATTGCCTGTCGTGATCAGATGTGTTTACTTAGACTTCCATTGCTTTACACGGTGTCATGCTTCAGCGAATCCGACTAGATTTTGAATGCAATGGTTTCTAGCCTAGAATGTGAAGCTATCGGTGAGCAAATTCTTGGCTAGACTTCTCAAGCAACATATGATAAACGACAGTCTAAACTTAGAGTATGTATATGTGCAACGCTTTTGGTGTTTTGGGAGACTGAGGGATCCCAAACAATGGGTGATGAATCCTATTCTTGACTGTGTAAATATTCCTTCAACAATTCCCTGTATGGTATTTACGGTCTTATACGTTGTCCAGAGTATAATTCCCTGTACTAGCTAACAGGGTTGATTTGCTATCCCTGATATGCCATTTACTAGGGTCGAATTTTGAGCATGGGTACAGGGCTGTCAACTTTTTGGAATTGCTTGGCGTGAGACACTGTCGTACCGGGATGGAATATTTGTTTGCCGACTACAATGTTCATTTTGACCCATGATTAGTGAGTCACCTCGCTCGAGAATGTAATTTTACAGCTCTTGGTGTGAGATTTACTACCTTGGCGTGATATTATACTACCTTGCCGTGAGACCGTGAGAAAATGCTCGAATGCGTGAGACTCACGGCCAATGCGTGAGAGTTGACATAGTCCTGCCAGCAAGACTTCAGTCTTTATCATAATGACATCTATGCCGAGTTACAGTTACTGGAACTAGAATGACAGCCCTGTAATTAATAAATAATATCATGAGCATGACATGATTATATAGGTAACCCAGGCAAACCTTAGTTAACACATTTGCTAGTCAGCCAAATTCGCCGACAATGTCAATGCATATTTACATAGAAATTTAAAACAACTGCCCGAAGAAGGAAACGTACATAAATATGTTTTCTATACTTCACTTGACCCAAATATATGATTTTTATGGTGATAAGTCACTCGCACATGGAATTTTAGAGGGATTTGGTTAGCAGTTCCATTTAAAAAAGCTGCTGAGACTAAGATCTAGAAACACCCCCGAAATGCCGTTTTGGGGAATTTTGCTAGCTGAAACTTTTTGATGAAAGTCAATCTTTGACAAGATGTAACTTTGCTACGGAAAGTGCTATGAAAAAATGGTTTTCAGGCAAATTTGAATTCACCTAGCATACCTAGATTATAAATTTAAGCTTAGGGGAGATTGGGGTTAGTTGGAACGCGGGGTAAGTTGAAACATTGTATTTTTTTCTGACACAAAAAATTAATTTGGTAAAATACTGGCACCTAGTAATAGGTATTAGTAAGGGTCATCCACCAAATTAGCAACAGCACTGATGCCCCACCAGTGTTGGCTTGGGAAAGGAATATCTGTTTTTTGACTTACTGACTAATTTTTATACCTCTCAGAAAAGATGCGTTATCTCCATGTTGTTTGAATGATTCAGGGAATATTTTTTGAGTATCATAAGCACTAGTAGTAAGTCCCAGAATAATGTTAAATAAAAGTTTTATTGTATTTCTTATTTTGTGTAATGAACTTTGAGATGTAAAAATAGGCATCGGGGTTAGTTGAAACTTTTGAGGTGGGGTTAGTTGACACGTGAAAATCGCATAGAAAAATATGGTTAAAAATTTGACTTTTTAAAAATTTGTAACATGTTTACCATTTCTTCAATATTGCTTTAATATGGTTAAAAGCAATAATACAAGCAAAAAGTGCACACAGAAAGTACATTTTATAATATTTTAGGCTTCTCATATTTTGGTCCATGGTGACACTCGTCACCTTGTGTCCAAAGTATTGACCCGAACTCCCACATATTTATTTATTCATTTTTTCACACTGATTGTATGTTAAAGGGTGCCTTCAAGGGAAGTATAACCTAACAACACAATAATAATTATTTTGAAATTTTACAAGCCATGTTTCAACTAACCCCTCCCTATGTTTCAACTTACCCCAGGGGTGGGGTTAGTTGAAACACTTTTTTTCAAATTTTCAAATTGGATTATATGAATAATCATAAGCAGGTCCAATAAAGTTTAAGGCTGTATTTGTAGCATGTATGTATATGTTTATACTGCTATGGTTAGTGTTTCTTGAAAGTAATCGGTTTGCGTTAAAAAGACGATTTTGTGAAAAATGTTTCAACTAACCCCAATCTCCCCTACTCTAGTCTAGTCTACCATTTCATGTAGAGTGATATAGCCAAAGTTGAAGTTCTACGTCAATCTT
This sequence comes from Amphiura filiformis, assembly GCF_039555335.1. Lineage (NCBI taxonomy): Eukaryota > Metazoa > Echinodermata > Ophiuroidea > Amphilepidida > Amphiuridae > Amphiura > Amphiura filiformis. The sequence goes on from NC_092628.1 coordinate 32,221,988, forward strand.
GCCGGTAAAACTATAATTGAAGTACTTTAGTGATTAATGTTAAAATGTTTCAGTCGTTGTTTGGTTTTATAATTACAGAACAAAAGGTGTTTGACGTAGCGGAATGAAGTTCTCGAAGCTTGTTGCCGACTTGCCGAAAATAACAACTGTGAAGCTGCCAGAATGATTCGGAATTGGGGATGAAAACTGGCATCTATGAGGTGTTAGAGCAGCACAGTAATATCTCGTGGATTTGCTGCCGGTGTGGTTTGCCCAATTTTGCCTCAAGTCTCTTTTCATCTGACTCCATAGATGTTACTAACAGTTTCAGTAGTCTTGATGCAGTTGACATAGATGCAGATGTTGATCAACCATTATCATCTCCGATAGCAACCTCATCCCGCAAACAAAGTTCAGTAAAAACATCAAGAGAGTAAAGGACACACACAGGAGGAAAAGACAATAAAACAAAAAACTAATAAGAAACCATACAAGCCAACCAAGATACTGGTAATCAATTTCCAAAGCATCAGAGGGAAAACAGCCGAACTCGCCACATGCTTGGAGTTCGATGATCCAGACATCTTGATTGCGACAGAAACATGGATTGACAGCTCTGTTTACAGTAGCGAAATATTCCCCAATAATTACACAGTGTATCGGAAAGACAGACCTCAAATTAAGGGAAGGCCGCATGGTGGCGTTCTAATTGCTGTCAAAAGTGACATGATCCACGCCCAGAGACATGATTTAGATACCGATTGCGAACTGGTGTGGATTGAGCTTAGCGTTGTAGGATCCAAGCCCATCTTAGTAGGGTCCTTTTACCGCCACCCAGTTCACCAATTGAGGATCTGAACATGCTCAGAACTTCTCTGGCCAGGGTTAAGGTTGACAATTACAGTAATGTATGGCTTGGAGGTGACTTCAATCTTGGCGATATCATATGGGAGACTCAATCAGTTCGCCGGGCTCACCAAAAGGCCCCATGTAGAGATCTCATAGATATTGCGAATGATTGCGGTTTCGAACAAGTCGTGGAGGGTCCCACGAGGGGTAAAAATACCCTGGATTTGTTATTTGTGAAAAATCCATCCCTGGTGGTCAAATCTGGACTCTTACCGGGCATAAGCGACCACTACGGGATCCCGGTTGTAAGTATTCATTCCAAACCATCCACTGTCAAGCAAAAGCCTAGGAAAATTTTCCTCTATAACAAGGCCAACATTGATGAGCTGAAAGCTGACATAAATGAAATCAGTAGTGATTTCAAGAGTGGTAACGTTCTGAAACTGATGCAAATGCTCTCTGGATCATTTTCAAATCTAGACTGTTGCAGGCAGTGGATAAACATGTGCCATCAAAAATGGTGCGGAAAAGAAATTACACACCATGGATCAATCAAACATTAAAACGCCTACACAAACGTAAGCAAAGGGCGTATAACAGAGCAAGAAAAAGTAACAGTCAAGAAGACTGGGAGAGCTTTAAAGAACTTAGGAGGAAAATAAAAAAGGCAACTAGGAAAGCATACAGGGGATACATAAGAGATAAGTGTCTAGAATCATCAAAACAATTCTGGAGCTTCATCAAATCATTGAAAAATGATTCGTCAGGTATACCAGCATTAAAAGATGCGCACGGTGGTCTAGTGACATGTAACAAACAAAAAGCTGAACTCCTAAACTGTCAATACCAAAAGCAATTCACACAGGAGAGACTTGAGGACCTACCAACAGAGCCAGAGAGCAATATTCCATCAATGCCTAACATAACCATCAGAGAAGAAGGGGTCTGTAAGTTGTTGTCTGACCTCAACCCTTTCAAAGCTACAGGTCCAGACGAGATCTCTCCGTGGGTGTTAAAGGCAATGACAAAAGAACTCAGTCCAGCGCTAACAGTGTTATTCCAATTAACATTGGATTCGGGAGTAGTGCCAGAAGATTGGTTGTGTGCCAACATCACCCCTATTTATAAAAAAGGGGACAAAACAGACCCTGCAAATTACCGTTCTGTAAACTTAACATCTGTTTGCAGTAAAATGTTCGAACACATACTTCACTCTAATATTATGACCCATCTGGACACACACAACATATTGTGCAATCAACAGCATGGATTTAGATCGGGTCACTCATGTGAGACACAGTTAATTTCCACAATTCAAGATATTGCAGCTGAACTAGACAAGAAACATCAAGTTGACATAATCATCATGGACTTTACAAAGGCATTCGATAAGGTACCACACAGGAGATTGTTGTTGAAATTATGGGCGTTACGGCATCAGAGGTAGCATACATAAGTGGATAGAAGCATTCCTAACACGTAGGAAACAACGCGTGGTGATTGATGGTGAATGCTCAGATTGGGTCAAAGTGGACTCAAGTGTGCCACAGGGTACCGTAACAGGGCCCCTTGATTTCCTCCTATTTATCAATGACCTGCGGACAACATCAACACAAATGTCAGGTTGTTTGCCGATGATTGCATTTTGTATACTACCGTGGCGGGCCTGAGGGCGCTGGCAAATTACAAGCAGACTTAGATACACTTACAAGATGGCAAACAAAATGGCAGATGGAGTTCAATCCAAAAAATGTTATGTTATGCATGTCACCCATGCAAGATCACCACATCTCAACACATATACCTTAAACAACATAATACTGAATGAAACAACATCTCACTCCTATTTAGGGGTAGATCTGACCGAGGACTTATCCTGGAACTCACACATAAATAAAGTTGCAACAAAGGCAAATAGGACTCTGGGTTTCCTGAGAAGGAATTTGCATTCATGTCCACAACACATAAAGGAAATGTCATACAAGACATTAGTGCGCCCAATCTTACAATACTGCTCCTCCGTGTGGGACCCACACACTCAAGTGTTAATCAACAAATTGGAAGCAGTTCAAAACAGGGCTGCACGATTTGTAAAAAGGGTGTATGGCAGAAATACAAGCGTTAGCGCATTAAAAAAGGACTTACACTGGGAGAGCCTAGAAACACTAAGGAAAGTGGACAGACTAACCATATTTCATCAAGCTGTAGCAGGTCACCTCGCCATTCCAGTACGAAACACCCTGCGCCCGGTCAAGAGGAATTTACGACATACATCTCAGGCAGCAAAGAGTTTTATCCCAATTTCAACAAATAAAAACTGCTACAAATACTCCTTTATCCCCCGTACATTAACTGACTGGAATAAACTACCATCTAACCTAACCAACATCGACGACAAAGAATCCTTCAAGCAAGCAACAAAGAACCACCTGCAAAACAACTAGTCTACAGTCGCAGTGCGCCTCACGTACCCTACTCGGTTGACTCTCAATTTTGAGGGTGTTGAGTAGTACTAGCACAAGACAAGAAGACAAGAATTAGCTGAGCAGTCAATATGATCGATACTCTAATTGGGCGCATGAATAGTGGTGGCGCTCTATATTTTCCTGTTAATTTTGTTTTCACACAGGCTGTGTTTAACTGGAAGCGCGAGGTGCATGGCAAAGTGCTTTTGCCCCGGCTTTTGCAATCAAATTTAGATTAAAAGTGCTATAATTTGTGCTTGAATATCATGATATGTACCAAGTATGTGCTTCATTGGTTGCTGCTTATGATTCCTCAATCGTGATGTGTATTTGTGTTACCGGTGTGATAAACGAGGTATTAAAATTTAGCAAACTCCAGCTGTTCATTGATCAACCTGCTAAAATTTTTCCATCACCATGCATGCATGTCCATGCCATATGAAATGGTAAAGTTGTTTTCTTTAAACTTCCGTGGTCGTGCCTGTGTGTATCGCGTACACGAGCGTAAACACAAAAGCAATAAACAATCACGCTGGTTGGCTGATCAATGCACTTGACAACAAGCCGGCTGACCCATTGGTCTTCGGCGCGGCGCGAGTAGGCGACCTTGTCACTTCTACGCGATCGCAATTCACCAGCGCGTACCCGGACCACGGAAGTTTAAAGAAAACAACTTTAAGTTACTCACTCGAGAAGTCTAGCCAAGCCCAAGTTACTTGAGTACCGGGGTACTCTATTGGTTCACCTCAGGTTGTGACGTGACGTGTACATGTGATGTGTGTATTTGACTATTTCACCAGACCAGCCACCGTAGTATTGAATGATTGAATCGCTTGCATATCAGTATATACTCGGTTAGGATATCCACATCATCATGGCACATGTCTGAATGTAATAAAGCTGAGGGACTTCTTTGTCTAAGAGCGGTGCAAGGGTGAGTGTGCCAGTGCGTATAATATTAATCGCGTATACTCGCGCACATGACAAGCGCAGTTTGTCAGCACACTCACTAGCACCTTGCGCGCAAATCACCATTAACGTCATTACCAAACTTGAAGATAATTCATATCTTGTGAATGCGCACTGCGTACAGACAAGCTGTACTTATTTTTACTCTGGAACCTAGAGTAGATGAGTGTATTTTTGAAGTACAGTACCGGGATGATCCCCCCTGCTCTTTTCGAATAGCCTGTGACGTTCTTTAACGTGCACACTGCATTAATGTGAGAAATACATGTACACGGGACCGACAGCTTAACGTGCCCTCCACGTGAAGTGCTTTGCTCAAGGACACAAAGAGCCAGCCGAGCTCAGGCGGACCTCGGATTCGAACCCATGACCGTTGGATTCACAGTCCAACGCCTTAACCGCTCAGCCACGCTCCAAGTTTAGAAGATCACGACGAGCGATCGCATCAAAACTGTTGCTAAAATTGCACTTCATCAAAATTTTAGACTGTTCAAAATAGGCAGGTTTTACTCAAAAGATAGGCCCACAGATGACTCATCAAAATAACTTTCATCCATATTAACAAATAACATCCGTTGCAAAAAATGTCAATGCTGTCCGACAGAAAAATGATAGCAATGTACTCTAGCATCACATGCGTAACTCAGGGGAATAGACCTGAAACTTTTCCTCTTTGCAGCTGATTTCCTCTTTTTTTTTATTCCTGAAATTTATGAATTAAATTCTTTTATTTCAGCCTAATTTGAGCCATTTACCTGATTTTACGCTGTTTTCCAGCATTTTCTGAGCATTTTCAGCTTTCTTCCTCTTTTTTTTTTTTATAAAGACCCTGTTTCAGGTCTGGTAACTATTGTGTGCAAATTCAAAGCTAGAGTTCTCAAGTAATAATGACTGTGTCTTGTGGCGTAGCTTAATGACTGCGCTGTGTGACATTTTATTAATTTGAACAATTTACGCGGATGTATGTGTGGTAAAAAGCAAGTCTATCTTGCAACTATGAAATAATGGTTGTTTTTTACTCTGTTCAAGGGAAAACTTGTCCACGAAAGACTTCAAACTAAAATTTTACACAAAATAGTGCCAAATTGCTTCAATTAGGTCTTCATTTTGCAAAAGTTCCTTACTTCTGAGGACCACCCATTACACCCCTGCGTTGTGGCCAAACAACTGACCGTTACCGCTTCTGTTTTTGACATTTCCCAATTTTTGTTTAACACAATTTATAGGACAATAATAGGGAAAACTTGTCCACAAATGTTTGGGCTTTTTCAAACATCCCCCCCCCCCAGACATTACACCCCCTGCGTGAACATTCTTGCTTCTGCTTTCGACATTTCCCAATTTTTGTTTAACACAATTTATACGCCTACAATTAATAGGGAAAGCTCATTTCACAAATGTTTGGGCTTTTTCAAACTAAAATTTTACACCATAATAGTGTCAAAATGGTCCACCAAATCACTTCAATTAGGTCTTCATTTTGCAAAAGTTTCTTACTTCTGAGGGGTTGAGGGGAACATCCCCTGAGACACCCCCCCTGCGTTACGGTCAAACAAATGACCATTTTTCGCTTCTGCTTTCGACATTTCCCAATATTTGTTTAACACAATTTATACGCCTACAATAATAGGGAAAACTTGTCCACAAAATTCGCGCAAAAGGCTTCATGCTCATTTCACAAATGTTTGGGCTTTTTCAAACTAAAATTTTACACCCTAATACTAGTGTCAAAATGGTCCACCAAATCGCTTCAATTACAACACTGCACAAACGTACCATTATTGCTGAAATTTTCGTCTCAGCTATTTGTTACCATTACTAGTGCATCTTGAGGTTGATGTTGCTATGCTTGTGCGTAATATGCATAAGCAATGAACCATATTTACTAAACTATATCAACTAAGCGGGTCACCATTGGTGGAGCCACCAAATAAATGCAAATAATTATTTGTATTTATTTATTTGTCTATCTATGTATATTTATCTGAACATGCTTTAATAGCTAGAATTTATTTATCTATTTAGTAATATATTCATCTATATTAGCTGAGAGATCATGATGAATTGTTCGTCACTGAAAAATATCAATTATTGGCAAGTTCCTCTTTATACACCAATCCGAGAAGCGTTTACTGTATTTGGCCCTCTATTGACGGCAACACAGATGTACCAGAGCGGGAGATTTAATTCGTAATTCAATACTCATGATTGTGTATTGAATATCACTGTTGTGTACAATTCCGGGTACAATTCTGTATAGCACACAATAAATAATGGATGGAACCCCGACCTCGGGACACCATGAGTTTTACATCGGGACACGCAGTAATGGCGAAGTCGGATAGGTGTATAGATTTGAAAAGTGTTGGTGTATCAACGTCTTCGGCCTATACCAATTTTATGTGCACATGCCTTATTGTTTCAAATACACATGTACACACATCATTGATTTTGAATAGCATAGTGACTGCAGCACTACAATATTTGTTTCTTTTAAAATTTAATTGTACGCAATATTTATAACGTCATATTTCTTCTTTTTTTTTTTTTTGTATTTTGTGTGTTTAGTGGAGAGATGATGCATGTGACCAAAGTGAGGCTTATTAAACGGTTTGTATTCTGGAGTTATTATTGGACATGTCCCAACTATTATAGCCCTGGACCCAGTGCAGCGACCTGTCCCCGCTGGTAGTAGCACTCAGAAGTGGCGCCCTCTCGGCTGCTTTGTGACCTCGTAATCCGACAGCGACAGTGGCGTAGCGATGGGGGCAGAGGGGGCACCAAATTGCCCAATTCAGCACTGATTCTGCGCCCCTCTTAGCGATGAAAGTCAAAATTTTTGTGTGCTTCGCGTGCAATTTAGCACAAGATCATTTGAAAGATCAGTTTAAGACCGATATTAAACTTCCTTATATAACCAAAATTAATAAGTGATAGGCCCTATTTGTGCCAATTCTTTTTTGCACACTTCTTTCAAGGGTTGGGGAGGGGTCCCATTATGCATCCTTAGCCCTGGGCGCCACAACCCCTAGCTATGCCACTGTAATCCAAGGAACTGGGCCAGTTCAAATCCCAACATAAAGAAGGTCTTCACCAGTGCAACTTAAGCTAAAATTTTATAGACACAAGACAGGTAATTGTTTGGTTTATGATGAAATTCAAGATGGAATTCCTATGAGAGTGGCAGTGGATATCAAGTCATCTGTACATGCTCCTTCGTCTCACTATTTAAAAGAGACCTACAAAAAACTCTGTTGTACAGGTGTGCCCAACCCAGATTATATGTTTGCAGCATGTCACTTAGAAACTTATTTTTCAAAAACTGTACACATTTGCTTTGACTAAAGTTCATAGATAAAATAAGGTCGAGTAAAAAACAAACATGTTTAGTGTCCCCTCCCGCTTCCTTTGTTGAAGATTCTTCTTTTTATTTATTATTATTATTTCAGGAATTTACTGAGCACATTTCCGAGAAGTTCTATAGCCTTATATAGCCTTACAAATGTATAAGAAGCTTAAAGGAAAGTTTTGTGATCAGTATAGGGCCTATAAACCTACCAGAAAAATCAAATAAAACAGGCCTCCTTTTTTTGCCATGCAAAAGCAGACCAACTAGGGTTTTTCCACCATTTAAAAAAAAAAAAAAAAAGCCCTCCTCCTTCCTAATTTTTCAAAAACCTGGATGCTAAACATGTTTTTATTTTATTCGGCTTAACTATCATTAAAGGATGTCTCCGGCAATCTCAACATTATGCCTTATATGATAGTAAATTAATCAAGCACGAATCACATGGTTTTATCTGAAACAAACCCATATTGACCATAAAAACAAATTAATACAGCTGTCTCTCAACTCGTGATATTCAAAATTCCCAGGCGCTGAAATTGCCAGGTGCAATGACCTTAATACAATGAAGGTTGACAACAATTGAGCACAGGTAACCATGATGTCATTGCACTAGACAATTTTGGCGCAGGAATTTTGAATATTGCGATGTTGAGTGCCGACTATTTTATCTGTTTTATGGTCAATATGGGTTTGGTTTAAATAAAACCATGTGATTTAATAACTTGATAATTATTTTCTAACATACAAGGCATGTTGTGATGCCGGAGACACCTACTTTAACAATAACAAGTCTCCAGTTATCGATGCCATTATTATGTTATTCCTCGCGTATAGGCACACGACGCTAAGCGTGTGTATAGGACCTTGTACAAACTAATACCAACTGGAAGGTAGCAGGGACGGTCAATAAGTTCAGTAGAACAAGGTGCGAGGCGGTCAAAAGTTAAAGTAGAACTCGGTATGCTACGTTATCGCACGGTATTGAATTTGGTCTCATTTGAAAGCCTGTTCCTTCAAAACATTACTGCACAGATATTAGACTTTTGCATCACTGTATGTGGGCAGGAGACTCTTCAGAGGAAGCCTACCTCCGTGAATTCACAGGTACTACCAGAAGTGAAGACAGGGTCATTATAGAAAATTCTCCGAACGGCGGTGAAAACTCAAATAAAATTTAACAATGTACAGTTGCTGTAAATGGTAATGAAGTCCTTGATATTCAACAGCAACGAAATGGTTCTTAGAGTTCAAGAATGGAATGAGCATCCTTGAAGATCATCCAAGGTCCAAAAGACTTGCTGGCGTCACCACTAACGATATACGTGCTAGTAAAGTGGCATTGATAATGGATAAAGAGCCAAAAAAGAAAGATGAGATAGCCACAAAATATGACAACTCTGTTGAATGTGTTTTCAACATTAATCCATTAACATTGGGTATTCCAGGGTGTCTTCTAGATGGGGTCCCAGAATCGTAATGTACAAATTTGATACCAATTGACATATTCAGGTCCACGCCTTTTATACACTTAGAATGAAGACTGAGGCAAGTTTGATCTATATGTAGCTAAAGGTGATAAAACATACATTAATCACTGGAATTACGAGAGCATTTAGTGGAAGCACCTGGATCTCCCACACCTAAGAAGATCATCACTCGGTCACCATAGTGCAAGGACTTCATAGCTGTTTCTGAGATCCAGGGAGAGTCTTGATGACAGATCATTTGCCAAATGAAAGTACAATCATAGGCATATATCATACAATTTTGATAGCAAAATTGAGGCAAGCCATCATGTGAAGAAGGTTGATGGTAGGAATGTGACTGTTCTCGGATTGTATCCTGTCGCTATTCTTAGTTTGTCAAGCTGCCATTCACGACAGAGGGTCAGTTAACTGAAGTAACCACATTGTGGTTCAGGCATAGCCTCCAGTTAGTGAAACCTATTTTAGAATTTTAAGTCCTAGCTTCATAATATCAGGTTTGCTGGTGATCAATGCTGGAGAGCCTGCACTGAAGAGTGGCTAAAGGAGCTATCGGAAGACTTCCATTTTGTTGACATAGAAGGTTTCAGAAAAATTGAGACGGGTGCATTAAGGTTTGTAGTGACCATGCTCAAGAGTGAGATAGAAATAATTTGGCTAGTACTCTTTCAAGTACCTTGTTCTACGAACTTATTGACCGCCCCTCGTACTTGAAAGAGTACTAACCAAATTCTCATTCTTGAACATGGTCAATCTACATACCTTAATGCACCTGTCTCAATTTTTTCTGAAACCTATGTCAACAAAATGGAAGTCTTTCGATTGCTCCCTGAGCCACTCTTCAGTGAAGGCTCATCAGCATAAATTTCCGAAATAGGTTTTGCTAACTGGAGGCCATGCCTGGACCACAATCTGGTTGCTATAGTTATCCGACCCCTCTGTTGTGAATGGCAGCTTGACAAACTGAGAATACTGTACAGGACTCAATCCAAGAACAGTTCCATTCCTCCCACCAACCTTCTTCACTTGATGACTTGCCACAATTTTGCTATAATCAAAATTGTATGATATATGCCTATGATTGTGCTTTCATTTGACAAGTGATCTGTCATCAAGACTCTCTCTGCATCTCAGAAAACAGAGAAGACCTTGACCTATAGTGACCAAGTGATGATCTTCTTAGGGGTGGGAGAATGGAGATCCAGGTGCTTCCACTGAAGGGACTCATAATTCCAGTCACCTTTTGCCAAATATTGATGACACTTGTCTCTGTCCTTATTCTAAGTGTATAGGAGGTGTTATATATTTTTTGTAAGAAGATTCTGGGACCCATATCTAGAAGACACCCTGGAATACCCAAATGTTGATGGATTTATATTGAAAACACTTTCATCAGAGATGTTATATTTTATAGCTATCTCATATTTCTTGTTTGGTTCTTTATTCATTATCAATGCCTCTGTACCAGCACGTATATCATTAGTGGTGACATCAGCAAGTCTTTTGGACCTTGGATGATCTTCAAGGATGCTCATTCCATCCTTGAACTCGAAGGACAATTTCGTTACTGTTGAATATCAAGGACTTCATTACCATTTACAGCAACTGTACATTATTAAATTTTAAATGGGTTTCACATCCGTCTGGAGCAAATTACATGATGACCCTGTGTTCACTTCTGGTAGTTACCTGTGAATTCAAGGAGGTAGGCTTCTTCTGCAGGGTGTCCTAACCATATACAGTGATGCAAAAATCGAATATTTTTACAATAATGTTTTGAAGGAACAAGCTTTCAAATGATACCAAATTCATTACCGTGCAACAAATTAGCATACCTTGTTCTCTGAACTTTTGACCGCCCCTCGTAGAGTAGTATTTTATGCTTGATTTTTATTTTGCATTGTAGTCAGGCCGGTACTCAGGATCGAGTTTAAATACTCGAGAAGTCTGCAGATTTGCTCACTGTGATAGCTTTGCCCTCCAAGCCAGAGTCCCAAGCTCTCTTTTTCAGTAAATTAGCGGTGACACTCTTTGCAACACATAAAGTATTCTGTTGATATTAAATTGCATTAACAGTTCAGTAATTTGATGAGTCAGAAGTGTCTTTTAAGGTGGTATTTGAGGCATTTTGGAAGTACTCTATTCATGTTTTAAAGCAGATTAATTGAGTAGGGCAAAGAATACTGATCAACATGCCTTCAAAGCTAATCGGACATACAGTTTTCATAATACAAATATTTTAAATGTCTTTGTATTGTATTGTTTTTATCAATAATCAATATGAGCAATAGGCAAAATATTTAATTCTTGATCATGAGAGCCAACTTGGGTACACACAGTTATTCGCGTAGAGCATAGGCGTAGATCCCGAAGGGGATTTATCCCCCCAATATTTTGCCAGGGGGGGATGATCCATACAATCATCCCCCCCCCCCAATGTTGACGCCTGTATATGGGTTTCCAATCAAATTAACCCCATATTTGGCCATTTCAACCTAAAAAGTGCTAAATTTATTCAATTTTTGTACAATATTTCACCAGTTTAGCTTTAATATTGCAAAAATTTTTCACGCGCTTCGCGCGCATTTGTAACATAACCTTATTTTGTCGCCAAAAGGTGCAGACTTCAGGAAATTTTTTCTAACCCCATCCCACTCAATGGCGAAAAGAAATCTACGCCACTGGCGTAGAGCATACTACACAAAGACCGGTGCTTACAGCGCAAACACAGCTTTTGAGAATTGACCAATCTCACGCTCGTTGCTAGGCAAGGTCAAGGTTCGGTCATGCAGATTGCATAATCGTGTTATTCCATGAAAAGTGCGCTGTTGAAGAAGGTACATCCTCTTATGATCGACAATTCGTTATTTTGCCTATAATATGACTTGAAAGTGCTCATTAATATGTAATTTTTACCAATATTTTGCTGAAAACAATGAATAAATGTTCATTACATTTTTATTTAACAGAATATTGGCTTCAAACTTGGTCAAAGTGTTCCTGATGACTTCCAGATAATTTAAGTATAATTAATTAGCTAGCTGCCCTAATTTGCATAATTATCATTTATACAAATTAGCTCATTAATTATGCAAATTAGAGGGCAACTTCACTATATAATACATTAGAACATTTCAGGCCTGGGTAGAGTTAAAAATATTATGGCAACAAAGAAGCGTGAAAAAGATCAATTTGTTGACTGACACTTTCAGTCTTGACAACTAATCATGCATTATCTATACATTGTTTTGAAAAAACATTTTGACATCTTTGGATTACTCATACAATTTCCTTTAATATAAGGGATCTGGAATTAGCACTTTGAGCGTTTCGACTGTGTTTTTTGTGGGACATGAGAGCATATCAGACATATTGAATTGCATTCTGAATACGAAGAATGTCTTTCTGATATCAAATAATTTTAATTTTTGAAATTCACGATATAATACAAATTATAAAGTATTAAAATTTGATATTTTTACATTTTTGATATATAACAGTCCTCGAAGTAAATTTTATAAATCTAATGATATCTTAAAATGTATGTAACTTGGAGGAAAAGCCGACGATCAATTGAAAATTTTCAAATTTTGAAAAAAATCCACATCTTCAATACGAAAGGTCAAAATTGTAAATTGATCGCCGGATTTTCATCCCACCTACATACACTTTAAGTACATATCATCAGATTTATAAAGTTTACTTCGAGTACCGTTATATATCAAAAATATAAATTTTAATAATATGCCATAAAATGTGTATTACATTCCCGATTACATTGCGAATTTCAAAAAATCAAAATTATTTGATATCAGAAGGACATTCTTTGTATTCAGAATGCAATTCGATATGTCTGATGTGCTCTAATGTCCCACAATAAATACTGTCCAACGCTCATACGCCATCCCTTAAGAAAATGTATACTTTTCATATAGTATGGTGAATATCAAACATTGTATGGGGTCTTCAAACCCGTTACGCTTTTACATGCGGCAGCCTTGGTCAGATTGCCTGATGAATTATTTTTAGTCTCATGATTTTTTTCGGATTCTTAGTTTAAACTTTAATTTCTAACCTTTGTGGTATCAAATATTGAGTAAACATTTTGATAATGCCTAGATTAAATTTTTCCTAGTCTTTTAACAATTTATTTTTCCTATGACACTCTAGTATGCTTATCATTCATGGCAAATTTTCAGTGGCATGTACTGTGTGGGGAAAGGGCAAGGTGTGACCCCCCAACTCAAAGAAAAAGAAAAGGAAATATTCCGTGTTCTTAGTAGGGTTTCAATATGCACACATTTGGTCAAAACATTGATTTTGGTATAAAATAGTGAAATTATTGAATTTTTGCACGAAATGAGCCTAATTTGTATCAAAGTTTTTCCTGTGTAATTAATGATAACAATAACAATATGCTTCATTTGGCAAAACATAATATATTTTTAATTCCAAAAAAAATAGTTGTGTATTTTTTCGGAACAGGGGATATTAAGTCAAACAATAATAAATCACTGCACTACTGGTAAACCATTTAACTATATAAATTATTTAATTATTTATTGGTGATATTTGGTGAGTGGTGGGTGTTTTAAAGTGAGTGTTGCAGTTGTGTAAATGTGAGTGACAGTTTGTAAATTGTATGAGCGAGCAAGGAAGGTTATTTGCATTTAAAGTGTCTTTGTTTAAAATATTGTCAATTTATATTTATTTGCCATTCATTATTTAGCTTATGTATTTTTATATGTGCAATGTATGTAAATCAGCCTTTGGCTGCTGAAGTGCATTTTTCTAATAAACCTTGAGTAATATAAATAATGCAACCTATTTTGTTTAGGCCCTTCACAATTAATTCTTAGTTTCCTGTTTCATGGTTGAAAACCAGGGATGAGGCGACTTTTAATTATTAATTATTAATTATCTTTTATTTTCTTTATTTTAAAATAAGTGGTCGCAACCTACATCAAGCCATTTTGACAAGGAGCATGCATTTAATTATTTTACTACTATGTTCGATTTTATACATAAGTAATGGTACAATTAGGTTCTATGTTTATTCATCATTTATAGATGATATGATCAAAGTCAGAAAGTAGCAAATGGTAGTCATTAAAAGTTATTTTTAAAGAGAAAATCCAAAATATAAATAAAATAATAAAATATTTTGCAATTCTCTACTTTGGACGCGGGCGGGAAACAGGAAACTAAGAATCAATTGTAATTGGCCTTATACCTCTAGTATTTGTATTATTGATGTTTTGTATATTATTTATGTTTATATTGTTATGCAAAATTAGAAAAAATAAATATGTTTCACACCCCCTCCAACTTCCTTTTTTGAGGTTTCTTTGGCAAGCGAAAGGGAGGGGGGGGCAAGCGATTTAGGCACACATTCATGAAACGCTTTAATATGCAAATTTTCCTGCTCGCTGCGCTCACAACATATATCTAGACCATTTAAGGTTTGCAAATTGGGATCCCCAAAATTTGGCATGTGTAAGGGGGGGCAAATAATTTTTGGCGGGCGAGAGGGGGAGCGATTTTTGACAAGCCGGGGCAAGCGATTTTTGACAAGCCGTTCGAAAATTTTACCCCCCCGGCTCATAATTATTGCACAGCCCCTAATGTAGGGTGTTTACACTGATTTTACGATAAAAAATTTAAAATAAGAAAGCCCCTCTTCCTCTTTTTGAAACATGTTTTTTTATATTTTACTTAAATTAAAAAAGATCAATCTATAATATTGTTCTATTAAACATCTTTTAAATCCAGGTTATTGGCTCAATCAAAATCAAAATGGACATGAGTTTGCTTTTAGAATAAGGCTCTTCACAATTGATTTTGAGTTTACTGTTTCCCTCCTGCATCCAAAATTGAGAATTGAAAAATTTGATTATTCGATTTTTATTTGACATTTTCTTTATTAAATGACCTTTTAATTAATTTGCTACATACTTACTTTGATTATCCTAACTATATCTGCTGAACAAAGACCACCCCTGCATTATTATAAATTATGTTATCAATGCATAAAATCAACCATAACTGCAATATAATTAAATCCGCAGTGCCAAAATGTACTGTTGATCCCGGCTGTTGATATTGTCCTGCGCTTACTCATTTCAAAATAAAGAAAATAAGTAATTAATAATTAAACAAACAAAAGTTACCTCGTGCCTCGGCCTCGTGCCTTTTAAAAAATCTTAAACAGTAAATTAAGAATTTAATGTGAATGGCCTAACACGTGTATTAGCTGTGTGATCACCCGTGTGATCACTAGCTCCAAAGGAGCATAATTTGAGGGGCCTTAAAAATATTAGTGTAACCCCTCTTAAGTCCCCGCTCAAGCCCTCTGTCTCAAGCCCATGAGTGGCAAGTTGGTGGCCTATAACTCAATACAGAAACATGGGGCAAGTATAGTTTGCATAAATACAAAATGTGTATCAAACCACAGATTTCCTTCTATAAGGCCAAATAAAAAAATAAACATGTTTCACGTCCCCTCCCGCTTCCTTTTTTGAGGTTTTCTCAAATAAATTTTTATTTTTTGAAATTCAGTTATAACTTTTCAAAAAATATGTCTAGGAAGTTGGGATGCTTTCTATAGCATTGTTAAGATACAAGAAACATTTTAGGAAGGTTTTGTGATCATTAGAGGGGGTGTAACTCTCAGAACAACAAATAAAAAAGGGCCTCCTCCTTTTTCCAGGCATTATTGTATGTACGGATTGTACGCTAAAACAGCTCTAAGTATGGGTATTTACACCAATTTTGTGATAAAAAATAGAAAATAAAAAGCCCCCTCTTCCTCCTTTTTTTCGAAAACCCGGACGTGAAACATGTTTTATTTTTTACTTAGCCTAATCTGTGATCAAACTGCAAATGGGATTTGCAGAGGAGGATGGAGGACTTGGGGAGTTATTCATCCCTAGGAGTTAGAATGTACATTTAACCATAATAGACTAGGCCTTCTGATTTTATAATAACACTATATGAGCCAAAATTGACTTTTCTATTGCAATGCTCAATAACCATGATAACGTCCATTTCATAAATATAGCCAAAGTTGAACTCAAGGTGGAGAGTATGGGATTTTTACCCAACAGACTCAAAGATCACTTTATGTGTGTATAAGCAGGGATATGAGGTCCCGGGGGGGCACTCAACTTTGGAAGTGACGGTATGTGCCTGTCAATAGGCCCCCTCTTTTGAAGTCGACTATACCCGATGACCCCCCTTTTTTTAAAAGTCATACCCGATGACCCCCCTTTTGTTTAGATGCGGCTACCCAATGACCCCCTTTTTTCTGGATTTTCTAGAAGAGCATCATCAAAATGCAACAAAATAATGCGAAACTTTCAAATTTTGCTCAATTTTTCAAAATTATGCGAAACTTTCAAAATTTTGCTCCATTTTTTCAAAATTTTCTACCCGATGACCCTTTTTTGAAATCTTATACTCAATGACCCCCTTTTTTCAAAATATTATACCCAATGACCCCCTTTTTGATTTTGTTTGTACCCAATGACCCCCTTTTTAAAATAACGCTTTGTTACCGATAGGCCCCTACTTTGCGATACCGGTAGGCACATACCCGTCACTTCTAAAGTTGAGTGCCCCCCCCGGGTATGAGGTACAAGCATATTGGGGTCAAGAACTGTGTACTGACAGATGAGCATGTCTGTTAGCTAACATGATTTGTGGTGTTATGTATTAATTGTTTTGACAGCCGGCCCTGCTTGCCCAGGACCAAGGATGTCTGTGTTAAATTTGTCATTTTTGTATTATTTTTCATATGATTTGAGAAAATTTCTGTGTAGAAATAGTAGACTATGCCATAGTCGATTTTTGATAAATAAAAGCATGTTATTTAATCATGATGAAAGCATTCAGTTGAACTCGAAATTATACTGATATTTATTACATCAAAATACTAGGAAATTGTTTAAGGCCAAGTAAAATAAAAAACATGTTTCACGTGCGGGTTTTTGAAAAAAAGGAGGAAGAGGGGGCTTTTTATTTTTTATTTTTTATTGCAAAATCTGTGTAAATACCCATAATTAGAGCTGTTTTAGTTACAATAATGCCTGGAAAAAGGAGGAGGCCTCTTTTTATTTGTTGTTCTGAGAGATAGGCCCCCTCTTACTATAACAAAACCTTACAAAAGTGTTTCATGTATGTTAGCAAGGCTATAGAAAGCATCTCTACTTCCAAGACATATTTTTTGAAGAGTTATAACTGAATTTCAAAAAATAAAAATAAAATTGAAGAAACCTCAAAAAAGGAAGCGGGAGGGGACATGAAACATGTTTTATTTTTTATTTGGCCTAATATGAAAAAGTTTATATAATTATCCCCGGGATAATTATATAAGTGACAGTAAAAGTAAAGAGCTGTAAAGTGTACGTAGGCTTATATTATTGAATGCAACATATCATAATGTCATAATTATATTGGGACTTCAATACTGAACGATTCTGATTTTAGAATCTACCAGTATTAATCGCGAAAGTCCGAGTTAAAAATCACTTGGGAAGCTAACAAACAGAGGGACTGAAAAGATCAGTTGTGAAAATCTATCAATTGTGCACACATTAATTAAAGGGCATTTCGTGATCCACAGCCTCATCCCCACTTTTCTCAAAAAAGTTGAGATTTTTATATCACTGGAAACCTCTGGCTACATAATGTTTATGTACAAAATATTTCTTGCAGATTAATTCGTTTAGCAAAGATATCGTGAAATTTGAATTTCGTTCTGGTGCACCAGAACGAAATTACAACGTATTGTCTATGGAGCAGTGTAATACACATAATCATGCATAACTCGCAAACGCAATATCGGAATCAACTGACGTTTTGGGAATATGCTTTTTTCGTGGATATGTACTGAAAAATGTCATAAAAAGAGGATGCTAGGATCACGAAATACTCCTTTAAATCGGAGTTTTAATACAATATCCAGAGTATGCACAATGGGCAAGTGGACTACAGAGTAGTCTATAGAAATAGTGGAAGGCTGCTGTGTTGCATGTTGGATATGTAACCATGGTAACGATGATGACAGAAAATACACACATTGGAGTCAATCAATTAGACATGAAATTGTAGGAGTTTAAAATGTTTTTGTATTGCCCAGCAATATTAGTCTAAACATTTCTATAAAGAAAATTGTATTTCTTTACACAAAGTATTAGGAGCTGTGCAAGAATTATAAGGCCTGTGACGTATAAAATGGGGAGGGGATGCCGGGGAAAATGTTTTCCCAAGCCGAAAGGGGGGGTGTACAAGCCGAATGAGGAGGGAGAAGCAATTTTAGCACACTTTCATGGGCCACCTATGAAATAAAAATGGGCTCTATAGGGGCTTTTTTTAAAAAAAATTATCGAAAAATAGGTGTAAATACCCATATCTGGCCTTATATTTAGCGTATGACATATGCCACGATCGCGACCCCTAGCTACGCCCCAGCAGCCCGCGTCTAACATATTCTCGGGGGGGGCAATTTTGTTTCTTGTCCCGGGCGCTACCATATGCTACCAAAGTACCAACCCTAGTTACGCAACTGGGTGGGAAAATCAAACAAACAAAGGCAAGGGACCATCATTAAAATTCGTTAAATTCAGGGGTACTACACCCTCGATAAATTGTGCCTATTTTTGCGTTTTTCTCATAAACTAATAACACAGTGGTAACAAAAGTTATGTATATTATAGGGGCAAGGAATCCAATTACTACACTGAAATTTCAGTGACCCAAGACAAGTGGTTTGTTATTTATGATAAGAAATAAGGTACAGCTAGCATGTACCTCGTTAAATACTAAACCGCTTGTCTTGAGTCACTGAAATTTCAGTGTAGTAATTGATTCTTGCCCCAATAATATACATAATTTTGATTACCAGTGTGTTATTATTTTTTGAGAAAAATGCAAAAATAGTCACAAATTTACCACAGGGGTGTAGTACCCCTTATTAAGGATTCTAATTTGTTCGTGCTCTGTGTGGACGCAGTATGGACGCATGAGGGTCCAGCGGTCAAGTGCGCCCCTTAGTTGGGTAAAATCTCCAAACGGCTCGCCAAAATAGCTTGCCCCTCTCGGCCGGCCAAAATCCCTTCCTCTCGGCCTGCCCAAAATTCTTTGCCCCCCTTGTGCATGACCGGGGTGCATGCCAAGTTGCGAGCGCAGCGAGAAGGAAAAAGCATATAATTTAAGCGTTTCCGTGCTGTTTTCTGAAGCCTTTTTAGAGCGTTTTATTTAAAATGCGCCCCATTAATGTATGCCAGAAATCGCTTGCCCCCCTCTCGGTTTGCCAAAAATTGATTGCCCCACCCCTTTTGGCCAGCCAAAAATTTCTTCCCCCCTCGGGCTAATATATTGCACAGCTTCATTAAGGGCCGGATTTACCATTGGGCCACATGGGCCCGGGCCCAGGGCCCCAAAATTGCCTGCATCTTCCATTTTAGCCGAAAACACCATGTTTTAGGGGACAAAATCTGAACCCCCGTGAGTTCCTACAGTGCGCATAGAAACCATAATATAACGTGATTTAACGAATTTTAATCCAAGTTGGTCCCTTCAGTTTGATTTCTTTTGTACTTCTGTTGATTTTCCCTCCCATCTATATTTTTACATTATGGTTTATTCTATAACATATCCAAAATTTCGGCGATTCTGCTGACAACTAAGGGGTGCGTTTGACATCTGAACCCTAAATGCCTCCATACAGAGCACGTATAGACCAGAAACCATAATTTAACGAATTTTAACCCAAGATGGTCCCTTCAGTTTCATTTGTACTTCCGTTGATTTTCCTCCCATCTATATTTTTACTATATAGTTTACTCTATAACATATCCAAAATTTGGGCGATTCTGCTGACAACTAAGGGGTGCGTTTGACCTCTGAACCCTTATGCCTCCATACATGCCATACAGAGCACGTATAGACCAGAAACCATAATTTAACGAATTTTAATCCAAGATGGTCCCTTCATTTTGATTTCTTTTGTACTTCCGTTGATTTTCCCTCCCATCTATATTCTTACTTTATAGTTTACTCTATAACATATCCAAAATTTGGGCGATTCTGCTGACAACTAAGGGTGCGTTTGACCTCTGAACCCCCGTGAGTCCCTACAGAGCGCAACCCAGAAACCATGATTTAACGTGATTTAACGAATTTTAATCCAAGATGGTCCCTTCATTTTGATTTCTTTGCTACTTCCGTTGATTTTCCTTCCTATCTATATTTTTACCTTATACTTTACTCTATAACATACCCAAAATTTGGGCCATTCTGCTGACATCTAAGGGGCGGATTTGACCTCTGAACCCTCCTGTGTCCATACAGAGCACGTATAGACCAGAAATCATAATTCAACGAATTTTAATCCAAGATGGTCCCTTCATTTTGATTTCTTTTGTACTTCCGTTGATTTTCCCTCCCATCTATGTTTTTACCTTAAATACTTTACTCTATAACATATCCAAAATTTGGGCCATGCTGCTCACATCTAAGGGGCGGACTTGACCTCTGAACCCTCGTGAGTCCCTGCAGAGCGCATCTAGACCAGAAACCATATTTTAACGCGATTTAACGAATTTTAATCCAAGATGGTCCCTTCATTTTGATTTCTTTGCTACTTCCGTTGATTTTCCTTCCTATCTATGTTTTTACCTTAAATACTTTACTCTATAACATATCCAAAATTTGGGCCATGCTGCTCACATCTAAGGGGCGGACTTGACCTCTGAACCCTCGTGAGTCCCTGCAGAGCGCATCTAGACCAGAAACCATATTTTAACGTGATTTAACGAATTTTAATCCAAGATGGTCCCTTCATTTTGATTTCTTTTGTACTTCCGTTGATTTTCCCTGCCATCTATATTTTTACCTTATAGTTTACTCTATAACATATTCAAAATTTGGGCCATTCTGCTGACATCTAAAGGGCGGACTTGACCTCTGAACCCCAGTGAGTCCCTGCAGAGCGCATCTAGACCAGAAACCATATTTTAACGTGATTTAACGAATTTTAATCCAAGATGGTCCCTTAATTTTGATTTCTTTTGTACTTCCGTTGATTTTCCCTTCCATCTATATTTTTACCTTATAGTTTACTCTATAACATATTCAAAATTTGGGCCATTCTGCTGATATCTAAGGGGCGGACTTGACCTCTGAACCCTCGTGAGTCCCTGCAGAGCGCATCTAGACCAGAAACCATATTTTAACGTGATTTAACGAATTTTAATCCAAGATGGTCCCTTCATTTTGATTTCTTTGCTACTTCCGTTGATTTTCCTTCCTATCTATATTTTTACCTTATACTTTACTCTATAACATACCCAAAATTTGGGCCATTCTGCTGACATCGAAGGGGCGGATTTGACCTCTGAACCCTCCTGTGTCCATACAGAGCACGTATAGACCAGAAATCATAATTCAACGAATTTTAATCCAAGATGGTCCCTTCATTTTGATTTCTTTTGTACTTCCGTTGATTTTCCTCCCATCTATATTTTTACCTTATAGTTTACTCTATAACATATTCAACATTTGGGCCATTCTGCTGATATCTAAGGGGCGGACTTGACCTCTGAACCCTCGTGAGTCCCTGCAGAGCGCATCTAGATCAGAAACCATATTTTAACGTGATTTAACGAATTTTAATCCAAGATGGTCCCTTCATTTTGATTTCTTCGCTACTTCCGTTGATTTTCCTTCCTATCTATATTTTTACCTTATACTTTACTCTATAACATACCCAAAATTTGGGGCCATTCTGCTGACATCTAAGGGGCGGATTTGACCTCTGAACCCTCCTGTGTCCATACAGAGCACGTATAGACCAGAAATCATAATTCAACGAATTTTAATCCAAGATGGTCCCTTCATTTTGATTTCTTTTGTACTTCCGTTGATTTTCCTTCCTATCTATATTTTTACCTTATACTTTACTCTATAACATATCCAAAATTTGGGCCATTCTGCTGACATCTAAGGGGCGGATTTCACCTCTGAACCCTCGTGTGTCCCTACAGAGCGCATCTAGACCATAAAACCATATTTTAACGTGATTTAACGAATTTTAATCCAAGATGGTCCCTTCATTTTGATTTCTTTTGTACTTCCGTTGATTTTCCCTCCCATCTATATTTTTACCTTATAGTTTACTCTATAACATATTCAAAATTTGGGCCATTCTGCTGACATCTAAAGGGCGGACTTGACCTCTGAACCCTAGTGAGTCCCTGCAGAGCGCATCTAGACCAGAAACCATATTTTAACGTGATTTAACGAATTTTAATCCAAGATGGTCCCTTAATTTTGATTTCTTTTGTACTTCCGTTGATTTTCCCTCCCATCTATATTTTTACCTTATAGTTTACTCTATAACATATTCAAAATTTGGGCCATTCTGCTGATATCTAAGGGGCGGACTTGACCTCTGAACCCTCGTGAGTCCCTGCAGAGCGCATCTAGACCAGAAACCATATTTTAACGTGATTTAACGAATTTTAATCCAAGATGGTCCCTTCATTTTGATTTCTTTGCTACTTCCGTTGATTTTCCTTCCTATCTATATTTTTACCTTATACTTTACTCTATAACATACCCAAAATTTGGGCCATTCTGCTGACATCTAAGGGGCGGATTTGACCTCTGAACCCTCCTGTGTCCATACAGAGCACGTATAGACCAGAAATCATAATTCAACGAATTTTAATCCAAGATGGTCCCTTCATTTTGATTTTTTTTTGTACTTCCGTTGATTTTCCCTCCCATCTATATTTTTACCTTATAGTTTACTCTATAACATATTCAAAATTTGTGCCATTCTGCTGACATCTTAGGGGCGGACTTGACCTCTGAACCCTCGTGAGTCCCTGCAGAGCGCATCTAGACCAGAAACCATATTTTAAAGTGATTTAACGAATTTTAATCCAAGATGGTCCCTTCATTTTGATTTCTTTGCTACTTCCGTTGATTTTCCTTCCTATCTATCTTTTTACCTGATACTTTACTCTATAACATATCCAAAATTTGGGCCATTCTGCTGACATCTAAGGGGCGCATTTGACCTCTGAACCCTCGTGAGTCCCTACAGAGCACGTATAGACCAGAAATCATAATTCGACGAATTTTAATCCAAGATGGTCCCTTCATTTTGATTTCTTTTGTACTTCCGTTGATTTTCCCTTCCATCTATATTTTTACCTTATAGTTTACCCTATAACATATTCAAAATTTGGGCCATTCTGCTGATATCTAAGGGGCGGACTTGACCTCTGAACCCTAGTGAGTCCCTGCAGAGCGCATCTAGACCAGAAACCATATTTTAACGTGATTTAACGAATTTTAATCCAAGATGGTCCCTTAATTTTGATTTCTTTTGTACTTCCGTTGATTTTCCCTCCCATCTATATTTTTACCTTATAGTTTACTCTATAACATATTCAAAATTTGGGCCATTCTGCTGATATCTAAGGGGCGGACTTGACCTCTGAACCCTCGTGAGTCCCTGCAGAGCGCATCTAGACCAGAAACCATATTTTAACGTGATTTAACGAATTTTAATCCAAGATGGTCCCTTCATTTTGATTTCTTTGCTACTTCCGTTGATTTTCCTTCCTATCTATATTTTTACCTTATACTTTACTCTATAACATACCCAAAATTTGGGCCATTCTGCTGACATCGAAGGGGCGGATTTGACCTCTGAACCCTCCTGTGTCCATACAGAGCACGTATAGACCAGAAATCATAATTCAACGATTTTTAATCCAAGATGGTCCCTTCATTTTGATTTCTTTTGTACTTCCGTTGATTTTCCCTCCCATCTATATTTTTACCTTATAGTTTACTCTATAACATATTCAAAATTTGGGCCATTCTGCTGATATCTAAAGGGCGGACTTGACCTCTGAACCCTCGTGAGTCCCTGCAGAGCGCATCTAGATCAGAAACCATATTTTAACGTGATTTAACGAATTTTAATCCAAGATGGTCCCTTCATTTTGATTTCTTCGCTACTTCCGTTGATTTTCCTTCCTATCTATATTTTTACCTTATACTTTACTCTATAACATACCCAAAATTTGGGCCATTCTGCTGACATCTAAGGGGCGGATTTGACCTCTGAACCCTCCTGTGTCCATACAGAGCACGTATAGACCAGAAATCATAATTCAACGAATTTTAATCCAAGATGGTCCCTTCATTTTGATTTCTTTTGTACTTCCGTTGATTTTCCCTCCCATCTATATTTTTACCTTATACTTTACTCTATAACATATCCAAAATTTGGGCCATTCTGCTGACATCTAAGGGGCGGATTTCACCTCTGAACCCTCGTGTGTCCCTACAGAGCGCATCTAGACCATAAAACCATATTTTAACGTGATTTAACGAATTTTAATCCAAGATGGTCCCTTCATTTTGATTTCTTTTGTACTTCCGTTGATTTTCCCTCCCATCTATATTTTTACCTTATAGTTTACTCTATAACATATTCAAAATTTGGGCCATTCTGCTGACATCTAAAGGGCGGACTTGACCTCTGAACCATAGTGAGTCCCTGCAGACTGCATCTAGACCAGAAACCATATTTTAACGTGATTTAACGAATTTTAATCCAAGATGGTCCCTTAATTTTGATTTCTTTTGTACTTCCGTTGATTTTCCCTCCCATCTATATTTTTACCTTATAGTTTACTCTATAACATATTCAAAATTTGTGCCATTCTGCTGACATCTTAGGGGCGGACTTGACCTCTGAACCCTCGTGAGTCCCTGCAGAGCGCATCTAGACCAGAAACCATATTTTAAAGTGATTTAACGAATTTTAATCCAAGATGGTCCCTTCATTTTGATTTCTTTGCTACTTCCGTTGATTTTCCTTCCTATCTATGTTTTTACCTGATACTTTACTCTATAACATATCCAAAATTTGGGCCATTCTGCTGACATCTAAGGGGCGCATTTGACCTCTGAACCCTCGTGAGTCCCTACAGAGCACGTATAGACCAGAAATCATAATTCGACGAATTTTAATCCAAGATGGTCCCTTCATTTTGATTTCTTTTGTACTTCCGTTGATTTTCCTTCCATCTATATTTTTACCTTATAGTTTACCCTATAACATATTCAAAATTTGGGCCATTCTGCTGATATCTAAGGGGCGGACTTGACCTCTGAACCCTAGTGAGTCCCTGCAGAGCGCATCTAGACCAGAAACCATATTTTAACGTGATTTAACGAATTTTAATCCAAGATGGTCCCTTAATTTTGATTTCTTTTGTACTTCCGTTGATTTTCCCTCCCATCTATATTTTTACCTTATAGTTTACTCTATAACATATTCAAAATTTGGGCCATTCTGCTGATATCTAAGGGGCGGACTTGACCTCTGAACCCTCGTGAGTCCCTGCAGAGCGCATCTAGACCAGAAACCATATTTTAACGTGATTTAACGAATTTTAATCCAAGATGGTCCCTTCATTTTGATTTCTTTGCTACTTCCGTTGATTTTCCTTCCTATCTATATTTTTACCTTATACTTTACTCTATAACATACCCAAAATTTGGGCCATTCTGCTGACATCGAAGGGGCGGATTTGACCTCTGAACCCTCCTGTGTCCATACAGAGCACGTATAGACCAGAAATCATAATTCAACGAATTTTAATCCAAGATGGTCCCTTCATTTTGATTTCTTTTGTACTTCCGTTGATTTTCCCTCCCATCTATATTTTTACCTTATAGTTTACTCTATAACATATTCAAAATTTGGGCCATTCTGCTGATATCTAAGGGGCGGACTTGACCTCTGAACCCTCGTGAGTCCCTGCAGAGCGCATCTAGATCAGAAACCATATTTTAACGTGATTTAACGAATTTTAATCCAAGATGGTCCCTTCATTTTGATTTCTTCGCTACTTCCGTTGATTTTCCTTCCTATCTATATTTTTACCTTATACTTTACTCTATAACATACCCAAAATTTGGGCCATTCTGCTGACATCTAAGGGGCGGATTTGACCTCTGAACCCTCCTGTGTCCATACAGAGCACGTATAGACCAGAAATCATAATTCAACGAATTTTAATCCAAGATGGTCCCTTCATTTTGATTTCTTTTGTACTTCCGTTGATTTTCCCTCCCATCTATATTTTTACCTTATACTTTACTCTATAACATATCCAAAATTTGGGCCATTCTGCTGACATCTAAGGGGCGGATTTCACCTCTGAACCCTCGTGTGTCCCTACAGAGCGCATCTAGACCATAAAACCATATTTTAACGTGATTTAACGAATTTTAATCCAAGATGGTCCCTTCATTTTGATTTCTTTTGTACTTCCGTTGATTTTTCCTCCCATCTATATTTTTACCTTATAGTTTACTCTATAACATATTCAAAATTTGGGCCATACTGCTGACATCTAAAGGGCGGACTTGACCTCTGAACCCTAGTGAGTCCCTGCAGAGCGCATCTAGACCAGAAACCATATTTTAACGTGATTTAACGAATTTTAATCCAAGATAGTCCCTTAATTTTGATTTCTTTTGTACTTCCGTTGATTTTCCCTCCCATCTATATTTTTACCTTATAGTTTACTCTATAACATATTCAAAATTTGTGCCATTCTGCTGACATCTTAGGGGCGGACTTGACCTCTGAACCCTCGTGAGTCCCTGCAGAGCGCATCTAGACCAGAAACCATATTTTAAAGTGATTTAACGAATTTTAATCCAAGATGGTCCCTTCATTTTGATTTCTTTAGTTTGCTACTTCCGTTGATTTTCCTTCCTATCTATGTTTTTACCTGATACTTTACTCTATAACATATCCAAAATTTGGGCCATTCTGCTGACATCTAAGGGGCGCATTTGACCTCTGAACCCTCGTGAGTCCCTACAGAGCACGTATAGACCAGAAATCATAATTCGACGAATTTTAATCCAAGATGGTCCCTTCATTTTGATTTCTTTTGTACTTCCGTTGATTTTCCCTTCCATCAATATTTTTACCTTATAGTTTACCCTATAACATATTCAAAATTTGGGCCATTCTGCTGATATCTAAGGGGCGGACTTGACCTCTGAACCCTAGTGAGTCCCTGCAGAGCGCATCTAGACCAGAAACCATATTTTAATGTGATTTAACGAATTTTAATCCAAGATGGTCCCTTAATTTTGATTTCTTTTGTACTTCCGTTGATTTTCCCTCCCATCTATATTTTTACCTTATAGTTTACTCTATAACATATTCAAAATTTGGGCCATTCTGCTGATATCTAAGGGCGGACTTGACCTCTGAACCCTCGTGAGTCCCTGCAGAGCGCATCTAGACCAGAAACCATATTTTAACGTGATTTAACGAATTTTAATCCAAGATGGTCCCTTCATTTTGATTTCTTTCCTACTTCCGTTGATTTTCCTTCCTATCTATATTTTTACCTTATACTTTACTCTATAACATACCCAAAATTTGGGCCATTCTGCTGACATCGAAGGGGCGGATTTGACCTCTGAACCCTTCCGTGGCCATACAGAGCACGTATAGACCAGAAATCATAATTCAACGAATTTTAATCCAAGATGGTCCCTTCATTTTGATTTCTTTTGTACTTCCGTTGATTTTCCCTCCCATCTATATTTTTACCTTATAGTTTGCTCTATAACATATTCAAAATTTGGGCCATTCTGCTGATATCTAAGGGGCGGACTTGACCTCTGAACCCTCGTGAGTCCCTGCAGAGCGCATCTAGATCAGAAACCATATTCTAACGTGATTTAACGAATTTTAATCCAAGATGGTCCCTTCATTTTGATTTCTTTGCTACTTCCGTTGATTTTCCTTCCTATCTATATTTTTACCTTATACTTTACTCTATAACATACCCAAAATTTGGGCCATTCTGCTGACATCTAAGGGGCGGATTTGACCTCTGAACCCTCCTGTGTCCATACAGAGCACGTATAGACCAGAAATCATAATTCAACGAATTTTAATCCAAGATGGTCCCTTCATTTTGATTTCTTTTGTACTTCCGTTGATTTTCCTTCCTATCTATATTTTTACCTTATACTTTACTCTATAACATATCTAAAATTTGGGCCATTCTGCTGACATCTAAGGGGCGGATTTCACCTCTGAACCCTCGTGTGTCCCTACAGAGCGCATATAGACCATAAAACCATATTTTAACGTGATTTAACGAATTTTAATCCAAGATGGTCCCTTCATTTTGATTTCTTTTGTACTTCCGTTGATTTTCCTCCCATCTATATTTTTACCTTATAGTTTACTCTATAACATATTCAAAATTTGGGCCATTCTGCTGACATCTAAAGGGCGGACTTGACCTCTGAACCCTAGTGAGTCCCTGCAGAGCGCATCTAGACCAGAAACCATATTTTAACGTGATTTAACGAATTTTAATCCAAGATAGTCCCTTAATTTTGATTTCTTTTGTACTTCCGTTGATTTTCCCTCCCATCTATATTTTTACCTTATAGTTTACTCTATAACATATTCAAAATTTGGGCCATTCTGCTGATATCTAAGGGGCGGACTTGACCTCTGAACCCTCGTGAGTCCCTGCAGAGCGCATCTAGACCAGAAACCATATTTTAACGTGATTTAACGAATTTTAATCCAAGATGGTCCCTTCATTTTGATTTCTTTTGTATTTTCGTTGATTTTTCTTCCTATCTATATTTTTACCTTATACTTTACTCTATAACATATCCAAAATTTGGGCCATTCTGCTGACATCTAAGGGGCGGATTTGACCTCTGAACCCTCCTGTGTCCATGCAGAGCACGTATAGACCAGAAATCATAATTCAACGAATTTTAATCCAAGATGGTCCCTTCATTTTGATTTCTTTTGTACTTCCGTTGATTTTCCCTCCCATCTAAATTTTTACCTTATAGTTTACTCTATAACATATTCAAAATGTGGGCCATTCTGCTGTTATCTAAGGGGCGGACTTGACCTCTGAACCCTCGTGAGTCCCTGCAGAGCGCATCTAGACCAGAAACCATATTTTAACGTGATTTAACGAATTTTAATCCAAGATGGTCCCTTCATTTTGATTTCTTTTGTATTTTCGTTGATTTTTCTTCCTATCTATATTTTTACCTTATACTTTACTCTATAACATATCCAAAATTTGGGCCATTCTGCTGACATCTAAGGGGCGCATTTGACCTCTGAACCCTCGTGTGTCCATACAGAGCACGCAAAGACCAGAAACCATAATTCAACGAATTTTAATCCAAGATGGTCCCTTCATTTTGATTTCTTTTGTACTTCCGTTGATTTTCCTTCCTATCTATATTTTTACCTTATACTATACTCTATAACATATCCAAAATTTGGGCCATTCTGCTGACATCTAAGGGGCGGATTTCACCTCTGAACCCTCGTGAGTCCCTACAGAGCGCATCTAGACCAGAAACCATAATTTAACGTGATTTAACGAATTTTAATCCAAGATGGTCCCTTCATTTTGATTTCTTTTGTATTTTCGTTGATTTTTCTTCCTATCTATATTTTTACCTTATACTTTACTCTATAACATATCCAAAATTTGGGCCATTCTGCTGACATCTAGGGGCGCATTTGACCTCTGAACCCTCGTGTGTCCATACAGAGCACGCAAAGACCAGAAACCATAATTCAACGAATTTTAATCCAAGATGGTCCCTTCATTTTGATTTCTTTTGTACTTCCGTTGATTTTCCTTCCTATCTATATTTTTACCTTATACTATACTCTATAACATATCCAAAATTTGGGCCATTCTGCTGACATCTAAGGGCGGATTTCACCTCTGAACCCTCGTGAGTCCCTACAGAGCGCATCTAGACCAGAAACCATAATTTAACGTGATTTAACGAATTTTAATCCAAGATGGTCCCTTCATTTTGATTTCTTTTGTATTTTCGTTGATTTTTCTTCCTATCTATATTTTTACCTTATACTTTACTCTATAACATATCCAAAATTTGGGCCATTCTGCTGACATCTAAGGGGCGCATTTGACCTCTGAACCCTCGTGTGTCCATACAGAGCACGCAAAGACCAGAAACCATAATTCAACGAATTTTAATCCAAGATGGTCCCTTCATTTTGATTTCTTTTGTACTTCCGTTGATTTTCCTTCCTATCTATATTTTTACCTTATACTATACTCTATAACATATCCAAAATTTGGGCCATTCTGCTGACATCTAAGGGCGGATTTCACCTCTGAACCCTCGTGAGTCCCTACAGAGCGCATCTAGACCAGAAACCATAATTTAACGTGATTTAACGAATTTTAATCCAAGATGGTCCCTTCATTTTGATTTCTTTTGTATTTTCGTTGATTTTTCTTCCTATCTATATTTTTACCTTATACTTTACTCTATAACATATCCAAAATTTGGGCCATTCTGCTGACATCTAAGGGGCGCATTTGACCTCTGAACCCTCGTGTGTCCATACAGAGCACGCAAAGACCAGAAACCATAATTCAACGAATTTTAATCCAAGATGGTCCCTTCATTTTGATTTCTTTTGTACTTCCGTTGATTTTCCTTCCTATCTATATTTTTACCTTATACTATACTCTATAACATATCCAAAATTTGGGCCATTCTGCTGACATCTAAGGGCGGATTTCACCTCTGAACCCTCGTGAGTCCCTACAGAGCGCATCTAGACCAGAAACCATAATTTAACGTGATTTAACGAATTTTAATCCAAGATGGTCCCTTCATTTTGATTTCTTTTGTATTTTCGTTGATTTTTCTTCCTATCTATATTTTTACCTTATACTTTACTCTATAACATATCCAAAATTTGGGCCATTCTGCTGACATCTAAGGGGCGCATTTGACCTCTGAACCCTCGTGTGTCCATACAGAGCACGCAAAGACCAGAAACCATAATTCAACGAATTTTAATCCAAGATGGTCCCTTCATTTTGATTTCTTTTGTACTTCCGTTGATTTTCCTTCCTATCTATATTTTTACCTTATACTATACTCTATAACATATCCAAAATTTGGGCCATTCTGCTGACATCTAAGGGGCGGATTTCACCTCTGAACCCTCGTGAGTCCCTACAGAGCGCATCTAGACCAGAAACCATAATTTAACGTGATTTAACGAATTTTAATCCAAGATGGTCCCTTCATTTTGATTTCTTTTGTATTTTCGTTGATTTTTCTTCCTATCTATATTTTTACTTTATACTTTACTCTATAACATATCCAAAATTTGGGCCATTCTGCTGACATCTAAGGGGCGCATTTGACCTCTGAACCCTCGTGTGTCCATACAGAGCACGCAAAGACCAGAAACCATAATTCAACGAATTTTAATCCAAGATGGTCCCTTCATTTTGATTTCTTTTGTACTTCCGTTGATTTTCCTTCCTATCTATATTTTTACCTTATACTATACTCTATAACATATCCAAAATTTGGGCCATTCTGCTGACATCTAAGGGCGGATTTCACCTCTGAACCCTCGTGAGTCCCTACAGAGCGCATCTAGACCAGAAACCATAATTTAACGTGATTTAACGAATTTTAATCCAAGATGGTCCCTTCATTTTGATTTCTTTTGTATTTTCGTTGATTTTTCTTCCTATCTATATTTTTACCTTATACTTTACTCTATAACATATCCAAAATTTGGGCCATTCTGCTGACATCTAAGGGGCGCATTTGACCTCTGAACCCTCGTGTGTCCATACAGAGCACGCAAAGACCAGAAACCATAATTCAACGAATTTTAATCCAAGATGGTCCCTTCATTTTGATTTCTTTTGTACTTCCGTTGATTTTCCTTCCTATCTATATTTTTACCTTATACTATACTCTATAACATATCCAAAATTTGGGCCATTCTGCTGACATCTAAGGGGCGGATTTCACCTCTGAACCCTCGTGAGTCCCTACAGAGCGCATCTAGACCAGAAACCATAATTTAACGTGATTTAACGAATTTTAATCCAAGATGGTCCCTTCATTTTGATTTCTTTTGTATTTTCGTTGATTTTTCTTCCTATCTATATTTTTACCTTATACTTTACTCTATAACATATCCAAAATTTGGGCCATTCTGCTGACATCTAAGGGCGCATTTGACCTCTGAACCCTCGTGTGTCCATACAGAGCACGCAAAGACCAGAAACCATAATTCAACGAATTTTAATCCAAGATGGTCCCTTCATTTTGATTTCTTTTGTACTTCCGTTGATTTTCCTTCCTATCTATATTTTTACCTTATACTATACTCTATAACATATCCAAAATTTGGGCCATTCTGCTGACATCTAAGGGGCGGATTTCACCTCTGAACCCTCGTGAGTCCCTACAGAGCGCATCTAGACCAGAAACCATAATTTAACGTGATTTAACGAATTTTAATCCAAGATGGTCCCTTCATTTTGATTTCTTTTGTATTTTCGTTGATTTTTCTTCCTATCTATATTTTTACCTTATACTTTACTCTATAACATATCCAAAATTTGGGCCATTCTGCTGACATCTAAGGGGCGCATTTGACCTCTGAACCCTCGTGTGTCCATACAGAGCACGCAAAGACCAGAAACCATAATTCAACGAATTTTAATCCAAGATGGTCCCTTCATTTTGATTTCTTTTGTACTTCCGTTGATTTTCCTTCCTATCTATATTTTTACCTTATACTATACTCTATAACATATCCAAAATTTGGGCCATTCTGCTGACATCTAAGGGGCGGATTTCACCTCTGAACCCTCGTGAGTCCCTACAGAGCGCATCTAGACCAGAAACCATAATTTAACGTGATTTAACGAATTTTAATCCAAGATGGTCCCTTCATTTTGATTTCTTTTGTATTTTCGTTGATTTTTCTTCCTATCTATATTTTTACCTTATACTTTACTCTATAACATATCCAAAATTTGGGCCATTCTGCTGACATCTAAGGGGCGCATTTGACCTCTGAACCCTCGTGTGTCCATACAGAGCACGCAAAGACCAGAAACCATAATTCAACGAATTTTAATCCAAGATGGTCCCTTCATTTTGATTTCTTTTGTACTTCCGTTGATTTTCCTTCCTATCTATATTTTTACCTTATACTATACTCTATAACATATCCAAAATTTGGGCCATTCTGCTGACATCTAAGGGCGGATTTCACCTCTGAACCCTCGTGAGTCCCTACAGAGCGCATCTAGACCAGAAACCATAATTTAACGTGATTTAACGAATTTTAATCCAAGATGGTCCCTTCATTTTGATTTCTTTTGTATTTTCGTTGATTTTTCTTCCTATCTATATTTTTACCTTATACTTTACTCTATAACATATCCAAAATTTGGGCCATTCTGCTGACATCTAAGGGGCGCATTTGACCTCTGAACCCTCGTGTGTCCATACAGAGCACGCAAAGACCAGAAACCATAATTCAACGAATTTTAATCCAAGATGGTCCCTTCATTTTGATTTCTTTTGTACTTCCGTTGATTTTCCTTCCTATCTATATTTTTACCTTATACTATACTCTATAACATATCCAAAATTTGGGCCATTCTGCTGACATCTAAGGGCGGATTTCACCTCTGAACCCTCGTGAGTCCCTACAGAGCGCATCTAGACCAGAAACCATAATTTAACGTGATTTAACGAATTTTAATCCAAGATGGTCCCTTCATTTTGATTTCTTTTGTATTTTCGTTGATTTTTCTTCCTATCTATATTTTTACCTTATACTTTACTCTATAACATATCCAAAATTTGGGCCATTCTGCTGACATCTAAGGGGCGCATTTGACCTCTGAACCCTCGTGTGTCCATACAGAGCACGCAAAGACCAGAAACCATAATTCAACGAATTTTAATCCAAGATGGTCCCTTCATTTTGATTTCTTTTGTACTTCCGTTGATTTTCCTTCCTATCTATATTTTTACCTTATACTATACTCTATAACATATCCAAAATTTGGGCCATTCTGCTGACATCTAAGGGGCGGATTTCACCTCTGAACCCTCGTGAGTCCCTACAGAGCGCATCTAGACCAGAAACCATAATTTAACGTGATTTAACGAATTTTAATCCAAGATGGTCCCTTCATTTTGATTTCTTTTGTATTTTCGTTGATTTTTCTTCCTATCTATATTTTTACCTTATACTTTACTCTATAACATATCCAAAATTTGGGCCATTCTGCTGACATCTAAGGGGCGCATTTGACCTCTGAACCCTCGTGTGTCCATACAGAGCACGCAAAGACCAGAAACCATAATTCAACGAATTTTAATCCAAGATGGTCCCTTCATTTTGATTTCTTTTGTACTTCCGTTGATTTTCCTTCCTATCTATATTTTTACCTTATACTATACTCTATAACATATCCAAAATTTGGGGCCATTCTGCTGACATCTAAGGGCGGATTTCACCTCTGAACCCTCGTGAGTCCCTACAGAGCGCATCTAGACCAGAAACCATAATTTAACGTGATTTAACGAATTTTAATCCAAGATGGTCCCTTCATTTTGATTTCTTTTGTATTTTCGTTGATTTTTCTTCCTATCTATATTTTTACCTTATACTTTACTCTATAACATATCCAAAATTTGGGCCATTCTGCTGACATCTAAGGGGCGCATTTGACCTCTGAACCCTCGTGTGTCCATACAGAGCACGCAAAGACCAGAAACCATAATTCAACGAATTTTAATCCAAGATGGTCCCTTCATTTTGATTTCTTTTGTACTTCCGTTGATTTTCCTTCCTATCTATATTTTTACCTTATACTATACTCTATAACATATCCAAAATTTGGGCCATTCTGCTGACATCTAAGGGGCGGATTTCACCTCTGAACCCTCGTGAGTCCCTACAGAGCGCATCTAGACCAGAAACCATAATTTAACGTGATTTAACGAATTTTAATCCAAGATGGTCCCTTCATTTTGATTTCTTTTGTATTTTCGTTGATTTTTCTTCCTATCTATATTTTTACCTTATACTTTACTCTATAACATATCCAATATTTGGGCCATTCTGCTGACATCTAAGGGGCGCATTTGACCTCTGAACCCTCGTGTGTCCATACAGAGCACGCAAAGACCAGAAACCATAATTCAACGAATTTTAATCCAAGATGGTCCCTTCATTTTGATTTCTTTTGTACTTCCGTTGATTTTCCTTCCTATCTATATTTTTACCTTATACTATACTCTATAACATATCCAAAATTTGGGGCCATTCTGCTGACATCTAAGGGGCGGATTTCACCTCTGAACCCTCGTGAGTCCCTACAGAGCGCATCTAGACCAGAAACCATAATTTAACGTGATTTAACGAATTTTAATCCAAGATGGTCCCTTCATTTTGATTTCTTTTGTATTTTCGTTGATTTTTCTTCCTATCTATATTTTTACCTTATACTTTACTCTATAACATATCCAAAATTTGGGCCATTCTGCTGACATCTAAGGGGCGCATTTGACCTCTGAACCCTCGTGTGTCCATACAGAGCACGCAAAGACCAGAAACCATAATTCAACGAATTTTAATCCAAGATGGTCCCTTCATTTTGATTTCTTTTGTACTTCCGTTGATTTTCCTTCCTATCTATATTTTTACCTTATACTATACTCTATAACATATCCAAAATTTGGGCCATTCTGCTGACATCTAAGGGCGGATTTCACCTCTGAACCCTCGTGAGTCCCTACAGAGCGCATCTAGACCAGAAACCATAATTTAACGTGATTTAACGAATTTTAATCCAAGATGGTCCCTTCATTTTGATTTCTTTTGTATTTTCGTTGATTTTTCTTCCTATCTATATTTTTACCTTATACTTTACTCTATAACATATCCAAAATTTGGGCCATTCTGCTGACATCTAAGGGGCGCATTTGACCTCTGAACCCTCGTGTGTCCATACAGAGCACGCAAAGACCAGAAACCATAATTCAACGAATTTTAATCCAAGATGGTCCCTTCATTTTGATTTCTTTTGTACTTCCGTTGATTTTCCTTCCTATCTATATTTTTACCTTATACTATACTCTATAACATATCCAAAATTTGGGCCATTCTGCTGACATCTAAGGGGCGGATTTCACCTCTGAACCCTCGTGAGTCCCTACAGAGCGCATCTAGACCAGAAACCATAATTTAACGTGATTTAACGAATTTTAATCCAAGATGGTCCCTTCATTTTGATTTCTTTTGTATTTTCGTTGATTTTTCTTCCTATCTATATTTTTACCTTATACTTTACTCTATAACATATCCAAAATTTGGGCCATTCTGCTGACATCTAAGGGCGCATTTGACCTCTGAACCCTCGTGTGTCCATACAGAGCACGCAAAGACCAGAAACCATAATTCAACGAATTTTAATCCAAGATGGTCCCTTCATTTTGATTTCTTTTGTACTTCCGTTGATTTTCCTTCCTATCTATATTTTTACCTTATACTATACTCTATAACATATCCAAAATTTGGGCCATTCTGCTGACATCTAAGGGCCGGATTTCACCTCTGAACCCTCGTGAGTCCCTACAGAGCGCATCTAGACCAGAAACCATAATTTAACGTGATTTAACGAATTTTAATCCAAGATGGTCCCTTCATTTTGATTTCTTTTGTATTTTCGTTGATTTTTCTTCCTATCTATATTTTTACCTTATACTTTACTCTATAACATATCCAAAATTTGGGCCATTCTGCTGACATCTAAGGGGCGCATTTGACCTCTGAACCCTCGTGTGTCCATACAGAGCACGCAAAGACCAGAAACCATAATTCAACGAATTTTAATCCAAGATGGTCCCTTCATTTTGATTTCTTTTGTACTTCCGTTGATTTTCCTTCCTATCTATATTTTTACCTTATACTATACTCTATAACATATCCAAAATTTGGGCCATTCTGCTGACATCTAAGGGGCGGATTTCACCTCTGAACCCTCGTGAGTCCCTACAGAGCGCATCTAGACCAGAAACCATAATTTAACGTGATTTAACGAATTTTAATCCAAGATGGTCCCTTCATTTTGATTTCTTTTGTATTTTCGTTGATTTTTCTTCCTATCTATATTTTTACCTTATACTTTACTCTATAACATATCCAAAATTTGGGCCATTCTGCTGACATCTAAGGGGCGCATTTGACCTCTGAACCCTCGTGTGTCCATACAGAGCACGCAAAGACCAGAAACCATAATTCAACGAATTTTAATCCAAGATGGTCCCTTCATTTTGATTTCTTTTGTACTTCCGTTGATTTTCCTTCCTATCTATATTTTTACCTTATACTATACTCTATAACATATCCAAAATTTGGGCCATTCTGCTGACATCTAAGGGGCGGATTTCACCTCTGAACCCTCGTGAGTCCCTACAGAGCGCATCTAGACCAGAAACCATAATTTAACGTGATTTAACGAATTTTAATCCAAGATGGTCCCTTCATTTTGATTTCTTTTGTATTTTCGTTGATTTTTCTTCCTATCTATATTTTTACCTTATACTTTACTCTATAACATATCCAAAATTTGGGCCATTCTGCTGACATCTAAGGGGCGGATTTCACCTCTGAACCCTCGTGTGTCCATACAGAGCACGCAAAGACCAGAAACCATAATTCAACGAATTTTAATCCAAGATGGTCCCTTCATTTTGATTTCTTTTGTACTTCCGTTGATTTTCCTTCCTATCTATATTTTTACCTTATACTATACTCTATAACATATCCAAAATTTGGGCCATTCTGCTGACATCTAAGGGGCGGATTTCACCTCTGAACCCTCGTGAGTCCCTACAGAGCGCATCTAGACCAGAAACCATAATTTAACGTGATTTAACGAATTTTAATCCAAGATGGTCCCTTCATTTTGATTTCTTTTGTATTTTCGTTGATTTTTCTTCCTATCTATATTTTTACCTTATACTTTACTCTATAACATATCCAAAATTTGGGCCATTCTGCTGACATCTAGGGGCGCATTTGACCTCTGAACCCTCGTGTGTCCATACAGAGCACGCAAAGACCAGAAACCATAATTCAACGAATTTTAATCCAAGATGGTCCCTTCATTTTGATTTCTTTTGTACTTCCGTTGATTTTCCTTCCTATCTATATTTTTACCTTATACTATACTCTATAACATATCCAAAATTTGGGCCATTCTGCTGACATCTAAGGGCGGATTTCACCTCTGAACCCTCGTGAGTCCCTACAGAGCGCATCTAGACCAGAAACCATAATTTAACGTGATTTAACGAATTTTAATCCAAGATGGTCCCTTCATTTTGATTTCTTTTGTATTTTCGTTGATTTTTCTTCCTATCTATATTTTTACCTTATACTTTACTCTATAACATATCCAAAATTTGGGCCATTCTGCTGACATCTAAGGGGCGCATTTGACCTCTGAACCCTCGTGTGTCCATACAGAGCACGCAAAGACCAGAAACCATAATTCAACGAATTTTAATCCAAGATGGTCCCTTCATTTTGATTTCTTTTGTACTTCCGTTGATTTTCCTTCCTATCTATATTTTTACCTTATACTATACTCTATAACATATCCAAAATTTGGGCCATTCTGCTGACATCTAAGGGGCGGATTTCACCTCTGAACCCTCGTGAGTCCCTACAGAGCGCATCTAGACCAGAAACCATAATTTAACGTGATTTAACGAATTTTAATCCAAGATGGTCCCTTCATTTTGATTTCTTTTGTATTTTCGTTGATTTTTCTTCCTATCTATATTTTTACCTTATACTTTACTCTATAACATATCCAAAATTTGGGCCATTCTGCTGACATCTAAGGGGCGCATTTGACCTCTGAACCCTCGTGTGTCCATACAGAGCACGCAAAGACCAGAAACCATAATTCAACGAATTTTAATCCAAGATGGTCCCTTCATTTTGATTTCTTTTGTACTTCCGTTGATTTTCCTTCCTATCTATATTTTTACCTTATACTATACTCTATAACATATCCAAAATTTGGGCCATTCTGCTGACATCTAAGGGGCGGATTTCACCTCTGAACCCTCGTGAGTCCCTACAGAGCGCATCTAGACCAGAAACCATAATTTAACGTGATTTAACGAATTTTAATCCAAGATGGTCCCTTCATTTTGATTTCTTTTGTATTTTCGTTGATTTTTCTTCCTATCTATATTTTTACCTTATACTTTACTCTATAACATATCCATAATTTAGGCCATTCTGCTGACATCTAAGGGGCGCATTTGACCTCTGAACCCTCGTGTGTCCATACAGAGCACGCAAAGACCAGAAACCATAATTCAACGAATTTTAATCCAAGATGGTCCCTTCATTTTGATTTCTTTTGTACTTCCGTTGATTTTCCTTCCTATCTATATTTTTACCTTATACTATACTCTATAACATATCCAAAATTTGGGCCATTCTGCTGACATCTAAGGGCGGATTTCACCTCTGAACCCTCGTGAGTCCCTACAGAGCGCATCTAGACCAGAAACCATAATTTAACGTGATTTAACGAATTTTAATCCAAGATGGTCCCTTCATTTTGATTTCTTTTGTATTTTCGTTGATTTTTCTTCCTATCTATATTTTTACCTTATACTTTACTCTATAACATATCCAAAATTTGGGCCATTCTGCTGACATCTAAGGGCGCATTTGACCTCTGAACCCTCGTGTGTCCATACAGAGCACGCAAAGACCAGAAACCATAATTCAACGAATTTTAATCCAAGATGGTCCCTTCATTTTGATTTCTTTTGTACTTCCGTTGATTTTCCTTCCTATCTATATTTTTACCTTATACTATACTCTATAACATATCCAAAATTTGGGCCATTCTGCTGACATCTAAGGGGCGGATTTCACCTCTGAACCCTCGTGAGTCCCTACAGAGCGCATCTAGACCAGAAACCATAATTTAACGTGATTTAACGAATTTTAATCCAAGATGGTCCCTTCATTTTGATTTCTTTTGTATTTTCGTTGATTTTTCTTCCTATCTATATTTTTACCTTATACTTTACTCTATAACATATCCAAAATTTGGGCCATTCTGCTGACATCTAAGGGGCGCATTTGACCTCTGAACCCTCGTGTGTCCATACAGAGCACGCAAAGACCAGAAACCATAATTCAACGAATTTTAATCCAAGATGGTCCCTTCATTTTGATTTCTTTTGTACTTCCGTTGATTTTCCTTCCTATCTATATTTTTACCTTATACTATACTCTATAACATATCCAAAATTTGGGCCATTCTGCTGACATCTAAGGGGCGGATTTCACCTCTGAACCCTCGTGAGTCCCTACAGAGCGCATCTAGACCAGAAACCATAATTTAACGTGATTTAACGAATTTTAATCCAAGATGGTCCCTTCATTTTGATTTCTTTTGTATTTTCGTTGATTTTTCTTCCTATCTATATTTTTACCTTATACTTTACTCTATAACATATCCAAAATTTGGGCCATTCTGCTGACATCTAAGGGGCGCATTTGACCTCTGAACCCTCGTGTGTCCATACAGAGCACGCAAAGACCAGAAACCATAATTCAACGAATTTTAATCCAAGATGGTCCCTTCATTTTGATTTCTTTTGTACTTCCGTTGATTTTCCTTCCTATCTATATTTTTACCTTATACTATACTCTATAACATATCCAAAATTTGGGCCATTCTGCTGACATCTAAGGGGCGGATTTCACCTCTGAACCCTCGTGAGTCCCTACAGAGCGCATCTAGACCAGAAACCATAATTTAACGTGATTTAACGAATTTTAATCCAAGATGGTCCCTTCATTTTGATTTCTTTTGTATTTTCGTTGATTTTTCTTCCTATCTATATTTTTACCTTATACTTTACTCTATAACATATCCAAAATTTGGGCCATTCTGCTGACATCTAAGGGGCGCATTTGACCTCTGAACCCTCGTGTGTCCATACAGAG
The DNA here is from genome assembly GCF_039555335.1 of Amphiura filiformis. Taxonomy (NCBI): domain Eukaryota; kingdom Metazoa; phylum Echinodermata; class Ophiuroidea; order Amphilepidida; family Amphiuridae; genus Amphiura; species Amphiura filiformis. The sequence continues at coordinate 32,263,085 of NC_092628.1, forward strand.
CACGCAAAGACCAGAAACCATAATTCAACGAATTTTAATCCAAGATGGTCCCTTCATTTTGATTTCTTTTGTACTTCCGTTGATTTTCCTTCCTATCTATATTTTTACCTTATACTATACTCTATAACATATCCAAAATTTGGGCCATTCTGCTGACATCTAAGGGGCGGATTTCACCTCTGAACCCTCGTGAGTCCCTACAGAGCGCATCTAGACCAGAAACCATAATTTAACGTGATTTAACGAATTTTAATCCAAGATGGTCCCTTCATTTTGATTTCTTTTGTATTTTCGTTGATTTTTCTTCCTATCTATATTTTTACCTTATACTTTACTCTATAACATATCCAAAATTTGGGCCATTCTGCTGACATCTAGGGGGCGCATTTGACCTCTGAACCCTCGTGTGTCCATACAGAGCACGCAAAGACCAGAAACCATAATTCAACGAATTTTAATCCAAGATGGTCCCTTCATTTTGATTTCTTTTGTACTTCCGTTGATTTTCCTTCCTATCTATATTTTTACCTTATACTATACTCTATAACATATCCAAAATTTGGGCCATTCTGCTGACATCTAAGGGGCGGATTTCACCTCTGAACCCTCGTGAGTCCCTACAGAGCGCATCTAGACCAGAAACCATAATTTAACGTGATTTAACGAATTTTAATCCAAGATGGTCCCTTCATTTTGATTTCTTTTGTATTTTCGTTGATTTTTCTTCCTATCTATATTTTTACCTTATACTTTACTCTATAACATATCCAAAATTTGGGCCATTCTGCTGACATCTAAGGGGCGCATTTGACCTCTGAACCCTCGTGTGTCCATACAGAGCACGCAAAGACCAGAAACCATAATTCAACGAATTTTAATCCAAGATGGTCCCTTCATTTTGATTTCTTTTGTACTTCCGTTGATTTTCCTTCCTATCTATATTTTTACCTTATACTATACTCTATAACATATCCAAAATTTGGGCCATTCTGCTGACATCTAAGGGGCGGATTTCACCTCTGAACCCTCGTGAGTCCCTACAGAGCGCATCTAGACCAGAAACCATAATTTAACGTGATTTAACGAATTTTAATCCAAGATGGTCCCTTCATTTTGATTTCTTTTGTATTTTCGTTGATTTTTCTTCCTATCTATATTTTTACCTTATACTTTACTCTATAACATATCCAAAATTTGGGCCATTCTGCTGACATCTAAGGGGCGCATTTGACCTCTGAACCCTCGTGTGTCCATACAGAGCACGCAAAGACCAGAAACCATAATTCAACGAATTTTAATCCAAGATGGTCCCTTCATTTTGATTTCTTTTGTACTTCCGTTGATTTTCCTTCCTATCTATATTTTTACCTTATACTATACTCTATAACATATCCAAAATTTGGGCCATTCTGCTGACATCTAAGGGGCGGATTTCACCTCTGAACCCTCGTGAGTCCCTACAGAGCGCATCTAGACCAGAAACCATAATTTAACGTGATTTAACGAATTTTAATCCAAGATGGTCCCTTCATTTTGATTTCTTTTGTATTTTCGTTGATTTTTCTTCCTATCTATATTTTTACCTTATACTTTACTCTATAACATATCCAAAATTTGGGCCATTCTGCTGACATCTAAGGGGCGCATTTGACCTCTGAACCCTCGTGTGTCCATACAGAGCACGCAAAGACCAGAAACCATAATTCAACGAATTTTAATCCAAGATGGTCCCTTCATTTTGATTTCTTTTGTACTTCCGTTGATTTTCCTTCCTATCTATATTTTTACCTTATACTATACTCTATAACATATCCAAAATTTGGGCCATTCTGCTGACATCTAAGGGGCGGATTTCACCTCTGAACCCTCGTGAGTCCCTACAGAGCGCATCTAGACCAGAAACCATAATTTAACGTGATTTAACGAATTTTAATCCAAGATGGTCCCTTCATTTTGATTTCTTTTGTATTTTCGTTGATTTTTCTTCCTATCTATATTTTTACCTTATACTTTACTCTATAACATATCCAAAATTTGGGCCATTCTGCTGACATCTAAGGGGCGCATTTGACCTCTGAACCCTCGTGTGTCCATACAGAGCACGCAAAGACCAGAAACCATAATTCAACGAATTTTAATCCAAGATGGTCCCTTCATTTTGATTTCTTTTGTACTTCCGTTGATTTTCCTTCCTATCTATATTTTTACCTTATACTATACTCTATAACATATCCAAAATTTGGGCCATTCTGCTGACATCTAAGGGGCGGATTTCACCTCTGAACCCCATCGTGAGTCCCTACAGAGCGCATCTAGACCAGAAACCATAATTTAACGTGATTTAACGAATTTTAATCCAAGATGGTCCCTTCATTTTGATTTCTTTTGTATTTTCGTTGATTTTTCTTCCTATCTATATTTTTACCTTATACTTTACTCTATAACATATCCAAAATTTGGGCCATTCTGCTGACATCTAAGGGGCGGATTTCACCTCTGAACCCTCGTGTGTCCATACAGAGCACGCAAAGACCAGAAACCATAATTCAACGAATTTTAATCCAAGATGGTCCCTTCATTTTGATTTCTTTTGTACTTCCGTTGATTTTCCTTCCTATCTATATTTTTACCTTATACTATACTCTATAACATATCCAAAATTTGGGCCATTCTGCTGACATCTAAGGGGCGGATTTCACCTCTGAACCCTCGTGAGTCCCTACAGAGCGCATCTAGACCAGAAACCATAATTTAACGTGATTTAACGAATTTTAATCCAAGATGGTCCCTTCATTTTGATTTCTTTTGTATTTTCGTTGATTTTTCTTCCTATCTATATTTTTACCTTATACTTTACTCTATAACATAGTTCAAAATTTGGGCCATTCTGCTGCACGCGGATTAGTTTCGGGAGCCAAACTTTTAACCAGATTTGGGATTCACCATGCATTTTGTGATATTCTGAAGATTAATCAATTGCATATCTTTTAGTTCAATGATAATAAATAATCGTGGCTAATTATGTTGCTCCCAAGGGACACCCAACTTGTTTGCACTATCGACCTTTTTTTTACTGAAACTACCAAGGGTTACACCAAATGCGGAAGGATTGAGTGGTGTGCTATCTTGCTTTAAGACGACGTACTGTGAATACCACACTGTTACACCCAATAGACATGATAGAGCGCCCAATTTATTTTCAATATATCGATTTTCTGGCAGAATCACATTGGTCGAAAATATAAATTAGCAGAGTGTAAATACAGCTCGTAACCCATTTACATGCAGCGCATGGCTGAATTTGCCATCTACTGAAGATAGCAAAACAGCCTTAAAACGACCGTGTTGAAGACATGTCAAAAAGAAAGACCTGGCCAAAACTGGCTAAAACTTTCATTATTTTCATTCATCTCTTCATTTTCTTTAACTTGATGTTATTTTGAAATTGTTTTCTTGTCAGTTATGTTTGTGTCATTCTTGTAAGCATTTTAGCAGTGTTTTGCAGCAGGGAGAGTGGGGTAAGTTGAGCCACTTTTTACATTTACTTTTACTACGCTCAAATAAATAAAGCAGGACCCAAATGCAGTGTTACAAATGAAACATATGTATGTTTACTTGGTTATGATACCACAAAATTGTAATCCATATTTTGCACTTTCTCACAGTGAGACGCCAAAAATCATTTGCAAATTGGCTCAACTTACCCCAACGGTGGGGTAAGTTGAGTCAGTCGCGGGGGTAAGTTGAGCCACCATAGAAATGCACAGTAGGCCTATATGCCATAGCTGTGAAATTCAATTTTGCCTTTTTTTAAATTGTTGTTTTCATGCCTTTATTTCGAAAAATAGTTTGATATAGAAGTAGTTTGATCTAAATATCGCATACAAATAATTTCTGACAAGATTTTACTTTGAATAAAAAAATCGGGGAAATTTCTGCAGGTTTTTCCTATGCTCAACTTGCCCCATCGGCCCTGATTTGGTAAAACGATCTAACTTGAAATTGGGACATTTTGAGATAAATCCATATCATGGTTAATGTAAAGGCGCTCTTTCCATTGGTGACATCCTAAAATCACCACCATGCCACCAAATGATGAGATTTTTATATTGTCTAAGACATTAGATATGTTTAATAATTAATTTTATTCAAAAGTAAAAACGCCAAGTGTTCAAACTTTAAAGCTCTTTTTCTCGAAAGAGCGATTTTAATTTCAAGTTAGATCATTTTACCAAATCAGGGCCGCCATGGCCTGTGGCTCAACTTACCCCATGTGACCCTTTTTGTCAACAACCAACCCTCCCACCTGACTAAATCTTGTTACAGTTGTAAATAGTTTTCTAAAATAGTGTTCATATATCACATCCTCAATACCCAGAATGCTATCATTTTAGCCTTTTTCTTTCTGGGTGAAACATGAAAAAAATTGGTTTTTGCCAAAAGTTCAACACAAGTGCGAAAAATGAACTTTCTAATGCAGCTTTCTTACCCTATGTGCAAGTGATTCCATATTACACTTGAGAAGCCTCTGTTATGTCATATACAAGTAAGTGGAACTGCAAAGTAAGATAAGTTTTAATTTTTCTTTCTAGAGGGGTGGCTCAACTTACCCCTGGCTCAACTTACCCCACTCTCCCCTACATGATGCAGTCATGTCTACAGTAGAATTCACCACGACCTTTGCAGGACTTAAACCCCATTAAAAGCTATTACTAAAACCAAGATAACACTCATTGAAAACAGCTCAACTGATTAAATCATATCTTCTCTGGTTAAATACACACAACATATGTTTCTGCTTTACACGTACAATGGAGCAATGAGCTGGTATTATAGTTTCAGTTGGGTGAACGATTATAAAGCGAACGCTAGAGAACAATTCTGTGTGTGCTTTTGTTTACGAAATGAGGCAATACGTGCTTATTGTTAACCAGCGTTCTTGAAAATGAGAAGCATGGTGGTTTGCATACTTAACACGGTTTGGAAATAATTTCTTCATATGTTTTGGTGTTATCTGTCGTTTACATATCCTTCCTAAAACACAAAAGTACGAATATTTCCAAACATCTAAATTAGCTAAAAATTTAGCACATGTTACACAACTATATTTTCTAGAATTTTAGAAGAGTACTTTTAATATTGGCCGGTTATTTTCCACACAGCGACGTTAACTAGGCAATGTAAGCCTACTATTACCTATAACATAGGCCTACACTAAAACACCAAAGTACGAATATTTCCAAACATACCGGGTATAAATTAGCTAAAAATTTAGGACATGTTACAAAACTATATTTTCTAGAATTTTAGAAGAGTACTTTTAATATTGGCCGGTTATTTTTCACACAGCGACGTTAACTAGGCAATGTACTATTACCTATAACATAGGCGTACACTAAAACACCAAAGTACGAATATTTCCAAACATCTAAATTAGCTAAAAATTTAGGATATGTTACAAAACTATATTTTCTAGAATTTTAGAAGAGTACTTTTAATATTGGCCGGTTATTTTTCACACAGCGACGTTAAGCAAATCCCCATACTTCTAACGTACGCTATTTGTAGAGGTCACGCGTCAATGGTAAGAGCACTGTGCATTGTGTATAGGAAAACGGACAGTAACTGCAGTATGAGGGGTAGAGTCACGTGCCATGTGCTAAATAATGGAAATCCCTCGGGATCGTCCCTTTCCGGAACATTTTTAGATGTGCTTGCAATTAGGCCTATAGTAGGCCTAATTTATTTAAAAAGATTTTGATTTCATAATATGAGCAAAATGAACCTTTGATATGCTGCAGTATAATTCATTTGGAACATGTTTGAATCCATATATAATAGCAAATAATGAAATGATGCTGAATAATGAAATATGACCTCGTCCCCTTCTCAAGATCTCCAAGAGGAAACGATGAATTCATTGCCGATGGCCTAACATTTTGTGCATAACCAACCGTGCCGCGAACGTAAGGTTAAAATGAACTGTATTCCCCCGCCTAAACTGAATAAATCTTATTCTGCCAGATCATGGACTGTAGAAATAATTTCTACAGTCCATGGTCAAATGAAATAGATGAGTTCTATTATATATGTAGGCCTAAATGATACCTTAAATTGCACAAGGCATGTATCATTTGAATTTATGATGATTTATACAGAACGGTCTCTAGGTCTATATACTACTATGCCTAAATTGTTCAATTTCAATTAGTCAACAAATATTATGTAGGCCCCTATGTACTTTGTACACTCTTCGAAAATAGGTGTAACTTGGAACCTTTTTTTCCCTGTATGCAGAACCCAAAGCAGTGATAAGGTTCTATAAAGAACCTTAAAAGTTCTATAAAGAACCTAAAAGATTTAAATAAGCCTGGCGTTCTAATTAATCAATTCAGGGACTCACCACAAAGTTATGTAAGTAAAAAGCAGTGTTAACCCTTTTTGGTACTAAAAAAATCATTTTCTATGGATATGTTTTCTGTTCTACTTAGAACCTTTTGACTAAGGGTTCTTTCTTAATGTTTCCTTCAAAGGTTCTTCAAGCTTAAGTTTCCAGGCCTTGCCGTATAGAGGCGAGTGGTTAATCACTCGCTAGTATGATTCTAGGTGAGCTTAAGTCTTAATAATATGCCTACAGTTTATGTAGGCCTATATGTTGAAATGCGCACGAAGCGCCAAAATTTTTGACTTTCTACGCTTGGACAGAATCGATTAAATGCTGAAATGGCTGATTTTGGGAGATTAGCAGCGACTGATATTTAGTGTCTATGGCGAGTGGAAAATCGCTCGCTCAAGAAATCGAGTTTGGGCGAGCGGTGGCGAGCGAGAGCGATCGCTCGTCACCAGGCCCGTACGCAGGATTTTTTTTGGGGGTGCTGATTTTGAAAAAGTGGACTTTTTTTCCCAAGAGGGGTGCGATTTTGTAAAAGTGGACTTTTTCCCCAAATTTGGTCCTTTTTGTCCAAAAACGTAAAAACCTGTTTTTTTTGCTCGATACGCTCGCAAATTCTTAAATTTTGGGACTTTTTGTATACTTTTGCAAATTTGGGGAGGTGCGGTCGCACCCCCGCACCCCCCCTGCGTACGGGCCTGCTCGTCACAGATGATGGTGGATACGATATCGCTATTTTGACGTCGCCATTGGATTAACACATAATCATGAAATCTTCACAAACAATTCTAAATTTGTTATGTGGTGTCAAAGCAAAATGATCTTACTCTAAAACCGTTGGGGTTCGACAAAGTACCCCACTGTAAGTATGTTGTTTTTCAATTTGTAATTGCTAACCGTGTATTTTGAATGGGGCTGTCGGCCTTGTATTTTCGCCAGCCTCGAACGTCACATGTTGCGTGTCCTATGCCGCCTGGCTCGTCTCAAACGGCAAGGCATGTGTTTCTACATAGAACCATTTTTTTTCATTCATTCATTCATTCATTTTATTTTGCCAATCACCAATCAATAATACAATGTACAAATGTAATTCAATAATGATAAGCAGAAGCAATAATAGTGATAATGATAATAAAATCATGGTAATAAATAACTAATATAATAACAATAGTAATATTGAATCAACCTGAAAATATAGGGTTAAATCAGGTGATTGACGAGGACCCTGCTAAACGCGGAGCGTGGGGGTGCAGGGCCCTCTTAAATAGTTACCAAAACAGACAGACATACAGACAGACAGACAAACACAAAACATTTTCTTGGCTACAGAACATTTGTTTTTGTTCTACAAAGAACCCATTGGTTTTCAATGGGGTTCTTAGAACCCAAAAAAGTTCTGTAGCCAAGAAAAATTATTTCATCATGAATCTGCATTCAAGTTGTATATTATTTCGAAAAATGTTCAACTTAAGGGATGGGGTATGAACGTTTGGACAGTATTTATTGTGGGACATTAGAGCACATCAGACATATCGAATTGCATTCTGAATACGGATGTCCTGCTGATATCAAATTTTGATTTTTTGAAATTTGCAATGTAATACACGTTTTATGGCAAATGATTAAAAATTGATATTTTTGATATTTAACAGTACTCGAAGTAAACTTTTATAAATCTGATGATTAATAAAAGTTGATACTTAAAGTGTATGTAGGTGGGATGAAAAGCCGACGAGCAATTGAAAATTTTGACCTTTCGTATTGAAGATATGGATTTTCCCCCCAAAACACCAAAAAAAATGAGGTCTTTTTGGGAAAAAAATCTTCAATATGAACTTCAAATGTCAAAATTTTCAATTGATCGTCGGCTTTTCCTCCCAGCTACATACACTTTAAGAATATATCATTTGATTTATAAAATTTACTTCGAGGTCTGTTATATATCAAAAATGTGAAAAATATCAAGTTTTAATAACCAAATCGGAACACAGAGTTTTGTGGGCTGCGGACTGGCATGCAGTGCACTGCCCTGAACCAAGGCCAGACAGTTAGATGCCCTATGCCTTGATGTTTCACGCTTGCACGCTTATTATTGTGCAAGTACGATTTGCAGCCATCCCAGCATGCAATGCGTCAATATGTGATTGACTCTGTGGATTGACTATAATAATCAAAGACAAAATTAAAGACTAGTTTGCGTCTGACGTCAGGGCAAAGGTGCGGCGTGATTGGTTGCTAACCTGCGCAGTACGGTCTTTTTGGTCTGGTTGACAGGGCGTCATACGCAAACTAGTCTCCAGATGTCAGAGCAAGTGACAGATATTCTGGCCATGGCAAGTTTTCTTCTTTCTTGAGAGCTGTCAGCTTCGTTGACTATGCATTGAGTCTAGAAAGGGCAAAGTGAATAACATGACTAAAAATGGGACAAAAATGGACAAATGGGTCGGAAAATGTGGTTGCTTCTACGCCGCTGACTCGGAGTTCTGCTGTCTAGCATGCATGAAATCAGGGTGGTATCGTCAGCATATCTAAGGGTTGGTTTGTTATGTGACGCGTGACGACCTCCAATTGATAATCCGTCTTGTCCATCTGGACCTTTCCTCATTATGTATATAATTCGGCATATATGTTAAATAGGTTTGGTGAGAGGATACATCCCTGGCGCACTCCTTGACAAAATGTATCAAAATGGGCGCTTTCCCTTCCCGAGAAAAATTATGCAAATGAGATGGAAATAACACCCCTAAAAGCCTATAGGAATCTCATTTATAGAACCCATATCATTCCTCTTGTGTGTCAGCTTTATTTATCTCAATATTTGAATGCAAACACCGCTAGGTCATGCTCCCCCAACGCACCTTATTTTCCCTCATTAGATGTTTCAGATTAGATGTTTTAACATACTTTCCCAACGTTTTGTTTTCTTCTGTTGTGAAACATTCGGTTGGTACTCTATATAACTGTCGGTGGAGTGCGAAGTATGATTGCAATATTTCCGCAAGGTGCTCTGGACAGGCATTGAACCAAACTCTTACTCAATGACGCATCAACATTACATTAAAACGCGAGATCTCATTGGATAAGATAATAGATTTTCTTTACATAATCATGAAAGTCCAACGCAATGAACCTTTAATTATCACAATTTAATGTAAACTTTAATGCACAATCACTATAGTGCTAAGCGCATCCAGTATTCACACCATGAAAAAAGTAGCTTTGAAACGTTCGTGAAAAAAAACGTCGCTATTTCTATTATTTAATTTTTCGTTACTTATTTATGAATTAACGTTTTTATTTAATTTGATTTGATTTTTTTGATGAATCGTTTCTGCATGAACTTTTTTCTCAATAAAATAGGAGGGATCGACGTGACATTGATAATATCAATGAGCGTGATGAGCCGCTCATTGATTTACTCGAGGTTTGAATATCATGTGTGAATTGGCAAAGATTATCGCGACACCTGAAGTTGGCGAAACTTTTATCTTTTTCACCTGCTGGATATTAATTCGGCATTCTTATGGAACACTACATTGCAGCCATGAAATGTTGGGACTTGGAGTTGATTGAATGATTATCGTTTTAAGAAGTCAGGTTTTTCATTACGAGGGACTTCAACTCACCAATTTAATTTGTTAACTTTAAATTTGTGGATTACATTTGGGATATAGTCGCTGAAACATGGTACAATTTTTTCGAAAAGTTGGAATCTCGTGGAATTAACCAAGCAAATTCACGTTTGAACGAAAACCTCGTACCTGTCAATTTTGGCTTCACATTCACAACTTAGATTTAGAATGGATTTACTTTTTTAACACCATTGGTGATATAATTCTGAAAAACTAGTAATAGATGTTGAACGTAATGGAGTATTTGATTAACAATCTTGTCGCGGGATCCCTGAAGATGAAAGGGATTCGCACAAAGACGCTTACACCAATGATCTTATGGATGCTGTTGTATGTATTGTCTTCATGTGAACAGTCTGCACAAGGTCAGTGATATTGTTACATAGGCAACTACAGGGTGTAACAATAAAATTTGTACAATTTTGGAAATAGAATGACACAATATGTCGCTTATTTTTTGGTTTGATATTTATATGTCTATCAAGATAATTTCTTTAGCCACCAGATAAGCTTTGTTCCAATACAATCGATGGTATACAAGTGAAGATATGGCCAATTATGTCACCTAGTCTTAAAACCGCTTGGGCCACTTTTGTCTAAGTGTTACAAAAGTGACTGAATAAAGTTGAACCATATGGACCAGTTGGACGGTGCCAGTCGTAGGTAGTTTTAAACACTGGGGTATTCGAAGTGGTAGAAATGAATACATAATCCTTGAGTTTTTGAAAGTCACAACTAAGCACTGACATAACAACCTCATTTACTAGAAATCGTGGCTGCAGCTCAACAACTTCAACCCAATTCACGTTGGAAGAGCGTATTTTTATGGTTGTGACATTCGGTAGCACATGGAGTCAAGCAGAAACCATAAGATTGTTTATAGCTCACATCTTCCATCAAGGCATACAATTACATATAACTGTGAGAAGTATGTAGAATTTGTTAACAGAAATGATGGCAATAGTGGTCGCCCCAGAACAGCTAGAAACCCAGCTGAACTTAATTTCTAAATTTTATTGGTTTGTACTTATGAATGCAAAAACTGTTCTCCGTTTTAGCAATGATATATCAGGGATATGAGAAATTAATGTACTTTATTTTAATTTGAAAGACATTACATGACTTCATTTATAGATTTTAAAGATATATCATAATCATATCATTATTAAGTTCCATGTTAATTATATGAAGAAACACCACTTACAATTCTTTTGTGTCAGTTCTTTAAGGTTATTAATTATTTTAAACTGTTGTGATTTGGTAGTTCACAGTGCTCTTACGAATGGTAGTGAGCTTTGGCAAAAATTGGATTGCTCAATTCATAGCGAGCGTGTAGAAGAATTAAAATATCACAGATATACTTTTAAAGGTGCTGCGGTTCTTGAGTTACGTTGTGAAGAGGGCTGAAACAACAACACTTTTGTAAAACGTACATAACTAACTAACAACAATAAATTAAGCAAGTTTGCAAAGTATACGATTTGTAGAATGAACTTTTGCAAAATATCAAGGTGTTAATTTTCAGTAATATATTGATCTAGTGAAATGAAAATAGATTTTTAGGTTGCTTCGACCAAAAATACCTCGTCTACCCTTAATGCATGATGGCATATCTACGCGGTTCAAACTTGATATGCGCAAACATGGCAAAGGTGGCCCAACACGTTTTCTGGACGATTTGCCCGGGGGGGGCACTCACATAATTGGTCTGTACGCATGCGTGACCAAAAAAACAAGGAAAAGGGGGTGTTTTTTTAGGCAAGGCGAGTTATGCGAGTGACGCATTTAGGGTCTAAAAAACACTGATTTTCAAGAATAAGGGTAGTTTTCTGAAACTGAACAACTTGTTTAGGGTACCTTTTCAAATTTTTGGTAAATTACGAGTCCGAAAAGGGTACATTTTTTCATTTTTACTGGCCAAAAAAACTCATTAGGGGGTAAATTCTATATAAGGGGCTAAATTTGCTGGTAGGGTAAAACTCGTTTAGGGGGTGTTTGAAAAAAATTTGGTCACGCATGCGTACAATGTCATATTTGAGTGATCCCCCCGGGACGATTTGATTAATCGGATATAACTTCTGAACCCAAGCTAGTAAAGAAACCAATTAAACGTCTTCTTTTAGCCAAGATATTACTGATTAAAGTGCATATAACATTTGTACCATAACTCCTTTAGTTTTTTCCTGAGAAGTCAAAATGCAATTGTACAAATATTTTGTTACACCCTGACACGCCTGGAGTTAATAATTAGCCCTACTATAGGGCCTTTTAAACACACTATATCCGAGAACCGCTAAAACCCACTAACCGCTCAGTCACAGGGTTTAGCAGTACAGCCAGGTTTTATGATATAGCATGGTTTTGGATCACCACAGTCAAAAGGCCCTATACTAAAGTAGGGCTATTAATAATTGGGCAGGTAGATAACATATTCCCTAAACCAGCCTGACACCAAATATAAGAGGTGGCGCAATAATTATGTGTACCCCGGGGTGGTGAATTATAGGTGGAGGGGATTTTTTGGCAGGCCAGGGGGGGGGGCGATTTTTGGCACAGATATTTGGGCACCGTTTCGATATTACGCCTGAAAGGGTACAGAATCATGTTACGAAACGTTCAAATATGCACAAGTTTCTGCTCGCTGCACTCGCATCACATGATTGGACAAATGTCTATACTTACTAAATGAAAAATTGAAGCATTGAAATACATTCATAAAGTTATCTATATATCTGTCTATCTATCTATGTTATGTCAATCCACTGTTGGATGTATCCCTCCTCATGATCACTCCATACCTTTTTATATCACTCATACATAAATCTAGACAGTAACATTGGTTGATTACCATTTATCATTTTTACCATCACCCTCTCCGTATGATAGTCTTTACCATCATGTGCTCTGCCGTAGTGCGCCTGCGCCAAGCCGTGCGCTGACTCTTGGACTCGGCGATTTAGTTATGGGGTGGACCCCAACATGTGAAGTATATCACGGCAAAACATGGTGTTATGTTGATGAAAAAATGTATTTCCTACCTTAAATAGTATTTTAGTAATAGAATTTATGCATGAGTGATATAAAACAAATATTAACTGTCTTAAAATCGCGTAATGGTCGAAATATAATCACTCGGTGAAAGATATGTATTGTTCCATTCCACTCGCCGTTCCGGCTCGTGGAATGGAACAATCCATCTTTCACCGAGTGATTATATTTCGACCATCACACTCATCGACAGTTAATATTTGTATATTATATCACTCATACATACATTCTAGACAGTTCATTGGTTGATTACCATTTGCCATTTTTACCATCACCCTCTCCGTGTGATAGTCTTTACCATCATAGTGCTCTGCCGTAGTGCGCCTGCGCCAAGCCGTGCGCCGACTCTTGGACTCGCCGAATTAGTTATGGGGTGAACCCCAAAATGTGAAGTATATAACGGCAAAAAATGGTGTTATGTTGATGAAAAAAAATGTATTTCCTACCTTAAATAGTATTTTAGTAATAGAATTTATGCATGAGCGATATAAAACAAATATTAACTGTCTTAAATTCGTGTAATGGTCGAAATATAATGCACTCGGTGAAAGATGTATTGTTCCATTTCACTCGCCGTTCCGGCTCGTGGAATGGAACAATCCATCTTTCACCTCGTGATTATATTTCGACCATCACACTCATAGACAGTTAATATTTGTATACTATCTAATGCTACTCTCGCCCATGTTGTACCAATATATGATGTTATATCATCTCTCCACCTCCTCTTCTGTCTACCTCTTCTTCTTTTTCCTATTCTTGGTTGCCATTCTAACAATCTCTTTGTCCATCTGTTATCATTTCTTCTGGCAACATGTCCAGCCCATCTCCATTTTGATTGTTTTTTGATCTCCATTTTGATTTGTCTCAAAATGTCTGCAACACCGGTCAGCTGTCTGATGGTTGAGCACCTTACTTTGTCTCGCAGTGAGATGTTTAACATTTGCCGTTCCATTGCTCTTTGAGCGGATTGTAGTTTAGTTAATGACCATGTTTCGGAGCCATACACATTGATTATATATTTTCCTTCTGAGTGACATGGGCATATTGTTGTTGCATAAGATTTCTTTATGTCTTCCAAAGCAACTCCATCCTGCTTTTATCCTTCTCAATACTTCTTCCTTTGAACAGTAGACTTCGGTTGTATATATAAATGCGCTTTTATAAATGCGCACGTGACCAGATGGCCAGCGCCATATTTGCATTACATCACTGTCAATCACTGAAATGGCGACCATTGAAGGAGTGGCTACAGTTGTGACCTTGTTTCATGGCTAGCACTGGCAAGGAACATTGGCTGGAGGTTCGATGCTATAAATTTGCAAGGATAAATCATGGATATCAAAGGATCATGATTATTGCACAGCACCCCCCATGTACAAACATAACTAATGTTTATTTATTTATGTTTATTTATTTATTTATTTACTTATTTATTTATTTATTTATTTATTTATTTATTTATTTATTTATTTATTTATTTATTTATTTATTTATTTATTTATGCGACGAAAAACGAAAAGCCTGTTCTATTTTGAACAAATTGGGAAACAAATTTTTCCTGTACAAATGAATGCCGACCCCAAATTTCGGAAATTTCAGGACAATTTTTTTGTATTTTCTCAAATTGAAATTTATTTACAGATTTTTGTGATTTTTAAAATAAAAAAAAAAATACCAACCGACCGACCCTACTTGAAAGGTCCGTTCGCCCGTAGAACAGGGTTTCTCTCTTTCTCGCCTTACTTATAATTTTATAAATATTATTTGTCCCCCCCTTCCCCCAAAACCACCCTCCCCCCTTTTACACTCATAAATTAATTGTTTTTTTGCTAACTTTCCCCTTCCGTGTAAAGTAAAACTTTATAAGCCGGTTGAATCAAACTGAACAAAATTGACGTATACAATTACAATATACCATGACAATAATGTGTATGACGAGATCTAACTTACTAGCTGAATAAACCTCACACCATGCATGCATCACATACGTGATTGTACGTCATATTGTCATATAACGTATGAGCGTGATGTATAGTATACGAGTCTTCCTCAACATCTTCCAGCAGGGATGATTAGATCATGTACAGTCATCTACGTGTTTATACTCTAAATTGTACGTCAAAGGGTGACAAAGGGTGTACAGATTACCGATTTAGCATGGGGGACACAAAAAGGTGCTTAAAAACACATTTTGAATTTGTTTTTTTGTCCATTTGCGAGCGAATGAGTAAGTTAGAATTGAGGAGGTCAGGCGGGGACATCTAGCCTATTAGTTTGAGAGGGTCATTATACCGAAAAGGGCTAAAGTTATAGTTTCCTCAATTTACGTTATAATTAGAGTTAAAATTAGGGTCAGAATGTTCATTGGCGGCGCTACGGGGGGGGGGGGGGGACTTATCTTGACTCCCAAATAAATAAATCCAAAATCCATGACCCCTTCCTTCCGAAGAAAATGGCAGCCCCCTAAGTTCCCTACGTGCAAACATTATCAAATAACATCATCGGCAGCTACCCAGTTCTGACCTTAATGCCAGTAAGAATCACATTTCGTCATCAATATGGCCAATTGCCACGCCCATTTAGCACGGAAATAATGAAATATAACTTTTTAAATCAGCTATATCTAGCTTTTCCGTCATAATTTTTTTCCGTAATGGAAAATCCAAATAAAGAGTTTATGTTTCGGGTCAAATTATTTTGCCCTTTGCAATCAATGCCACTATTTTGCAAAACCAATTTTTCCTTGTAACCTGTCATTTTCGCCTATACTTTTGCGTGTGGAATTTGTGCACATCCGGGTACCTTACATCGTTGAACACGGTATGGCGACTTGTAGATGTCACGTACGTGCGCATTTATAAATGCGCATTTATATAATACCCGAAGTCCACTGTTGAACAATCCTTTAACCTCAGTGTTTGGCCCAGATATTTATACTCCTCAACTCTTTCAATTTCCTGATCTTCAATGATGATCTTTTCATCTGTTGCCATATTTGTAATATATTTTGTTTTTTCTTTGTGCATTTTCAATCCCACCTTCTTGCTTTCTTTATTCAAGTCATTAAGTTGTATTTCCATGTCCTTCACTGTTGAGGTAGTAAGGGCAACGTCATCTGCAAATAGGAGGTCTGTTAATTTTTCTCCATCAACATTGATTCCTCTTTCATAAGGTAGTTTTTTGAAGATAGCCTCCACAGCTGCTGTGAATATCTTCGGTGACAACGTCAGTATCTCCTTGTCTAACTCCTCTGGATATCTTAACAATTTCAGAAACGTCACTATCCAGATGGATTCGAGATGTTGCATCTGTGTATATATCCTCCAGAATACAAACATACCCTTCATTTATACCTATTTCTCTCAGTGCTTGGAAGAGATCCTGATGTTCTACGGAATCAAAGGCTTTCTTGTAATCAATGAATCCAATACATAAGTCAAGTTGGTATTCGTTTGACTTTTCTATGAGTTGGTTTATTGCAAGTAGGTGGTCCATGGTTGAGAAACCTTCTCTAAAAAATAGAATTGATTCCGGATTAAAGTTTCTTAACGAGAACGCGCCTATTACTTGCGGACTTAGAGATAAAAAACAAAACAAAAAAAACACCGGGAAATTAAAATCAAATTTGCTCCACAGCAACAAAGTACACAATGTGCTTACACTGTGATTTAGCAGCCTACCTGCATGCCTGTATAATGTGTGAAATGCAGCCAATGGGCTGTTCCAGTTAAAATCCTTACATTCCCTCTAGATAGAGGTCATGACGTCAAGCATGCACACAGGAGTGTAGATATCAAATGCAGTCACCCATTCAGGCAACTCCATTTGATATTCACACTCCCTGTGTGGAAGATGTCTTGCCGGGTGGGGAGTATGGAATTCAAATGGAATAGCCCAACAGTTCTTCTTTTGTAGGATTTGAAGGATTTCAATTTTTAGGCCCCAGGTCACACATATTTAGCAGCATTTCTCCTCATTTTTCACAATTTTTACAGAATTCAGCAGCCTGCTTTAACATATTTTGTCGTTATTTTAGAATATCTGGCTGTTTTTGTGTGATCTCCCATTTCCCCCCATGCGACATGTGGCCTAATTCTTTCTCACTTCACTGGACATGGTGTATAGAAATGATAGCCATTGTTCTCAGTAACAACCCAGGTTGTCTACCTATGGCGCTCTAGCTGAAATACAGTGTTAAGATAGTAAAATGTAAACCTGTATTTTAGCTTGAGGAGTCTGTTATGTTTGCTGTGAATTTTTGCCTAGATGATCACAAGTACAAAATTGATGGTGCATATCAATGACCAAACTCTATAGTTTTATATTTGAGCATGATCACTGGTGTAAGGTCATAGGAAATAGCCTGGTATAATGTGGCGTTGCATTTCAGCTCACGCACATTTTGTTTTGCAGACGCGATTTCATAAATTTCCCGTGGGCCAATTTCCTATTTTTTATGGCATTGGTGTGTTAAAAACTCCAAATAAAGAATTACGGTACTTATTTCCAACTTCTGAGCACATCATATGCCTTAATGAGTCTTGTCAATGCAGACAATTTGATGTGATTTCACAAGTTCGGAAACGTCTATTTTCATTTGATATTTTGTCAATCTAAATTCACCAACTTTCCCACTTTTTTAACGTAAAGACTTTTGCGAATATTCAGATAAGTATGTATACCAAATCCTATCCTGTCAAAATGCTTGCGCCAAGTACATGGGTTGCTCATTGCTGCATTTAGCATCCATCAACCGTAATGTTTTTAACCAGCTTGTATATAAATGGAATTTGGCACAAATGCTATCGGAATACTAGCTACGTTTATATAATTATTTCGTACGATTATGAAGTCCTACTCGAATAATGTGATTTTTTTCCCGTGTAAGATGGATTCCAACGTATATTCAATTTCAGCGCCACGTATTTACAAATGCCAACGCCAGCAGTTTTGCCAATACGAGGGTCAGTCAGTATGTAATAAGAGTTGACTTGTGACGTCATATGTGGATGGTTTTCATGGCATTTCTCAATGATTATATAAACACTGTACCTTTGTCTTCAAACAACACATGTAAAAATTATATCACACACATGATTACGTAACAGCAATAGCATAAAATCAATGGTGTAGAGTCACCTGCTGAAATTGAGTCGTTTTTGTTAAGGGGAATAAGAGGCTGAAATGAGGTATTGTTGTATTTTTTATATTTTCCCGGGAATTAGAGTATGGAGAATGCTGCCTTTTTGGAACAGTAACAAACTACCAATTCATTACACCATGTTTGTTGGGCTGTAAAGGTTTTAGTTTATTTAAAATGCGTGGTCAAATATGTCTTATTTTTGACAAAAACAAGACTTTTCTTTCTATAAAAATCTTGATATTCCCCAAAATAGCAAACGTGGAAATTTATGGTTTTTTTGTCTGTTCTGCTGACTAATCTCCAAACATTAAAACAGGAGTCTCCCTAGAAAATATTTGAATCTGTGATTAAAATATAACTGTTCTACTATTGTTACATTTATACAAAAAGTAGTGGAACAGAGAGAGAGGCCATCGTTTGAATGAGAAATTTATTTTAAAAACTTTTCTGTTCATTTCAGGTTGAGATTATCCATACAAATTCATATGAATATTTAAATTAATATTTTCATAGCAATTTTCGTGCATTTCCAGCATGTTGTATCGGTCATCCTACCTAGGCATGCGCAGATTGTTGTTTAATTTGTACCAGTTTTCATCGCACTGAGTACCAGCTCTCACACGTGACCAGTCATTATATTTTAATCTGTTTCATTTTGGTGATAATTAATGTCATTTGTAATAACTGCTTTTTCATTTTCGCCTTTTTTGCAGAATAATTTTGCTTCCATTCAAGTCCTAAAGTTGTTGAAGCTTCCAGACGTCCCATTTTATTTCCACCCAAGTTTTATAATGGCAAGTCTCATATTTTACCAAAAGCAAACTGAGGACCTAGTGTTTATTCCTGCCTAAAACGAGCCATATGCACCTTGTACTTTTGCTGTTCTCGGACATTTTAAACACGTGTATTTGCTGTAATTTAAAAGGCACGCCTTTTTGCGTGATTTGACAGTGTCCCTAGTCTCTTGATTTTATGCTAATG
This sequence comes from Amphiura filiformis, assembly GCF_039555335.1. NCBI lineage: Eukaryota > Metazoa > Echinodermata > Ophiuroidea > Amphilepidida > Amphiuridae > Amphiura > Amphiura filiformis. The sequence continues at coordinate 32,282,283 of NC_092628.1, forward strand.
CTGTTACGTAAGCACCAAACTGGTGTCCTTATACTGCCCAATTGGGTGGATTAAATCCGTTTAAAAATCGATGTTGAATTGTATTGTGTTGTAAACTTTCATTATTCTTTTGTCTACGTGTAACACGGGTGATTGAATGCAGTTTAATATGCCCGTCAAGGCCACATTATTTCACATTTTAGGTGGAAAAGACCCAGTTACACTGAAAAAATATAGGGGTGTAAAATGACACTTTTCACGTGTATTTCTTTTCTTGACACACTTAGCTACTAAAAATGACACCATGAAATGCTGAAATTGAGTACAACATAAGATTGGAGTTGTTTATAAGGAATCAACACTTCTGTACAAATTGATACAGTATTAGGAATAATATTATTAGGAATAATATTAATTGCTCAAATCAAAGCTTATGACGTTGGTCTACGATGTATTAGTATACATTTCAATAAATACGAAAAACGCAAAATTATAATTTCACCATTTTTATATCAAGAATATTAATAATGTTGAGAAAAAAATGGGTCAAAGTTGGGTAACACCCTGTATGTTAAAATCACATTTATTTTATATGGTTTCATAAATTTTACAGGGGCTACCTACGAATTCATAGATGAACAGTACACGGTATGTGAAGGTGAAGATCTCACCCTTAGTGTGATCAGAAATGGGAATACTGGCGCTTCTGCACCCTATGACATTGGTAAGAACAGTGGCGTATATTGCTTTTATTTCTTTTAAATGGGAATGGGTACCCAATGGGAGCTTTGATGTGATCTGCTGAAATAGAGCGGGGGGGATGTTGTTGAAGCAGTATTATTCTATCTAGAATATAGCTTTAGATATTTAATTCTTATGACTTGTTCAATTGCATTGGTCAAGAAGACAAGAATAAAGTAAAGAATATGAGCGAGTGACCTTATTTAATAAATACTGAAAAAGATATGGATATAAACATTTAGATAACAATCTTTTTACAACGAAACGCAATGAAAATGAAGTTTATGTTAACATAAACCCATAAAGCCCCTGGGGGCCGGAACGCAATGGAGGACAATTCAAAACCAACGCCGATCAATTATATGGTACGGGCCGTAATACTATCCAGCACAATGTCATCGCCCCGATATCTTCATGGCAGAAATCGCCATGGTAGGTTGAATCCACCGCCACGCATGGCCATTTTGTTCCGACCTGTTTAATAGTTTTGAGACGCATAATGGGCCGAAGGACATCTGACTAAGGCTACTGACAATAGCCCGTGACTGACCTCGCTGTGTGTAAGTGAGCATGGTATACGTCATAGTCCATCTGCTTTTAGACTACCTCCACGATTGGCCTACACTGCACTATAGTTCGGCACATATAAAATCAGAATTTTTGTCAAGTTTTTGAGTTCAAGGCGCAAGCTTCTTTCTCTAGACGCTAGCTAACGACTATCATATCCGTTGAACATATATATTCAAGTGCAAGGAACCAAATCTGGTTTCTTTAGACGAAATCATTTACGGGAGATATTAATCATTTTCTATCCCGGTATCCAAAGATTTTCATCTAAATATCAAATCGTGCATAGCACATTCACGTGTGTCGATCCCGGGTATTGATTTTAGTATCTCTGCAGTACCAAGTAATTATTAGCCAGGCGATGTCGGTGTGTCCCGGGAATACTATCATACTATCAAACGAAATCTTATAATCGGGCATGGGATTATACTTAGTGGCCTAATTAGTTCGAGTTTTTAACTCATACGTTTGGTTTCCCAGGCACAACAATAACAGATCTGGGCACAACTTCCACCGGTGACAGAACGGCGGTAAACACGGGATTGATAACTTTCACAGACGCAGCTACAGACCCATATTTACAGGCCGATAATGTTGTCACGGCAGAAGCAGATGCTGAGATCAATGAAGGAAAGGAATGTTTCACGCTTTCACTGGATGCCGCAAGTTTGCCAACAGGGCCTCCGGGACCGGGCGATTCGTTGGGTGATTTGTCTAGTACCACTGTCTGCATTGAGGATCGATCGAGTAAGTAGAACCCAAAAAACAGAAGTCATAGTTTGTAGCACAATTAATTAGAACTGAGCACTGAATGACATTGGTATGAACGCATGGAAAATATGTTTTGCATGTGTAGGCCTAGACCTAAATTTTGATTCGTCGAAAAGTATTCTCGCCCAACACATTACCCTTGTCCTATAGACGAATCCAATTTCACGCATTATTATGTTTTGATGGATCCAAGTTGTGATAATATTGGATCCAAAACATAATAATGATAAAATTGGATGCTTTACACCCAATATTTATTGGTCTCGCTATGAGTTGTAAAATATTGGACTCGACTACGTCTCGTCCAATATTTTAAAACTCATAGCTCGACCAATAAATATGGGCTCAACCGATCCAATTTTATATCATTCCTACACCTCAATGGCAGCCATAGCTGGGTCCCCGTCGGGTATATCACACCCAAAATATGAAATGATACGTCCTTGGCGGGGATTTTAAACTGCATTTCATCACCCGCGTTACACGTAGACAATAGAATGATGAAAGTTTACAACACAATACAACATAACACTATCGATTTTTAAACGGCTTTAATCCACCCAATTGGACAGTCACAACACAAGTTTGGTGCACTGGGGACCCAGTCATGGCCGACTAAATTCTGACCATCACTTGGCTCGTTGGATTCGTCTATAGCCATGGATGGCCAAGAGAGCCAACGCCTAAGAATCCCAACATTGGACGTCAAAGCAGGCCCTTGCATGCAACACCTATGCCAGCGCAATACAAGCAGGTGTGGACAGCGCAAACGTACCTGTGTAATTGACCGGTAATTACACGGAGCTATTCTTACTATTTGAAGCAGAAAAACGATACCGCCACACAGAGAGAAGCCTACGTACGCATAGTACTGATTCACGCGTATTACTATAAAGACTTACGTTGAAAATGACGTCACTTGACCTCATTAATAATTAATAGCAGAAAACGATACTGTGCAATATAGCCTAAGTAAAATAGCGTATTGATATCAAGACTTGTGTTCGAAACCAGGTATGACGTCACTGTCCTCAGATCCGACGTGCCAGTGTCACATCCACGCACTTGCGTGTGTTACCTTGATCACCCTTGGTCTAAGATGCAAGATGCAATCTTGGACGTTCAAGAATTTTACCGTAGATCAATTTTTGAGCCTCCTGGCCATATAAAGTCTGCACAAGTAATAAAATAAATACACAAAATAAATACGCTATAGCTTCAGAACTAATAATTGTTATCACAATATTTCAACATAAAAAGAAGGATAATTTATTTACGCGCATTTTGATACCCAATTTGTCCAGTTTTGTTACAGCAGTGTTTTGAAACAAAGATACCCGAATTTAAAAATTGCAGCTATTTGTATTGATTTGAAGTAAAGCGCAAAGATAATGACCTGCTTTACGTGCTACAGTGCTGGCATAAAGGGCGATCGTTATTTATGGCAGGGGGAATGGGTAAATTTAGGGGGGGAACACAAAATTTTTTTGTGGTCTTTGAGGGGGGAACCTGAATTTTTTAGTTGAACCAGGAGGGGGGATTGTTAAATTTTAAATGGTGAAAATTGGGAAAACAAGGGGGAACGCGAAAATTTTGAGCGGACTCGAGGGGGGAACGCGAAATTTGTTGTCAACATTTTTGCCAAAACACCCATTCCCCCCCTGCCGTAAATAACGATCGGTCCCTAATAACCATTGATCGCAGTAAACTGCAACTTTTAAATTCGGGTATTTGTCTTTAAAAGCACTACTGCGTTGTTAATATTGGACAACATTTGACAAACGGCCGGGGTATCAAAATGCGCGTAAATAAACCATCCTTCTCTCTATGTTGAAATATTCTGAAAACAATTATTATTTCTGAAGCTATAGACGTATTTATAACCAGCCAAGCCATGTTCTCGTCATATCGAGGATTCTTTTTACCACTTTTAAGCCCAATTGGGCATACTGACCCCATATGACCTTCACCCTCGAGTGACCTCGGTTTGATTTTGTTCATGCTCCCGTGATATGGAGAATTACTTTCACCAAGTTTAAGCCAAATCAGACGAAGTTTAAAATGTAGCCCCTGGATGACCTTTGACCTCGGATGACCTCGATTAATTCTTTATGTGTTCCCCTCATATCGAGGATTCCACCCACCAAGTTTGAGCCAGATCGGACAAAAATTTAAATTTGAACCCTCCGTGATGACCTTTGACCTCGGTTGACCGCAATTTTATTTTGCACATATATTCCCCTCATATCAAGGATTCCACCCACCAAGTTTGAGCCCGATCGGACAAAGTTTGAAATTCGACCCCCGTAATGACCTTTGACCTTGGTTGACCTCGATTTTATTTCGCGCATATATTCCTCTCGTATCAAGGAACCCACCCACCAAGTTTGAGCCCAATCGGACGAAGTTTGAAATTTGATTCCTCCGTAATGACCTTTGACCTCCGTTGACCTCGATTTTATTTCGGGCATATATTCCCCTCGTATCAAGGATTCCACCCACCAAGTTTGAGCCCGATCGGACGAAGTTTGAAATTTGACTCCTCCGTAATGACCTTTGACCTCCGTTGACCTCGATTTTATTTCGGGCATATATTCCCCTCGTATCAAGGATTCCACCCACCAAGTTCGAGCCAGATCGGGCAAAGTTTGAAATTTGACTCCTCCGTAATGACCTTTGACCTCGGCTGACTGCCATTTTATTTCGGGCATACATTCCCCTCGTATCAAGGATTCCACCCACCAAGTTTGGGCCTGATCGGACAAAGTTTGAAATTTTGACCTTTGACCTTGACCTCCGATGACCTTCAAAACCACCCGGTCAACAGGCTTTTCCCGACACCTATCCATATCCGAAATATCGGATCGATGCGTCGCAGCGCGGCGAAACACATGGCCGGATAATTCTTTATGTGTTCCCCTCATATCGAGGATTCCACCCACCAAGTTTGAGCCAGATCGGACAAAAATTTAAATTTGAACCCTCCGTGATGACCTTTGACCTCGGTTGACCGCAATTTTATTTTGCACATATATTCCCCTCATATCAAGGATTCCACCCACCAAGTTTGAGCCCGATCGGACAAAGTTTGAAATTCGACCCCCGTAATGACCTTTGACCTTGGTTGACCTCGATTTTATTTCGCGCATATATTCCCCTCGTATCAAGGATCCCACCCACCAAGTTTGAGCCCGATCGGACGAAGTTTGAAATTTGACTCCTCCGTAATGACCTTTGACCTCCGTTGACCTCGATTTTATTTCGGGCATATATTCCCCTCGTATCAAGGATTCCACCCACCAAGTTCGAGCCAGATCGGGCAAAGTTTGAAATTTGACCCCCCCCCGTAATGACCTTTGACATCGGCTGACTGCGATTTTATTTCGGGCATACATTCCCCTCATATCAAGGATTCCACCCACCAAGTTTGGGCCTGATCGGACAAAGTATTATTTTTCAGGTGACTAACTTTGGAATTAAAAGTGCTCAAACCCATTACAGGTGATCGTAAGTGATCGTAAGTGAGGGTATGCTGTGAAACTAGTAGTAACGGTTGCCTTTTCCAGAGGTCTGTACTTTGAATTTGTTTAGTTAGTCACCTGAAAAATAATACTTGTTATATTACGCCCCCACTATTTATAGTGGTTGAGCACTTTCGACTACTTTTGGAGTAGAGACTGTGCTGGAATGGCTAGGTTTGTCATGGTTTTGACACCACAGAATGTATATACATGTATATGCATTTGTGTTAACTTGAAACCATGACAAATTATCAAATCTGATGATCGGTATACCCAATGATCGTAAGTGAGGGTATGCTGTGAAACTAGTAGTAACGGTTGCCTTTTCAGAGGTCTATACTTTGAATTTGTTTCTACGCTCACCTGTAATGGGTTTGAGCACTTTTAATTCCAAAGTTAGTCACCTGAAAAATAATACTTGTTACATTACGCCCCCACTATTTATAGTTACATATAGTTACATACCTTCGACTACTTTTGGAGTAGAGACTGTGCTGGAATGGCTAGGTTTGTCATGGTTTTGACACCACAGAATGTATATGCATTTGTATATCGGTATACCCAATGATCGTAAGTGAGGGTATGCTGTGAAACTAGTAGTAACGGTTGCCTTTTCCAGAGGTCTATACTTTGAATCACGGACGTTGCAGTTCTAGTTAAATATTTAGTTCAGCAGTACATTGCACATTTTCGGATATAATTATAAATATACTTTCACGCACAAGCGGAAGGCACTCCAAAAAGCTTCCAAACTGCAAAACGATCGCGGTCAGAGCGGACTCTTTCCGATTGACACCCACACCCACATCGTAGGCATATATCCTACAAACTGCTAACTGATAATTAAAACAAACAAACATTCCAGCCATCAATAAGCAGCCAGCAATCAAGCAACACAACGACACAACGGGAAGAAATCTTCCTACCCCATGAGAATGAGGCACAAATTATAATAAATCAACTCGTTTTCCACTATTTTCAAGAAAATATGCCACCACCTTCTTTGGTTTATTTTCAGCGCGATTTTGGGTTGGCCCAACATATGTTGGCAGCGAAGGGGAATCTGTTGGTATTGTGATAAACAGAGAAGGTTATTTGGGGCGAGCTGATCAATTGAGTAAGTAAATGTATGCTTATACATCATGTACATAATGATAAAACCATATTCTATGGATATAAAAATTTAGTTGTTTACTGGAATGCTGATAATTAGTTAAGCGACATTCAAAGATCTGTTAATCCAAATTTCTCTATCTACATTGTCACCAATTCTATGCACACAAATTTTGTGTTTCGTCATGAGCGAACTCATCAAAATAAAACTTAAAAACCCCTTTGCTACGTTCGTTACTGTACAGATTTCACAAATGTGATGCGATCAAGCAAAATCAGCCGGAACTCGGAATTAAATTTTCAGTTTCTTATAAAAACAACGCATTTACAAAGCTGGATTTTGCAGAAAATCACATTGAAATTGAACAACCAGCCCGGACAACCAGTTCCAAAGATATGAGCAATTAAAGAGTTTCCCCAACAAGAGGAAACAAAAAGAAATAGGTATTTTGTTCGGCTATATCTCAAAATCAATATTCCTGAGTTCCGACTGATTTTGCTTGATCGCATCACAAATGTTTTCAAACTACTAAACTCCTCAACAAAAGTTTGTAAAGTTTTTTCAAGCATCTGTATCTCAAATTATTTGTGACACATTCATATCGTGTTGCATATCAACGGATAGCTACAATACTCCCCTTTACAATGACACCCCATTTGAAACAATTACATTTTCACGGCTGAGTACACGCCTTGTGAATGTAGTGGGGTCTCAAACAGAATTTGCCAAATTGAGCATTATTCTGTGCAGCAAGCTGCAATCCCATATCTTTTAATCTTTACAATCTGGGACCTAATGCAATCCTCCAAGATGACACCGCTCGCCCCACAGAGCCACAGTGGTCAATGACTACCTACAGAATATGGGAGTACAGCCAAAATGGTCTACCATCAGGCCAGACCCGGGGGCCAGACCTCAACCCGATTGAACACTTGTATGTCACAAATAATTTGAGATACAGATGCTTGAAAAAACTTAACAAACTTTTGTTGCGGAGTTTATTTGTACTACTATTACTACTACAGCCCTAGCTTTTACTGGTGTATCTGCCACCATTGGAGTTGACGTTACAGGAGTCGTAGCAACAATATCTTTTACTGCATATGAATCTACGGTTACACTGGTATTGAATCTAGCAGATGATGTTGAGCTTGAAGGAGTAGAAACAATTCGAATGGTGCTTGTTCTTGATCCAGTCAATGATGCCACCACGCTAATGACAGGGTCTCTTGATCCAAATGCATTTATCACAACGGTTTTTATTATGGATAGAACAGGTAGGACGCAAAGCAGGTAGCTAATTGCCTTGTTAAGCGCTGTATAAATAATTTTAATGTGCATTCAAACTCAAGTTTTAATGGTATGTGTTTTAAATCATAAACGTAAGTCTTATAAACAATACAACAAATCTTACATATCCACCCTTTATTGATCATATTAGGCCTAATGTTACTGCGTCATAATTATGTACCCGCATGTAATAATTATTACATTTATTTACCATTCGTTTCTTTTCCTTTGTCTGTATATCCTTATTCTTTCCTAGGCCTACATTGTATCACTCTCTCACTATTCTTCTCTCTCTCTCCCCTTCTCCCTTTCTCTTCTTCCTCTTTCTCTCTTCCCCCAGGCTCCTCTCTCCATATCCTCTACCCCCTGCCTCCCTCAACCAACTCACAGGGAAAGCTGATCCCCCGGGTACGCTACTGTTTCCATGCCAATCTCCTTCTTGAAATAAAATTAGATGGAAATGTGTGAAAAACATTTAGGCCTAATGCTTAACATGTTACATAAATACGTTACCATTATACAAAATGCTACCATAGACACGTAGACCTGGCAGCCTTAATACATTCTGATGTGTAGTCGATCAGCAAGAGCATTCAATTTATTTAAATGAAGCGCCTAAAGTCAGGTGGGTGATAACGAACTGTGCATCGACGGCTAAAGTGTGCCTTTTGTGCTTTCGGCCACTCAATCACACCCTTGGGCTTTATGAGAACAAAAAGTACCTTTCGTTCAAGCAGGCGCTTTCACGCGACTTTCTTTTGATCACTTATTGACAGTACCTATACCCAGTCTTGTAAAGCGATAATACGCTGTCAGGTCAGTTACCGATTTAATGGTGGAACTCTTTTAGCTTCTTTTGTCATGAGCAAAAGGTACCTTTCGATGAATAGCTTGTCGGAAACTGAAATCGGCACAAAGGAACAATGCGTTTCATAATCTATTGCTCCTCCAGGATTTAATAGCTCCATGCTTATTACTGTATATGCTTGTAGGCAATGAACATTGGTGATGTGGAAAGATACATCAATACTTCACTTCAGACCTCCAATACGCAAGATACACCATAGAAATTGATTCAATTAGAACGACTTTGGAAACGTTGATGCATGAATGGATAGTTATGAGTTTACAGTAATAATTTTCTTCTTAAGAAAAATGTTGTTGGTCAAATTAAGCTTTGAAATGAAAATTAAACACTTTCAACCGAGACGAGGGCAACCACTTCCTACCCCACATTTATGACCAACTACTCCAGGGGCTATTTTAACGTGCCTCACTGTCACGTTCGTGCAATGAGATAAAAGTGTTGATGACGTAGAGTGCGTTTCAAAACTTAAAAAAATGACATTTTTACCTGAATGTGACCGTAAGAAAGGCTCTACCATTGTCTACTATTAAAGCATATCTACACGGATTGTTAATTGTCACTGTACGAATATTTTATCTCGGCACGTACGTGACAGTGAGACACGTTAAAATAGCCCCTGAACTACTCCACTCCAAAACGCTACCAACGTACAATACTTTTGGACTTGTACACAAGAACATTTGCAAATTATACGTTTCCCGCCATTTTAAGTCGATTTTGATGGAACTCATTACAGTAAATATGGTTGTTGCCATCTATGGTAACTGTCACATATGCGACTTCTACAACTACCCTCAAATTGAAGTGTCAGTTCACAGAAATAATATAAGTTGCAATAAAAAAACTTTTGTATAGCAAACAAGTCATAATATTAGGATTAAAAAATTAAAATTTTAAACCAAAAATATCAAAACTGCCATTTTATGTTGACCTTTGATTTTCAAGAGGTCATAGGTCAAAAACCTTTGATTTCAGGAAGTTGTCATGATTGACTTGTTTGATGTAGGCCTACACATTCATCATTGGTATACTTTTTATTTCAAGTATTTAATTTGGGGCGGGGGGTCAAAATTGAACAAAAGCATCAAAATAATGCATTTCCCCCAAAATATTGCATCAAGATATAGAGATGCATGTTTTTGTTAACAAATATTAAATATACATGTGGCATGTAATCTCCACAGCAAAAATGTTTATACTTTATTTACTTTCAAATTTATTGCTGTTTAAAGACATTTTTTTTCAGAAATGACAACCGCCTAAAATGAAAATATTAGAGTGTGTAGATACATTTTAACACCATAAGAATCTTTGTCCGAATATGTTGCACGAAAATCTTAAATAGAGCAGACAGATCAATGTGGCCTCTCAACTACTATGAAAAAGCATTCTTGAACGAAGTGATGAATTTGTTCATCAGAGCTATTAAAATATAGGCCTACATGTGTCATGTATTCTGTACACCAAATATGAAGTTACTTATACCATTTACATTCAAAGCATTCAAATAGCCTGTTAAAATGTGACATTTTTGAAAAAAAAAAAAAAAAAATCCTTATATCGTGTAACGGAATAGAAATGGAAACGCAATAAAACGCACGGGTTATAAATTTGAAACAAGATTCTCCACACACTTCTGAGCATTTTGATATTTTAAATATCCGTCCTACGAAATTGTTAAAAAGTAGAGCACTTTGGCTGTATAACCTCTCTATTACAATGCCTAGAGAGAACCGAAGTTGTAGAAGATGGTTGGGTATAGGACCCTGTTTACAATGTTATCAGAGGACTTATATTTTGAGGAGCCGTGAACACGGTGAAGTCATTGTTATGTCCGTATGGTGTAATACAGTCCACGGATGTAATAGCATTACACACGCACCCCTAACACTGAAACACACCCCAGATAAACTTGCATCACGCATCTTTCCGAGGACATCTAGCCCGTTAAAACCAACTGTCTTCCGTGCACCCGATTTTAGCCCCTCGCATCAATCGAGGTCTTCGTTATAGTAGGCTATAGATGTGTGTTGTTAAGTTAGGGTCCTCGTATAAGCCGGGTACACGCACCCCACCCTCTACACACACTCCGAAAAACAAAACACCCACAAACTAAAATATACTGATTTGTATTTGTTTAAATTAATTATGCAGCAATTTTTTTGGATCAGTTCAGTCTTTATTGATGAAGAAGGTCAGTTGGCCTCAGTGGTAGTTACAAGAGAAGGTTACCATGGAAGGGCTGATGTTGTAGGTGAGTAAACTGGTTCTGCGTAGTAAAGAGTAAAGTGTTCTGCATGTTATTAAAAACTTGAATCGTCATTTTATTAAAATTACCTACGCTGCCCACATGACAGTTCCTTACATTGCTAAATCATCTCCTTCGCTGTTTTCCTGCTGTTTTTAAAGACCAGTATAAGAGTTGTGGGTACCAGCTGATTGTTCCTGCCTTTAGGAAAGGACTTGGGCAACCAAAGAAATACTCAAGTCCAATATTTTCATGACTTGGATTGTAAAACACAAAGTGAGACTACTTGCTGTTTTCTATTCTAGTAAATCGCGGTTAACGTCATCATGATATTGAGACATTAATATAATAGTTGAGGAATAATATGCTCTGATGGAAAATGTTCCCCTTAATATGTTTTAGATATTGCAACAAGTGACGGCACTGCAACGACGGCGGACACCGATTATACCGCTGTATCTACCACGCTAACATTTACTGCAGATGATCCCGCCGCATCTACAACAGTAGCTCTTCTAGCCGACGACGACTTAGAAGATTTGGAATATCTGACGTTTGCAATTGCTGTAACAGATGCCACGACGGTTTTGACGGCATCTGTATCTGCAAATGCCAATACGGCTAAAATATTCATCATCGATAGGAGTAGTAAGTGCAATTTGTTTTGTCACGAATAAATAATTCTATAGAAAGCCCTACACCAAGAGGAAGGTTTTTCCAATTTATAGCATAATCTACCGGCAACTGGTAAAGCTTGTCATGTTCAATCATCGTAATCATGCATATAAAATCTATATGAATATACTCTTTTTACAGGTATATTCTGGATCAGTTCAGTCGTTATAGATGAAGAAGGTCAATCGGCCACAGTGGTAGTTACAAGAGAAGGATACCACAGAAGGGCCGATGTTATTGGTGAGTGAAGTGGTTGGCTGTTAGGAAGTGTTTTGTATGTTACTTAAAACCTAAATCGTCATTTTATCAAAATTACCTACGCTGCCCATATGACAGTTGCTTAAATTGTTAAATCATCTCCTTCGAATCAGCTGGTTTCCTGCTATTGTTAAAGGCCAGTATAAGAGTTGTGGGTACCAGCTGATTGTTCCTGCCATTAGGAAAGGACTTGGGCAACCAAAGAAATACTCAAATCCAATATTTTCATGACTTGGACTGTAAAACACATAGTCAGACTACTTGCTGTTTTCTATTCTAGTAAATCGCGGTTAACGTCATCATGATATTGAGACATTAATACAATAGTTGAGGAATAATATGCTCTGATGGAAAATGTTCCCCTCAATATATTTTAGATATTGCAACAAGTGACGGCACTGCAACGACGGCGGACACGGATTATACCGCTGTATCTACCACGCTAACATTTACTGCAGATGATCCCGCCGCATCTACAACAGTAGCTCTTCTAGCCGACACCGACTTAGAAGATTTGGAATATCTGACGTTTGCAATTGCTGTAACAGATGCCACGACGGTTTTGACGGCATCTGTATCTGCAAATGCCAATACGGCTAAAATATTCATCATCGATAGGAGTAGTAAGTGCAATTTGTTTTGTCACGAATAAATAATTCTATAGAAACCCCTACACCAACATGACCAAGAGGAAGGTTGTTCCAATTTATAGCATAATCTACCGCCAACTGGTAAAGCTTGTCATGTTCAATCACCGTAATCATGCATATAAAATCTATATGAATATACTCCTTTTACAGGTATATTCTGGAGCAGTTCAGTCTTTATAGATGAAGAAGGTCAATCGGCCACAGTGGTAGTTACAAGAGAAGGATACCACAGAAGGGCCGATGTTATTTGGTGAGTGAAGTGGTTGGCTGTTAGGAAGTGTTTTGTATGTTACTTAAAACCTAAATCGTCATTTTATCAAAATTACCTACGCTGCCCATATGACAGTTGCTTAAATTGTTAAATCATCTCCTTCGAATCAGCTGGTTTCCTGCTATTGTTAAAGGCCAGTATAAGAGTTGTGGGTACCAGCTGATTGTTCCTGCCATTAGGAAAGGACATGGGCAACCAAAGAAATACTCAAATCCAATATTTTCATGACTTGGACTGTAAAACACATAGTCAGACTACTTGCTGTTTTCTATTCTAGTAAATCGCGGTTAACGTCATCATGATATTGAGACATTGATACAATAGTTGAGGAATAATATGCTCTGATGGAAAATGTTCCCCTCAATATATTTTAGATATTGCAACAAGTGACGGCACTGCAACGACGGCGGACACGGATTATACCGCTGTATCTACCACGCTAACATTTACTGCAGATGATCCCGCCGCATCTACAACAGTAGCTCTTCTAGCCGACACCGACTTAGAAGATTTGGAATATCTGACGTTTGCAATTGCTGTAACAGATGCCACGACGGTTTTGACGGCATCTGTATCTGCAAATGCCAATACAGCTAAAATATTCATCATCGATAGGAGTAGTAAGTGCAATTTGTTTTGTCACGAATAAATAATTCTATAGAAACCCCTACACCAACATGACCAAGAGGAAGGTTGTTCCAATTTATAGCATAATCTACCGCCAACTGGTAAAGCTTGTCATGTTCAATCACCGTAATCATGCATATAAAATCTATATGAATATGCTCTTTTTACAGGTATATTCTGGATCAGTTCAGTCTTTATAGATGAAGAAGGTCAATCGGCCACAGTGGTAGTTACAAGAGAAGGATACCACAGAAGGGCCGATGTTATTGGTGAGTGAAGTGGTTGGCTGTTAGGAAGTGTTTTGTATGTTACTTAAAACCTAAATCGTCATTTTATCAAAATTACCTACGCTGCCCATATGACAGTTGCTTAAATTGTTAAATCATCTCCTTCGAATCAGCTGGTTTCCTGCTATTGTTAAAGGCCAGTATAAGAGTTGTGGGTACCAGCTGATTGTTCCTGCCATTAGGAAAGGACTTGGGCAACCAAAGAAATACTCAAATCCAATATTTTCATGACTTGGACTGTAAAACACATAGTCAGACTACTTGCTGTTTTCTATTCTAGTAAATCGCGGTTAACGTCATCATGATATTGAGACATTAATACAATAGTTGAGGAATAATATGCTCTGATGGAAAATGTTCCCCTCAATATATTTTAGATATTGCAACAAGTGACGGCACTGCAACGACGGCGGACACGGATTATACCGCTGTATCTACCACGCTAACATTTACTGCAGATGATCCCGCCGCATCTACAACAGTAGCTCTTCTAGCCGACACCGACTTAGAAGATTTGGAATATCTGACGTTTGCAATTGCTGTAACAGATGCCACGACGGTTTTGACGGCATCTGTATCTGCAAATGCCAATACGGCTAAAATATTCATCATCGATAGGAGTAGTAAGTGCAATTTGTTTTGTCACGAATAAATAATTCTATAGAAACCCCTACACCAACATGACCAAGAGGAAGGTTGTTCCAATTTATAGCATAATCTACCGCCAACTGGTAAAGCTTGTCATGTTCAATCACCGTAATCATGCATATAAAATATATATGAATATACTCTTTTTACAGGTATATTCTGGATCAGTTCAGTCTTTATAGATGAAGAAGGTCAATCGGCGACAGTGGTAGTTACAAGAGAAGGATACCACAGAAGGGCCGATGTTATTGGTGAGTGAAGTGGTTGGCTGTTAGGAAGTGTTTTGTATGTTACTTAAAACCTAAATCGTCATTTTATCAAAATTACCTACGCTTCCCATATTACAGTTGCTTAAATTGTTAAATCATCTCCTTTGAATCAGCTGGTTTCCTGCTATTGTTAAAGGCCAGTATAAGAGTTGTGGGTACCAGCTGATTGTTCCTGCCATTAGGAAAGGACTTGGGCAACCAAAGAAATACTCAAATCCAATATTTTCATGACTTGGACTGTAAAACACATAGTCAGACTACTTGCTGTTTTCTATTCTAGTAAATCGCGGTTAACGTCATCATGATATTGAGACATTAATACAATAGTTGAGGAATAATATGCTCTGATGGAAAATGTTCCCCTCAATATATTTTAGATATTGCAACAAGTGACGGCACTGCAACGACGGCGGACACGGATTATACCGCTGTATCTACCACGCTAACATTTACTGCAGATGATCCCGCCGCATCTACAACAGTAGCTCTTCTAGCCGACACCGACTTAGAAGATTTGGAATATCTGACGTTTGCAATTGCTGTAACAGATGCCACGACGGTTTTGACGGCATCTGTATCTGCAAATGCCAATACGGCTAAAATATTCATCATCGATAGGAGTAGTAAGTGCAATTTGTTTTGTCACGAATAAATAATTCTATAGAAACCCCTACACCAACATGACCAAGAGGAAGGTTGTTCCAATTTATAGCATAATCTACCGCCAACTGGTAAAGCTTGTCATGTTCAATCACCGTAATCATGCATATAAAATCTATATGAATATACTCTTTTTACAGGTATATTCTGGATCAGTTCAGTCTTTATAGATGAAGAAGGTCAATCGGCCACAGTGGTAGTTACAAGAGAAGGATACCACAGAAGGGCCGATGTTATTGGTGAGTGAAGTGGTTGGCTGTTAGGAAGTGTTTTGTATGTTACTTAAAACCTAAATCGTCATTTTATCAAAATTACCTACGCTGCCCATATGACAGTTGCTTAAATTGTTAAATCATCTCCTTTGAATCAGCTGGTTTCCTGCTATTGTTAAAGGCCAGTATAAGAGTTGTGGGTACCAGCTGATTGTTCCTGCCATTAGGAAAGGACTTGGGCAACCAAAGAAATACTCAAATCCAATATTTTCATGACTTGGACTGTAAAACACATAGTCAGACTACTTGCTGTTTTCTATTCTAGTAAATCGCGGTTAACGTCATCATGATATTGAGATATTAATACAATAGTTGAGGAATAATATGCTCTGATGGAAAATGTTCCCCTCAATATATTTTAGATATTGCAACAAGTGACGGCACTGCAACGACGGCGGACACGGATTATACCGCTGTATCTACCACGCTAACATTTACTGCAGATGATCCCGCCGCATCTACAACAGTAGCTCTTCTAGCCGACACCGACTTAGAAGATTTGGAATATCTGACGTTTGCAATTGCTGTAACAGATGCCACGACGGTTTTGACGGCATCTGTATCTGCAAATGCCAATACGGCTAAAATATTCATCATCGATAGGAGTAGTAAGTGCAATTTGTTTTGTCACGAATAAATAATTCTATAGAAACCCCTACACCAACATGACCAAGAGGAAGGTTGTTCCAATTTATAGCATAATCTACCGCCAACTGGTAAAGCTTGTCATGTTCAATCACCGTAATCATGCATATAAAATCTATATGAATATACTCTTTTTACAGGTATATTCTGGATCAGTTCAGTCTTTATAGATGAAGAAGGTCAATCGGCCACAGTGGTAGTTACAAGAGAAGGATACCACAGAAGGGCCGATGTTATTGGTGAGTGAAGTGGTTGGCTGTTAGGAAGTGTTTTGTATGTTACTTAAAACCTAAATCGTCATTTTATCAAAATTACCTACGCTGCCCATATGACAGTTGCTTAAATTGTTAAATCATCTCCTTCGAATCAGCTGGCTTCCTGCTATTGTTAAAGGCCAGTATAAGAGTTGTGGGTACCAGCTGATTGTTCCTGCCATTAGGAAAGGACATGGGCAACCAAAGAAATACTCAAATCCAATATTTTCATGACTTGGACTGTAAAACACATAGTCAGACTACTTGCTGTTTTCTATTCTAGTAAATCGCGGTTAACGTCATCATGATATTGAGACATTGATACAATAGTTGAGGAATAATATGCTCTGATGGAAAATGTTCCCCTCAATATATTTTAGATATTGCAACAAGTGACGGCACTGCAACGACGGCGGACACGGATTATACCGCTGTATCTACCACGCTAACATTTACTGCAGATGATCCCGCCGCATCTACAACAGTAGCTCTTCTAGCCGACACCGACTTAGAAGATTTGGAATATCTGACGTTTGCAATTGCTGTAACAGATGCCACGACGGTTTTGACGGCATCTGTGTCTGCAAATGCCAATACGGCTAAAATATTCATCATCGATAGGAGTAGTAAGTGCAATTTGTTTTGTCACGAATAAATAATTCTATAGAAACCCCTACACCAACATGACCAAGAGGAAGGTTGTTCCAATTTATAGCATAATCTACCGCCAACTGGTAAAGCTTGTCATGTTCAATCACCGTAATCATGCATATAAAATCTATATGAATATACTCTTTTTACAGGTATATTCTGGATCAGTTCAGTCTTTATAGATGAAGAAGGTCAATCGGCCACAGTGGTAGTTACAAGAGAAGGATACCACAGAAGGGCCGATGTTATTGGTGAGTGAAGTGGTTGGCTGTTAGGAAGTGTTTTGTATGTTACTTAAAACCTAAATCGTCATTTTATCAAAATTACCTACGCTGCCCATATGACAGTTGCTTAAATTGTTAAATCATCTCCTTCGAATCAGCTGGTTTCCTGCTATTGTTAAAGGCCAGTATAAGAGTTGTGGGTACCAGCTGATTGTTCCTGCCATTAGGAAAGGACTTGGGCAACCAAAGAAATACTCAAATCCAATATTTTCATGACTTGGACTGTAAAACACATAGTCAGACTACTTGCTGTTTTCTATTCTAGTAAATCGCGGTTAACGTCATCATGATATTGAGACATTAATACAATAGTTGAGGAATAATATGCTCTGATGGAAAATGTTCCCTCAATATATTTTAGATATTGCAACAAGTGACGGCACTGCAACGACGGCGGACACGGATTATACCGCTGTATCTACCACGCTAACATTTACTGCAGATGATCCCGCCGCATCTACAACAGTAGCTCTTCTAGCCGACACCGACTTAGAAGATTTGGAATATCTGACGTTTGCAATTGCTGTAACAGATGCCACGACGGTTTTGACGGCATCTGTATCTGCAAATGCCAATACGGCTAAAATATTCATCATCGATAGGAGTAGTAAGTGCAATTTGTTTTGTCACGAATAAATAATTCTATAGAAACCCCTACACCAACATGACCAAGAGGAAGGTTGTTCCAATTTATAGCATAATCTACCGCCAACTGGTAAAGCTTGTCATGTTCAATCACCGTAATCATGCATATAAAAATATATATGAATATACTCTTTTTACAGGTATATTCTGGATCAGTTCAGTCTTTATAGATGAAGAAGGTCAATCGGCCACAGTGGTAGTTACAAGAGAAGGATACCACAGAAGGGCCGATGTTATTGGTGAGTGAAGTGGTTGGCTGTTAGGAAGTGTTTTGTATGTTACTTAAAACCTAAATCGTCATTTTATCAAAATTACCTACGCTGCCCATATGACAGTTGCTTAAATTGTTCAATCATCTCCTTCGAATCAGCTGGTTTCCTGCTATTGTTAAAGGCCAGTATAAGAGTTGTGGGTACCAGCTGATTGTTCCTGCCATTAGGAAAGGACTTGGGCAACCAAAGAAATACTCAAATCCAATATTTTCATGACTTGGACTGTAAAACACATAGTCAGACTACTTGCTGTTTTCTATTCTAGTAAATCGCGGTTAACGTCATCATGATATTGAGACATTAATACAATAGTTGAGGAATAATATGCTCTGATGGAAAATGTCCCCTCAATATATTTTAGATATTGCAACAAGTGACGGCACTGCAACGACGGCGGACACGGATTATACCGCTGTATCTACCACGCTAACATTTACTGCAGATGATCCCGCCGCATCTACAACAGTAGCTCTTCTAGCCGACACCGACTTAGAAGATTTGGAATATCTGACGTTTGCAATTGCTGTAACAGATGCCACGACGGTTTTGACGGCATCTGTATCTGCAAATGCCAATACGGCTAAAATATTCATCATTGATAGGAGTAGTAAGTGCAATTTGTTTTGTCACGAATAAATAATTCTATAGAAAGCCCTACACCAAGAGGAAGGTTTTTTCCAATTTATAGCATAATCTCCCGACAACTGGTAAAGCTTGTCATGTTCAATCACCGTAATCATGAATATAAAATCTATATGAATATACTCTTTTTACAGGTATATTCTGGATCAGTTCAGTCTTTATAGATGAAGAAGGTCAATCGGCCACAGTGGTAGTTACAAGAGAAGGATACCACAGAAGGGCCGATGTTATTGGTGAGTGAAGTGGTTGGCTGTTAGGAAGTGTTTTGTATGTTACTTAAAACCTAAATCGTCATTTTATCAAAATTACCTACGCTGCCCATATGACAGTTGCTTAAATTGTTAAATCATCTCCTTCGAATCAGCTGGTTTCCTGCTATTGTTAAAGGCCAGTATAAGAGTTGTGGGTACCAGCTGATTGTTCCTGCCATTAGGAAAGGACTTGGGCAACCAAAGAAATACTCAAATCCAATATTTTCATGACTTGGACTGTAAAACACATAGTCAGACTACTTGCTGTTTTCTATTCTAGTAAATCGCGGTTAACGTCATCATGATATTGAGACATTAATACAATAGTTGAGGAATAATATGCTCTGATGGAAAATGTTCCCTCAATATATTTTAGATATTGCAACAAGTGACGGCACTGCAACGACGGCGGACACGGATTATACCGCTGTATCTACCACGCTAACATTTACTGCAGATGATCCCGCCGCATCTACAACAGTAGCTCTTCTAGCCGACACCGACTTAGAAGATTTGGAATATCTGACGTTTGCAATTGCTGTAACAGATGCCACGACGGTTTTGACGGCATCTGTATCTGCAAATGCCAATACGGCTAAAATATTCATCATCGATAGGAGTAGTAAGTGCAATTTGTTTTGTCACGAATAAATAATTCTATAGAAACCCTACACCAACATGACCAAGAGGAAGGTTGTTCCAATTTATAGCATAATCTACCGCCAACTGGTAAAGCTTGTCATGTTCAATCACCGTAATCATGCATATAAAATATATATGAATATACTCTTTTTACAGGTATATTCTGGATCAGTTCAGTCTTTATAGATGAAGAAGGTCAATCGGCCACAGTGGTAGTTACAAGAGAAGGATACCACAGAAGGGCCGATGTTATTGGTGAGTGAAGTGGTTGGCTGTTAGGAAGTGTTTTGTATGTTACTTAAAACCTAAATCGTCATTTTATCAAAATTACCTACGCTGCCCATATGACAGTTGCTTAAATTGTTCAATCATCTCCTTCGAATCAGCTGGTTTCCTGCTATTGTTAAAGGCCAGTATAAGAGTTGTGGGTACCAGCTGATTGTTCCTGCCATTAGGAAAGGACTTGGGCAACCAAAGAAATACTCAAATCCAATATTTTCATGACTTGGACTGTAAAACACATAGTCAGACTACTTGCTGTTTTCTATTCTAGTAAATCGCGGTTAACGTCATCATGATATTGAGACATTAATACAATAGTTGAGGAATAATATGCTCTGATGGAAAATGTTCCCCTCAATATATTTTAGATATTGCAACAAGTGACGGCACTGCAACGACGGCGGACACGGATTATACCGCTGTATCTACCACGCTAACATTTACTGCAGATGATCCCGCCGCATCTACAACAGTAGCTCTTCTAGCCGACACCGACTTAGAAGATTTGGAATATCTGACGTTTGCAATTGCTGTAACAGATGCCACGACGGTTTTGACGGCATCTGTATCTGCAAATGCCAATACGGCTAAAATATTCATCATTGATAGGAGTAGTAAGTGCAATTTGTTTTGTCACGAATAAATAATTCTATAGAAACCCCTACACCAAGAGGAAGGTTTTTTCCAATTTATAGCATAATCTCCCGACAACTGGTAAAGCTTGTCATGTTCAATCACCGTAATCATGAATATAAAATCTATATGAATATACTCTTTTTACAGGTATATTCTGGATCAGTTCAGTCTTTATAGATGAAGAAGGTCAATCGGCCACAGTGGTAGTTACAAGAGAAGGATACCACAGAAGGGCCGATGTTATTGGTGAGTGAAGTGGTTGGCTGTTAGGAAGTGTTTTGTATGTTACTTAAAACCTAAATCGTCATTTTATCAAAATTACCTACGCTGCCCATATGACAGTTGCTTAAATTGTTAAATCATCTCCTTCGAATCAGCTGGTTTCCTGCTATTGTTAAAGGCCAGTATAAGAGTTGTGGGTACCAGCTGATTGTTCCTGCCATTAGGAAAGGACTTGGGCAACCAAAGAAATACTCAAATCCAATATTTTCATGACTTGGACTGTAAAACACATAGTCAGACTACTTGCTGTTTTCTATTTTAGTAAATCGCGGTTAACGTCATCATGATATTGAGACATTAATACAATAGTTGAGGAATAATATGCTCTGATGGAAAATGTTCCCCTCAATATATTTTAGATATTGCAACAAGTGACGGCACTGCAACGACGGCGGACACGGATTATACCGCTGTATCTACCACGCTAACATTTACTGCAGATGATCCCGCCGCATCTACAACAGTAGCTCTTCTAGCCGACACCGACTTAGAAGATTTGGAATATCTGACGTTTGCAATTGCTGTAACAGATGCCACGACGGTTTTGACGGCATCTGTATCTGCAAATGCCAATACGGCTAAAATATTCATCATCGATAGGAGTAGTAAGTGCAATTTGTTTTGTCACGAATAAATAATTCTATAGAAACCCCTACACCAACATGACCAAGAGGAAGGTTGTTCCAATTTATAGCATAATCTACCGCCAACTGGTAAAGCTTGTCATGTTCAATCACCGTAATCATGCATATAAAATATATATGAATATACTCTTTTTACAGGTATATTCTGGATCAGTTCAGTCTTTATAGATGAAGAAGGTCAATCGGCCACAGTGGTAGTTACAAGAGAAGGATACCACAGAAGGGCCGATGTTATTGGTGAGTGAAGTGGTTGGCTGTTAGGAAGTGTTTTGTATGTTACTTAAAACCTAAATCGTCATTTTATCAAAATTACCTACGCTGCCCATATGACAGTTGCTTAAATTGTTAAATCATCTCCTTTGAATCAGCTGGTTTCCTGCTATTGTTAAAGGCCAGTATAAGAGTTGTGGGTACCAGCTGATTGTTCCTGCCATTAGGAAAGGACTTGGGCAACCAAAGAAATACTCAAATCCAATATTTTCATGACTTGGACTGTAAAACACATAGTCAGACTACTTGCTGTTTTCTATTCTAGTAAATCGCGGTTAACGTCATCATGATATTGAGACATTAATACAATAGTTGAGGAATAATATGCTCTGATGGAAAATGTTCCCCTCAATATATTTTAGATATTGCAACAAGTGACGGCACTGCAACGACGGCGGACACGGATTATACCGCTGTATCTACCACGCTAACATTTACTGCAGATGATCCCGCCGCATCTACAACAGTAGCTCTTCTAGCCGACACCGACTTAGAAGATTTGGAATATCTGACGTTTGCAATTGCTGTAACAGATGCCACGACGGTTTTGACGGCATCTGTATCTGCAAATGCCAATACGGCTAAAATATTCATCATCGATAGGAGTAGTAAGTGCAATTTGTTTTGTCACGAATAAATAATTCTATAGAAACCCCTACACCAACATGACCAAGAGGAAGGTTGTTCCAATTTATAGCATAATCTACCGCCAACTGGTAAAGCTTGTCATGTTCAATCACCGTAATCATGCATATAAAATATATATGAATATACTCTTTTTACAGGTATATTCTGGATCAGTTCAGTCTTTATAGATGAAGAAGGTCAATCGGCCACAGTGGTAGTTACAAGAGAAGGATACCACAGAAGGGCCGATGTTATTGGTGAGTGAAGTGGTTGGCTGTTAGGAAGTGTTTTGTATGTTACTTAAAACCTAAATCGTCATTTTATCAAAATTACCTACGCTGCCCATATGACAGTTGCTTAAATTGTTAAATCATCTCCTTCGAATCAGCTGGTTTCCTGCTATTGTTAAAGGCCAGTATAAGAGTTGTGGGTACCAGCTGATTGTTCCTGCCATTAGGAAAGGACTTGGGCAACCAAAGAAATACTCAAATCCAATATTTTCATGACTTGGACTGTAAAACACATAGTCAGACTACTTGCTGTTTTCTATTCTAGTAAATCGCGGTTAACGTCATCATGATATTGAGACATTAATACAATAGTTGAGGAATAATATGCTCTGATGGAAAATGTGCCCCTCAATATATTTTAGATATTGCAACAAGTGACGGCACTGCAACGACGGCGGACACGGATTATACCGCTGTATCTACCACGCTAACATTTACTGCAGATGATCCGCCGCATCTACAACAGTAGCTCTTCTAGCCGACACCGACTTAGAAGATTTGGAATATCTGACGTTTGCAATTGCTGTAACAGATGCCACGACGGTTTTGACGGCATCTGTATCTGCAAATGCCAATACGGCTAAAATATTCATCATCGATAGGAGTAGTAAGTGCAATTTGTTTTGTCACGAATAAATAATTCTATAGAAACCCCTACACCAACATGACCAAGAGGAAGGTTGTTCCAATTTATAGCATAATCTACCGCCAACTGGTAAAGCTTGTCATGTTCAATCACCGTAATCATGCATATAAAATATATATGAATATACTCTTTTTACAGGTATATTCTGGATCAGTTCAGTCTTTATAGATGAAGAAGGTCAATCGGCCACAGTGGTAGTTACAAGAGAAGGATACCACAGAAGGGCCGATGTTATTGGTGAGTGAAGTGGTTGGCTGTTAGGAAGTGTTTTGTATGTTACTTAAAACCTAAATCGTCATTTTATCAAAATTACCTACGCTGCCCATATGACAGTTGCTTAAATTGTTAAATCATCTCCTTCGAATCAGCTGGTTTCCTGCTATTGTTAAAGGCCAGTATAAGAGTTGTGGGTACCAGCTGATTGTTCCTGCCATTAGGAAAGGACTTGGGCAACCAAAGAAATACTCAAATCCAATATTTTCATGACTTGGACTGTAAAACACATAGTCAGACTACTTGCTGTTTTCTATTCTAGTAAATCGCGGTTAACGTCATCATGATATTGAGACATTAATACAATAGTTGAGGAATAATATGCTCTGATGGAAAATGTTCCCCTCAATATATTTTAGATATTGCAACAAGTGACGGCACTGCAACGACGGCGGACACGGATTATACCGCTGTATCTACCACGCTAACATTTACTGCAGATGATCCCGCCGCATCTACAACAGTAGCTCTTCTAGCCGACACCGACTTAGAAGATTTGGAATATCTGACGTTTGCAATTGCTGTAACAGATGCCACGACGGTTTTGACGGCATCTGTATCTGCAAATGCCAATACGGCTAAAATATTCATCATCGATAGGAGTAGTAAGTGCAATTTGTTTTGTCACGAATAAATAATTCTATAGAAACCCCTACACCAACATGACCAAGAGGAAGGTTGTTCCAATTTATAGCATAATCTACCGCCAACTGGTAAAGCTTGTCATGTTCAATCACCGTAATCATGCATATAAAATCTATATGAATATATACTCTTTTTACAGGTATATTCTGGATCAGTTCAGTCTTTATAGATGAAGAAGGTCAATCGGCCACAGTGGTAGTTACAAGAGAAGGATACCACAGAAGGGCCGATGTTATTGGTGAGTGAAGTGGTTGGCTGTTAGGAAGTGTTTTGTATGTTACTTAAAACCTAAATCGTCATTTTATCAAAATTACCTACGCTGCCCATATGACAGTTGCTTAAATTGTTAAATCATCTCCTTCGAATCAGCTGGTTTCCTGCTATTGTTAAAGGCCAGTATAAGAGTTGTGGGTACCAGCTGATTGTTCCTGCCATTAGGAAAGGACTTGGGCAACCAAAGAAATACTCAAATCCAATATTTTCATGACTTGGACTGTAAAACACATAGTCAGACTACTTGCTGTTTTCTATTCTAGTAAATCGCGGTTAACGTCATCATGATATTGAGACATTAATACAATAGTTGAGGAATAATATGCTCTGATGGAAAATGTTCCCCTCAATATATTTTAGATATTGCAACAAGTGACGGCACTGCAACGACGGCGGACACGGATTATACCGCTGTATCTACCACGCTAACATTTACTGCAGATGATCCCGCCGCATCTACAACAGTAGCTCTTCTAGCCGACACCGACTTAGAAGATTTGGAATATCTGACGTTTGCAATTGCTGTAACAGATGCCACGACGGTTTTGACGGCATCTGTATCTGCAAATGCCAATACGGCTAAAATATTCATCATCGATAGGAGTAGTAAGTGCAATTTGTTTTGTCACGAATAAATAATTCTATAGAAACCCCTACACCAACATGACCAAGAGGAAGGTTGTTCCAATTTATAGCATAATCTACCGCCAACTGGTAAAGCTTGTCATGTTCAATCACCGTAATCATGCATATAAAATATATATGAATATACTCTTTTTACAGGTATATTCTGGATCAGTTCAGTCTTTATAGATGAAGAAGGTCAATCGGCCACAGTGGTAGTTACAAGAGAAGGATACCACAGAAGGGCCGATGTTATTGGTGAGTGAAGTGGTTGGCTGTTAGGAAGTGTTTTGTATGTTACTTAAAACCTAAATCGTCATTTTATCAAAATTACCTACGCTGCCCATATGACAGTTGCTTAAATTGTTAAATCATCTCCTTCGAATCAGCTGGTTTCCTGCTATTGTTAAAGGCCAGTATAAGAGTTGTGGGTACCAGCTGATTGTTCCTGCCATTAGGAAAGGACTTGGGCAACCAAAGAAATACTCAAATCCAATATTTTCATGACTTGGACTGTAAAACACATAGTCAGACTACTTGCTGTTTTCTATTCTAGTAAATCGCGGTTAACGTCATCATGATATTGAGACATTAATACAATAGTTGAGGAATAATATGCTCTGATGGAAAATGTTCCCTCAATATATTTTAGATATTGCAACAAGTGACGGCACTGCAACGACGGCGGACACGGATTATACCGCTGTATCTACCACGCTAACATTTTACTGCAGATGATCCCGCCGCATCTACAACAGTAGCTCTTCTAGCCGACACCGACTTAGAAGATTTGGAATATCTGACGTTTGCAATTGCTGTAACAGATGCCACGACGGTTTTGACGGCATCTGTATCTGCAAATGCCAATACGGCTAAAATATTCATCATCGATAGGAGTAGTAAGTGCAATTTGTTTTGTCACGAATAAATAATTCTATAGAAACCCCTACACCAACATGACCAAGAGGAAGGTTGTTCCAATTTATAGCATAATCTACCGCCAACTGGTAAAGCTTGTCATGTTCAATCACCGTAATCATGCATATAAAATCTATATGAATATACTCTTTTTACAGGTATATTCTGGATCAGTTCAGTCTTTATAGATGAAGAAGGTCAATCGGCCACAGTGGTAGTTACAAGAGAAGGATACCACAGAAGGGCCGATGTTATTGGTGAGTGAAGTGGTTGGCTGTTAGGAAGTGTTTTGTATGTTACTTAAAACCTAAATCGTCATTTTATCAAAATTACCTACGCTGCCCATATGACAGTTGCTTAAATTGTTAAATCATCTCCTTCGAATCAGCTGGTTTCCTGCTATTGTTAAAGGCCAGTATAAGAGTTGTGGGTACCAGCTGATTGTTCCTGCCATTAGGAAAGGACTTGGGCAACCAAAGAAATACTCAAATCCAATATTTTCATGACTTGGACTGTAAAACACATAGTCAGACTACTTGCTGTTTTCTATTCTAGTAAATCGCGGTTAACGTCATCATGATATTGAGACATTAATACAATAGTTGAGGAATAATATGCTCTGATGGAAAATGTTCCCTCAATATATTTTAGATATTGCAACAAGTGACGGCACTGCAACGACGGCGGACACGGATTATACCGCTGTATCTACCACGCTAACATTTACTGCAGATGATCCCGCCGCATCTACAACAGTAGCTCTTCTAGCCGACACCGACTTAGAAGATTTGGAATATCTGACGTTTGCAATTGCTGTAACAGATGCCACGACGGTTTTGACGGCATCTGTATCTGCAAATGCCAATACGGCTAAAATATTCATCATCGATAGGAGTAGTAAGTGCAATTTGTTTTGTCACGAATAAATAATTCTATAGAAACCCCTACACCAACATGACCAAGAGGAAGGTTGTTCCAATTTATAGCATAATCTACCGCCAACTGGTAAAGCTTGTCATGTTCAATCACCGTAATCATGCATATAAAATCTATATGAATATACTCTTTTTACAGGTATATTCTGGATCAGTTCAGTCTTTATAGATGAAGAAGGTCAATCGGCCACAGTGGTAGTTACAAGAGAAGGATACCACAGAAGGGCCGATGTTATTGGTGAGTGAAGTGGTTGGCTGTTAGGAAGTGTTTTGTATGTTACTTAAAACCTAAATCGTCATTTTATCAAAATTACCTACGCTGCCCATATGACAGTTGCTTAAATTGTTAAATCATCTCCTTCGAATCAGCTGGTTTCCTGCTATTGTTAAAGGCCAGTATAAGAGTTGTGGGTACCAGCTGATTGTTCCTGCCATTAGGAAAGGACTTGGGCAACCAAAGAAATACTCAAATCCAATATTTTCATGACTTGGACTGTAAAACACATAGTCAGACTACTTGCTGTTTTCTATTCTAGTAAATCGCGGTTAACGTCATCATGATATTGAGACATTAATACAATAGTTGAGGAATAATATGCTCTGATGGAAAATGTTCCCCTCAATATATTTTAGATATTGCAACAAGTGACGGCACTGCAACGACGGCGGACACGGATTATACCGCTGTATCTACCACGCTAACATTTACTGCAGATGATCCCGCCGCATCTACAACAGTAGCTCTTCTAGCCGACACCGACTTAGAAGATTTGGAATATCTGACGTTTGCAATTGCTGTAACAGATGCCACGACGGTTTTGACGGCATCTGTATCTGCAAATGCCAATACGGCTAAAATATTCATCATCGATAGGAGTAGTAAGTGCAATTTGTTTTGTCACGAATAAATAATTCTATAGAAACCCCTACACCAACATGACCAAGAGGAAGGTTGTTCCAATTTATAGCATAATCTACCGCCAACTGGTAAAGCTTGTCATGTTCAATCACCGTAATCATGCATATAAAATCTATATGAATATACTCTTTTTACAGGTATATTCTGGATCAGTTCAGTCTTTATAGATGAAGAAGGTCAATCGGCCACAGTGGTAGTTACAAGAGAAGGATACCACAGAAGGGCCGATGTTATTGGTGAGTGAAGTGGTTGGCTGTTAGGAAGTGTTTTGTATGTTACTTAAAACCTAAATCGTCATTTTATCAAAATTACCTACGCTGCCCATATGACAGTTGCTTAAATTGTTAAATCATCTCCTTCGAATCAGCTGGTTTCCTGCTATTGTTAAAGGCCAGTATAAGAGTTGTGGGTACCAGCTGATTGTTCCTGCCATTAGGAAAGGACTTGGGCAACCAAAGAAATACTCAAATCCAATATTTTCATGACTTGGACTGTAAAACACATAGTCAGACTACTTGCTGTTTTCTATTCTAGTAAATCGCGGTTAACGTCATCATGATATTGAGACATTAATACAATAGTTGAGGAATAATATGCTCTGATGGAAAATGTTCCCTTCAATATATTTTAGATATTGCAACAAGTGACGGCACTGCAACGACGGCGGACACGGATTATACCGCTGTATCTACCACGCTAACATTTACTGCAGATGATCCCGCCGCATCTACAACAGTAGCTCTTCTAGCCGACACCGACTTAGAAGATTTGGAATATCTGACGTTTGCAATTGCTGTAACAGATGCCACGACGGTTTTGACGGCATCTGTATCTGCAAATGCCAATACGGCTAAAATATTCATCATCGATAGGAGTAGTAAGTGCAATTTGTTTTGTCACGAATAAATAATTCTATAGAAACCCCTACACCAACATGACCAAGAGGAAGGTTGTTCCAATTTATAGCATAATCTACCGCCAACTGGTAAAGCTTGTCATGTTCAATCACCGTAATCATGCATATAAAATCTATATGAATATACTCTTTTTACAGGTATATTCTGGATCAGTTCAGTCTTTATAGATGAAGAAGGTCAATCGGCCACAGTGGTAGTTACAAGAGAAGGATACCACAGAAGGGCCGATGTTATTGGTGAGTGAAGTGGTTGGCTGTTAGGAAGTGTTTTGTATGTTACTTAAAACCTAAATCGTCATTTTATCAAAATTACCTACGCTGCCCATATGACAGTTGCTTAAATTGTTAAATCATCTCCTTCGAATCAGCTGGTTTCCTGCTATTGTTAAAGGCCAGTATAAGAGTTGTGGGTACCAGCTGATTGTTCCTGCCATTAGGAAAGGACTTGGGCAACCAAAGAAATACTCAAATCCAATATTTTCATGACTTGGACTGTAAAACACATAGTCAGACTACTTGCTGTTTTCTATTCTAGTAAATCGCGGTTAACGTCATCATGATATTGAGACATTAATACAATAGTTGAGGAATAATATGCTCTGATGGAAAATGTTCCCTGAATATATTTTAGATATTGCAACAAGTGACGGCACTGCAACGACGGCGGACACGGATTATACCGCTGTATCTACCACGCTAACATTTACTGCAGATGATCCCGCCGCATCTACAACAGTAGCTCTTCTAGCCGACACCGACTTAGAAGATTTGGAATATCTGACGTTTGCAATTGCTGTAACAGATGCCACGACGGTTTTGACGGCATCTGTATCTGCAAATGCCAATACGGCTAAAATATTCATCATCGATAGGAGTAGTAAGTGCAATTTGTTTTGTCACGAATAAATAATTCTATAGAAACCCCTACACCAACATGACCAAGAGGAAGGTTGTTCCAATTTATAGCATAATCTACCGCCAACTGGTAAAGCTTGTCATGTTCAATCACCGTAATCATGCATATAAAATCTATATGAATATACTCTTTTTACAGGTATATTCTGGATCAGTTCAGTCTTTATAGATGAAGAAGGTCAATCGGCCACAGTGGTAGTTACAAGAGAAGGATACCACAGAAGGGCCGATGTTATTGGTGAGTGAAGTGGTTGGCTGTTAGGAAGTGTTTTGTATGTTACTTAAAACCTAAATCGTCATTTTATCAAAATTACCTACGCTGCCCATATGACAGTTGCTTAAATTGTTAAATCATCTCCTTCGAATCAGCTGGTTTCCTGCTATTGTTAAAGGCCAGTATAAGAGTTGTGGGTACCAGCTGATTGTTCCTGCCATTAGGAAAGGACTTGGGCAACCAAAGAAATACTCAAATCCAATATTTTCATGACTTGGACTGTAAAACACATAGTCAGACTACTTGCTGTTTTCTATTCTAGTAAATCGCGGTTAACGTCATCATGATATTGAGACATTAATACAATAGTTGAGGAATAATATGCTCTGATGGAAAATGTTCCCCAATATATTTTAGATATTGCAACAAGTGACGGCACTGCAACGACGGCGGACACGGATTATACCGCTGTATCTACCACGCTAACATTTACTGCAGATGATCCCGCCGCATCTACAACAGTAGCTCTTCTAGCCGACACCGACTTAGAAGATTTGGAATATCTGACGTTTGCAATTGCTGTAACAGATGCCACGACGGTTTTGACGGCATCTGTATCTGCAAATGCCAATACGGCTAAAATATTCATCATCGATAGGAGTAGTAAGTGCAATTTGTTTTGTCACGAATAAATAATTCTATAGAAACCCCTACACCAACATGACCAAGAGGAAGGTTGTTCCAATTTATAGCATAATCTACCGCCAACTGGTAAAGCTTGTCATGTTCAATCACCGTAATCATGCATATAAAATCTATATGAATATACTCTTTTTACAGGTATATTCTGGATCAGTTCAGTCTTTATAGATGAAGAAGGTCAATCGGCCACAGTGGTAGTTACAAGAGAAGGATACCACAGAAGGGCCGATGTTATTGGTGAGTGAAGTGGTTGGCTGTTAGGAAGTGTTTTGTATGTTACTTAAAACCTAAATCGTCATTTTATCAAAATTACCTACGCTGCCCATATGACAGTTGCTTAAATTGTTAAATCATCTCCTTCGAATCAGCTGGTTTCCTGCTATTGTTAAAGGCCAGTATAAGAGTTGTGGGTACCAGCTGATTGTTCCTGCCATTAGGAAAGGACTTGGGCAACCAAAGAAATACTCAAATCCAATATTTTCATGACTTGGACTGTAAAACACATAGTCAGACTACTTGCTGTTTTCTATTCTAGTAAATCGCGGTTAACGTCATCATGATATTGAGACATTAATACAATAGTTGAGGAATAATATGCTCTGATGGAAAATGTTCCCCTCAATATATTTTAGATATTGCAACAAGTGACGGCACTGCAACGACGGCGGACACGGATTATACCGCTGTATCTACCACGCTAACATTTACTGCAGATGATCCCGCCGCATCTACAACAGTAGCTCTTCTAGCCGACACCGACTTAGAAGATTTGGAATATCTGACGTTTGCAATTGCTGTAACAGATGCCACGACGGTTTTGACGGCATCTGTATCTGCAAATGCCAATACGGCTAAAATATTCATCATCGATAGGAGTAGTAAGTGCAATTTGTTTTGTCACGAATAAATAATTCTATAGAAACCCCTACACCAACATGACCAAGAGGAAGGTTGTTCCAATTTATAGCATAATCTACCGCCAACTGGTAAAGCTTGTCATGTTCAATCACCGTAATCATGCATATAAAATCTATATGAATATACTTTTTACAGGTATATTCTGGATCAGTTCAGTCTTTATAGATGAAGAAGGTCAATCGGCCACAGTGGTAGTTACAAGAGAAGGATACCACAGAAGGGCCGATGTTATTGGTGAGTGAAGTGGTTGGCTGTTAGGAAGTGTTTTGTATGTTACTTAAAACCTAAATCGTCATTTTATCAAAATTACCTACGCTGCCCATATGACAGTTGCTTAAATTGTTAAATCATCTCCTTCGAATCAGCTGGTTTCCTGCTATTGTTAAAGGCCAGTATAAGAGTTGTGGGTACCAGCTGATTGTTCCTGCCATTAGGAAAGGACTTGGGCAACCAAAGAAATACTCAAATCCAATATTTTCATGACTTGGACTGTAAAACACATAGTCAGACTACTTGCTGTTTTCTATTCTAGTAAATCGCGGTTAACGTCATCATGATATTGAGACATTAATACAATAGTTGAGGAATAATATGCTCTGATGGAAAATGTTCCCCTCAATATATTTTAGATATTGCAACAAGTGACGGCACTGCAACGACGGCGGACACGGATTATACCGCTGTATCTACCACGCTAACATTTACTGCAGATGATCCCGCCGCATCTACAACAGTAGCTCTTCTAGCCGACACCGACTTAGAAGATTTGGAATATCTGACGTTTGCAATTGCTGTAACAGATGCCACGACGGTTTTGACGGCATCTGTATCTGCAAATGCCAATACGGCTAAAATATTCATCATCGATAGGAGTAGTAAGTGCAATTTGTTTTGTCACGAATAAATAATTCTATAGAAACCCCTACACCAACATGACCAAGAGGAAGGTTGTTCCAATTTATAGCATAATCTACCGCCAACTGGTAAAGCTTGTCATGTTCAATCACCGTAATCATGCATATAAAATCTATATGAATATACTCTTTTTACAGGTATATTCTGGATCAGTTCAGTCTTTATAGATGAAGAAGGTCAATCGGCCACAGTGGTAGTTACAAGAGAAGGATACCACAGAAGGGCCGATGTTATTGGTGAGTGAAGTGGTTGGCTGTTAGGAAGTGTTTTGTATGTTACTTAAAACCTAAATCGTCATTTTATCAAAATTACCTACGCTGCCCATATGACAGTTGCTTAAATTGTTAAATCATCTCCTTCGAATCAGCTGGTTTCCTGCTATTGTTAAAGGCCAGTATAAGAGTTGTGGGTACCAGCTGATTGTTCCTGCCATTAGGAAAGGACTTGGGCAACCAAAGAAATACTCAAATCCAATATTTTCATGACTTGGACTGTAAAACACATAGTCAGACTACTTGCTGTTTTCTATTCTAGTAAATCGCGGTTAACGTCATCATGATATTGAGACATTAATACAATAGTTGAGGAATAATATGCTC
Source organism: Amphiura filiformis (assembly GCF_039555335.1). Classification (NCBI taxonomy): domain Eukaryota; kingdom Metazoa; phylum Echinodermata; class Ophiuroidea; order Amphilepidida; family Amphiuridae; genus Amphiura; species Amphiura filiformis. The sequence continues at coordinate 32,315,728 of NC_092628.1, forward strand.
TGATGGAAAATGTTCCCCTCAATATATTTTAGATATTGCAACAAGTGACGGCACTGCAACGACGGCGGACACGGATTATACCGCTGTATCTACCACGCTAACATTTACTGCAGATGATCCCGCCGCATCTACAACAGTAGCTCTTCTAGCCGACACCGACTTAGAAGATTTGGAATATCTGACGTTTGCAATTGCTGTAACAGATGCCACGACGGTTTTGACGGCATCTGTATCTGCAAATGCCAATACGGCTAAAATATTCATCATCGATAGGAGTAGTAAGTGCAATTTGTTTTGTCACGAATAAATAATTCTATAGAAACCCCTACACCAACATGACCAAGAGGAAGGTTGTTCCAATTTATAGCATAATCTACCGCCAACTGGTAAAGCTTGTCATGTTCAATCACCGTAATCATGCATATAAAATCTATATGAATATACTCTTTTTACAGGTATATTCTGGATCAGTTCAGTCTTTATAGATGAAGAAGGTCAATCGGCCACAGTGGTAGTTACAAGAGAAGGATACCACAGAAGGGCCGATGTTATTGGTGAGTGAAGTGGTTGGCTGTTAGGAAGTGTTTTGTATGTTACTTAAAACCTAAATCGTCATTTTATCAAAATTACCTACGCTGCCCATATGACAGTTGCTTAAATTGTTAAATCATCTCCTTCGAATCAGCTGGTTTCCTGCTATTGTTAAAGGCCAGTATAAGAGTTGTGGGTACCAGCTGATTGTTCCTGCCATTAGGAAAGGACTTGGGCAACCAAAGAAATACTCAAATCCAATATTTTCATGACTTGGACTGTAAAACACATAGTCAGACTACTTGCTGTTTTCTATTCTAGTAAATCGCGGTTAACGTCATCATGATATTGAGACATTAATACAATAGTTGAGGAATAATATGCTCTGATGGAAAATGTTCCCCTCAATATATTTTAGATATTGCAACAAGTGACGGCACTGCAACGACGGCGGACACGGATTATACCGCTGTATCTACCACGCTAACATTTACTGCAGATGATCCCGCCGCATCTACAACAGTAGCTCTTCTAGCCGACACCGACTTAGAAGATTTGGAATATCTGACGTTTGCAATTGCTGTAACAGATGCCACGACGGTTTTGACGGCATCTGTATCTGCAAATGCCAATACGGCTAAAATATTCATCATCGATAGGAGTAGTAAGTGCAATTTGTTTTGTCACGAATAAATAATTCTATAGAAACCCCTACACCAACATGACCAAGAGGAAGGTTGTTCCAATTTATAGCATAATCTACCGCCAACTGGTAAAGCTTGTCATGTTCAATCACCGTAATCATGCATATAAAATCTATATGAATATACTCTTTTTACAGGTATATTCTGGATCAGTTCAGTCTTTATAGATGAAGAAGGTCAATCGGCCACAGTGGTAGTTACAAGAGAAGGATACCACAGAAGGGCCGATGTTATTGGTGAGTGAAGTGGTTGGCTGTTAGGAAGTGTTTTGTATGTTACTTAAAACCTAAATCGTCATTTTATCAAAATTACCTACGCTGCCCATATGACAGTTGCTTAAATTGTTAAATCATCTCCTTCGAATCAGCTGGTTTCCTGCTATTGTTAAAGGCCAGTATAAGAGTTGTGGGTACCAGCTGATTGTTCCTGCCATTAGGAAAGGACTTGGGCAACCAAAGAAATACTCAAATCCAATATTTTCATGACTTGGACTGTAAAACACATAGTCAGACTACTTGCTGTTTTCTATTCTAGTAAATCGCGGTTAACGTCATCATGATATTGAGACATTAATACAATAGTTGAGGAATAATATGCTCTGATGGAAAATGTTCCCTCAATATATTTTAGATATTGCAACAAGTGACGGCACTGCAACGACGGCGGACACGGATTATACCGCTGTATCTACCACGCTAACATTTACTGCAGATGATCCCGCCGCATCTACAACAGTAGCTCTTCTAGCCGACACCGACTTAGAAGATTTGGAATATCTGACGTTTGCAATTGCTGTAACAGATGCCACGACGGTTTTGACGGCATCTGTATCTGCAAATGCCAATACGGCTAAAATATTCATCATCGATAGGAGTAGTAAGTGCAATTTGTTTTGTCACGAATAAATAATTCTATAGAAACCCCTACACCAACATGACCAAGAGGAAGGTTGTTCCAATTTATAGCATAATCTACCGCCAACTGGTAAAGCTTGTCATGTTCAATCACCGTAATCATGCATATAAAATCTATATGAATATACTCTTTTACAGGTATATTCTGGATCAGTTCAGTCTTTATAGATGAAGAAGGTCAATCGGCCACAGTGGTAGTTACAAGAGAAGGATACCACAGAAGGGCCGATGTTATTGGTGAGTGAAGTGGTTGGCTGTTAGGAAGTGTTTTGTATGTTACTTAAAACCTAAATCGTCATTTTATCAAAATTACCTACGCTGCCCATATGACAGTTGCTTAAATTGTTAAATCATCTCCTTCGAATCAGCTGGTTTCCTGCTATTGTTAAAGGCCAGTATAAGAGTTGTGGGTACCAGCTGATTGTTCCTGCCATTAGGAAAGGACTTGGGCAACCAAAGAAATACTCAAATCCAATATTTTCATGACTTGGACTGTAAAACACATAGTCAGACTACTTGCTGTTTTCTATTCTAGTAAATCGCGGTTAACGTCATCATGATATTGAGACATTAATACAATAGTTGAGGAATAATATGCTCTGATGGAAAATGTTCCCCTCAATATATTTTAGATATTGCAACAAGTGACGGCACTGCAACGACGGCGGACACGGATTATACCGCTGTATCTACCACGCTAACATTTACTGCAGATGATCCCGCCGCATCTACAACAGTAGCTCTTCTAGCCGACACCGACTTAGAAGATTTGGAATATCTGACGTTTGCAATTGCTGTAACAGATGCCACGACGGTTTTGACGGCATCTGTATCTGCAAATGCCAATACGGCTAAAATATTCATCATCGATAGGAGTAGTAAGTGCAATTTGTTTTGTCACGAATAAATAATTCTATAGAAACCCCTACACCAACATGACCAAGAGGAAGGTTGTTCCAATTTATAGCATAATCTACCGCCAACTGGTAAAGCTTGTCATGTTCAATCACCGTAATCATGCATATAAAATATATATGAATATACTCTTTTTACAGGTATATTCTGGATCAGTTCAGTCTTTATAGATGAAGAAGGTCAATCGGCCACAGTGGTAGTTACAAGAGAAGGATACCACAGAAGGGCCGATGTTATTGGTGAGTGAAGTGGTTGGCTGTTAGGAAGTGTTTTGTATGTTACTTAAAACCTAAATCGTCATTTTATCAAAATTACCTACGCTGCCCATATGACAGTTGCTTAAATTGTTAAATCATCTCCTTCGAATCAGCTGGTTTCCTGCTATTGTTAAAGGCCAGTATAAGAGTTGTGGGTACCAGCTGATTGTTCCTGCCATTAGGAAAGGACTTGGGCAACCAAAGAAATACTCAAATCCAATATTTTCATGACTTGGACTGTAAAACACATAGTCAGACTACTTGCTGTTTTCTATTCTAGTAAATCGCGGTTAACGTCATCATGATATTGAGACATTAATACAATAGTTGAGGAATAATATGCTCTGATGGAAAATGTTCCCCTCAATATATTTTAGATATTGCAACAAGTGACGGCACTGCAACGACGGCGGACACGGATTATACCGCTGTATCTACCACGCTAACATTTACTGCAGATGATCCCGCCGCATCTACAACAGTAGCTCTTCTAGCCGACACCGACTTAGAAGATTTGGAATATCTGACGTTTGCAATTGCTGTAACAGATGCCACGACGGTTTTGACGGCATCTGTATCTGCAAATGCCAATACGGCTAAAATATTCATCATCGATAGGAGTAGTAAGTGCAATTTGTTTTGTCACGAATAAATAATTCTATAGAAACCCCTACACCAACATGACCAAGAGGAAGGTTGTTCCAATTTATAGCATAATCTACCGCCAACTGGTAAAGCTTGTCATGTTCAATCACCGTAATCATGCATATAAAATCTATATGAATATACTCTTTTTACAGGTATATTCTGGATCAGTTCAGTCTTTATAGATGAAGAAGGTCAATCGGCCACAGTGGTAGTTACAAGAGAAGGATACCACAGAAGGGCCGATGTTATTGGTGAGTGAAGTGGTTGGCTGTTAGGAAGTGTTTTGTATGTTACTTAAAACCTAAATCGTCATTTTATCAAAATTACCTACGCTGCCCATATGACAGTTGCTTAAATTGTTAAATCATCTCCTTCGAATCAGCTGGTTTCCTGCTATTGTTAAAGGCCAGTATAAGAGTTGTGGGTACCAGCTGATTGTTCCTGCCATTAGGAAAGGACTTGGGCAACCAAAGAAATACTCAAATCCAATATTTTCATGACTTGGACTGTAAAACACATAGTCAGACTACTTGCTGTTTTCTATTCTAGTAAATCGCGGTTAACGTCATCATGATATTGAGACATTAATACAATAGTTGAGGAATAATATGCTCTGATGGAAAATGTTCCCCTCAATATATTTTAGATATTGCAACAAGTGACGGCACTGCAACGACGGCGGACACGGATTATACCGCTGTATCTACCACGCTAACATTTACTGCAGATGATCCCGCCGCATCTACAACAGTAGCTCTTCTAGCCGACACCGACTTAGAAGATTTGGAATATCTGACGTTTGCAATTGCTGTAACAGATGCCACGACGGTTTTGACGGCATCTGTATCTGCAAATGCCAATACGGCTAAAATATTCATCATCGATAGGAGTAGTAAGTGCAATTTGTTTTGTCACGAATAAATAATTCTATAGAAACCCCTACACCAACATGACCAAGAGGAAGGTTGTTCCAATTTATAGCATAATCTACCGCCAACTGGTAAAGCTTGTCATGTTCAATCACCGTAATCATGCATATAAAATCTATATGAATATACTCTTTTTACAGGTATATTCTGGATCAGTTCAGTCTTTATAGATGAAGAAGGTCAATCGGCCACAGTGGTAGTTACAAGAGAAGGATACCACAGAAGGGCCGATGTTATTGGTGAGTGAAGTGGTTGGCTGTTAGGAAGTGTTTTGTATGTTACTTAAAACCTAAATCGTCATTTTATCAAAATTACCTACGCTGCCCATATGACAGTTGCTTAAATTGTTAAATCATCTCCTTCGAATCAGCTGGTTTCCTGCTATTGTTAAAGGCCAGTATAAGAGTTGTGGGTACCAGCTGATTGTTCCTGCCATTAGGAAAGGACTTGGGCAACCAAAGAAATACTCAAATCCAATATTTTCATGACTTGGACTGTAAAACACATAGTCAGACTACTTGCTGTTTTCTATTCTAGTAAATCGCGGTTAACGTCATCATGATATTGAGACATTAATACAATAGTTGAGGAATAATATGCTCTGATGGAAAATGTTCCCCTCAATATATTTTAGATATTGCAACAAGTGACGGCACTGCAACGACGGCGGACACGGATTATACCGCTGTATCTACCACGCTAACATTTACTGCAGATGATCCCGCCGCATCTACAACAGTAGCTCTTCTAGCCGACACCGACTTAGAAGATTTGGAATATCTGACGTTTGCAATTGCTGTAACAGATGCCACGACGGTTTTGACGGCATCTGTATCTGCAAATGCCAATACGGCTAAAATATTCATCATCGATAGGAGTAGTAAGTGCAATTTGTTTTGTCACGAATAAATAATTCTATAGAAACCCCTACACCAACATGACCAAGAGGAAGGTTGTTCCAATTTATAGCATAATCTACCGCCAACTGGTAAAGCTTGTCATGTTCAATCACCGTAATCATGCATATAAAATCTATATGAATATACTCTTTTTACAGGTATATTCTGGATCAGTTCAGTCTTTATAGATGAAGAAGGTCAATCGGCCACAGTGGTAGTTACAAGAGAAGGATACCACAGAAGGGCCGATGTTATTGGTGAGTGAAGTGGTTGGCTGTTAGGAAGTGTTTTGTATGTTACTTAAAACCTAAATCGTCATTTTATCAAAATTACCTACGCTGCCCATATGACAGTTGCTTAAATTGTTAAATCATCTCCTTCGAATCAGCTGGTTTCCTGCTATTGTTAAAGGCCAGTATAAGAGTTGTGGGTACCAGCTGATTGTTCCTGCCATTAGGAAAGGACTTGGGCAACCAAAGAAATACTCAAATCCAATATTTTCATGACTTGGACTGTAAAACACATAGTCAGACTACTTGCTGTTTTCTATTCTAGTAAATCGCGGTTAACGTCATCATGATATTGAGACATTAATACAATAGTTGAGGAATAATATGCTCTGATGGAAAATGTTCCCCTCAATATATTTTAGATATTGCAACAAGTGACGGCACTGCAACGACGGCGGACACGGATTATACCGCTGTATCTACCACGCTAACATTTACTGCAGATGATCCCGCCGCATCTACAACAGTAGCTCTTCTAGCCGACACCGACTTAGAAGATTTGGAATATCTGACGTTTGCAATTGCTGTAACAGATGCCACGACGGTTTTGACGGCATCTGTATCTGCAAATGCCAATACGGCTAAAATATTCATCATCGATAGGAGTAGTAAGTGCAATTTGTTTTGTCACGAATAAATAATTCTATAGAAACCCCTACACCAACATGACCAAGAGGAAGGTTGTTCCAATTTATAGCATAATCTACCGCCAACTGGTAAAGCTTGTCATGTTCAATCACCGTAATCATGCATATAAAATATATATGAATATACGCTTTTTACAGGTATATTCTGGATCAGTTCAGTCTTTATAGATGAAGAAGGTCAATCGGCCACAGTGGTAGTTACAAGAGAAGGATACCACAGAAGGGCCGATGTTATTGGTGAGTGAAGTGGTTGGCTGTTAGGAAGTGTTTTGTATGTTACTTAAAACCTAAATCGTCATTTTATCAAAATTACCTACGCTGCCCATATGACAGTTGCTTAAATTGTTAAATCATCTCCTTCGAATCAGCTGGTTTCCTGCTATTGTTAAAGGCCAGTATAAGAGTTGTGGGTACCAGCTGATTGTTCCTGCCATTAGGAAAGGACTTGGGCAACCAAAGAAATACTCAAATCCAATATTTTCATGACTTGGACTGTAAAACACATAGTCAGACTACTTGCTGTTTTCTATTCTAGTAAATCGCGGTTAACGTCATCATGATATTGAGACATTAATACAATAGTTGAGGAATAATATGCTCTGATGGAAAATGTTCCCCTCAATATATTTTAGATATTGCAACAAGTGACGGCACTGCAACGACGGCGGACACGGATTATACCGCTGTATCTACCACGCTAACATTTACTGCAGATGATCCCGCCGCATCTACAACAGTAGCTCTTCTAGCCGACACCGACTTAGAAGATTTGGAATATCTGACGTTTGCAATTGCTGTAACAGATGCCACGACGGTTTTGACGGCATCTGTATCTGCAAATGCCAATACGGCTAAAATATTCATCATCGATAGGAGTAGTAAGTGCAATTTGTTTTGTCACGAATAAATAATTCTATAGAAACCCCTACACCAACATGACCAAGAGGAAGGTTGTTCCAATTTATAGCATAATCTACCGCCAACTGGTAAAGCTTGTCATGTTCAATCACCGTAATCATGCATATAAAATATATGAATATACTCTTTTCAGGTATATTCTGGATCAGTTCAGTCTTTATAGATGAAGAAGGTCAATCGGCCACAGTGGTAGTTACAAGAGAAGGATACCACAGAAGGGCCGATGTTATTGGTGAGTGAAGTGGTTGGCTGTTAGGAAGTGTTTTGTATGTTACTTAAAACCTAAATCGTCATTTTATCAAAATTACCTACGCTGCCCATATGACAGTTGCTTAAATTGTTAAATCATCTCCTTCGAATCAGCTGGTTTCCTGCTATTGTTAAAGGCCAGTATAAGAGTTGTGGGTACCAGCTGATTGTTCCTGCCATTAGGAAAGGACTTGGGCAACCAAAGAAATACTCAAATCCAATATTTTCATGACTTGGACTGTAAAACACATAGTCAGACTACTTGCTGTTTTCTATTCTAGTAAATCGCGGTTAACGTCATCATGATATTGAGACATTAATACAATAGTTGAGGAATAATATGCTCTGATGGAAAATGTTCCCCTCAATATATTTTAGATATTGCAACAAGTGACGGCACTGCAACGACGGCGGACACGGATTATACCGCTGTATCTACCACGCTAACATTTACTGCAGATGATCCCGCCGCATCTACAACAGTAGCTCTTCTAGCCGACACCGACTTAGAAGATTTGGAATATCTGACGTTTGCAATTGCTGTAACAGATGCCACGACGGTTTTGACGGCATCTGTATCTGCAAATGCCAATACGGCTAAAATATTCATCATCGATAGGAGTAGTAAGTGCAATTTGTTTTGTCACGAATAAATAATTCTATAGAAACCCCTACACCAACATGACCAAGAGGAAGGTTGTTCCAATTTATAGCATAATCTACCGCCAACTGGTAAAGCTTGTCATGTTCAATCACCGTAATCATGCATATAAAATCTATATGAATATACTCTTTTTACAGGTATATTCTGGATCAGTTCAGTCTTTATAGATGAAGAAGGTCAATCGGCCACAGTGGTAGTTACAAGAGAAGGATACCACAGAAGGGCCGATGTTATTGGTGAGTGAAGTGGTTGGCTGTTAGGAAGTGTTTTGTATGTTACTTAAAACCTAAATCGTCATTTTATCAAAATTACCTACGCTGCCCATATGACAGTTGCTTAAATTGTTAAATCATCTCCTTCGAATCAGCTGGTTTCCTGCTATTGTTAAAGGCCAGTATAAGAGTTGTGGGTACCAGCTGATTGTTCCTGCCATTAGGAAAGGACTTGGGCAACCAAAGAAATACTCAAATCCAATATTTTCATGACTTGGACTGTAAAACACATAGTCAGACTACTTGCTGTTTTCTATTCTAGTAAATCGCGGTTAACGTCATCATGATATTGAGACATTAATACAATAGTTGAGGAATAATATGCTCTGATGGAAAATGTTCCCCTCAATATATTTTAGATATTGCAACAAGTGACGGCACTGCAACGACGGCGGACACGGATTATACCGCTGTATCTACCACGCTAACATTTACTGCAGATGATCCCGCCGCATCTACAACAGTAGCTCTTCTAGCCGACACCGACTTAGAAGATTTGGAATATCTGACGTTTGCAATTGCTGTAACAGATGCCACGACGGTTTTGACGGCATCTGTATCTGCAAATGCCAATACGGCTAAAATATTCATCATCGATAGGAGTAGTAAGTGCAATTTGTTTTGTCACGAATAAATAATTCTATAGAAACCCCTACACCAACATGACCAAGAGGAAGGTTGTTCCAATTTATAGCATAATCTACCGCCAACTGGTAAAGCTTGTCATGTTCAATCACCGTAATCATGCATATAAAATCTATATGAATATACTCTTTTTACAGGTATATTCTGGATCAGTTCAGTCTTTATAGATGAAGAAGGTCAATCGGCCACAGTGGTAGTTACAAGAGAAGGATACCACAGAAGGGCCGATGTTATTGGTGAGTGAAGTGGTTGGCTGTTAGGAAGTGTTTTGTATGTTACTTAAAACCTAAATCGTCATTTACGCTTTATCAAAATTACCTACGCTGCCCATATGACAGTTGCTTAAATTGTTAAATCATCTCCTTCGAATCAGCTGGTTTCCTGCTATTGTTAAAGGCCAGTATAAGAGTTGTGGGTACCAGCTGATTGTTCCTGCCATTAGGAAAGGACTTGGGCAACCAAAGAAATACTCAAATCCAATATTTTCATGACTTGGACTGTAAAACACATAGTCAGACTACTTGCTGTTTTCTATTCTAGTAAA